>NC_050101.1:111284939-111587969 GCF_902167145.1 Zea mays | reverse complement strand
CAGCTTCGGAGGTCCCAGGAATTCTCGGGGCGCACGTACGTCCCCTGGAAATTACCGGCGAAAGCCTAGACTAGGTCGTCCCAGTTGGAGATCTGCCCCGGAGGCAGGTGCTCCAACCAGGCGCGAGCGGTGTCGGAGAGGAACAGGGGGAGGTTGCGGATGATGAGGTTGTCGTCGTCCGTTCCACCCAGTTGGCAGGCCAGACGGTAGTCCGCGAGCCACAGTTCCGGTCTCGTCTCCCCCGAGTACTTTGTGATAGTAGTCGGGGGTTGGAACCGGGTCGGGAACGGTGCCCGTCGGATGGCCCGGCTGAAGGCCTGCGGACCGGGCGGTTCGGGCGAGGGACTCCGATCCTCCCCGCTGTCGTAGCGTCCCCCACGCTTGGGGTGGTAGCCTCGGCGCACCCTCTCGTCGAGGTGGGCCCGACGGTCGCGGTGATGGTGCTCGTTGCCGAGGCGACCCGGGGCCGCAGGCGCGGTGTTGCGCGTGCGCCCGGTGTAGACCGAGGCTTCCCGCATGAATCGGGAAGTCGCGGCATGAGGTTCCGAGGGGTATCCCTGCCTTCGGGAGGCAGAGCTCTCATCCCGTCGGACCGCGGTGCCTTCCAGGAGATTCTTGAGCTCCCCCTGGATTCGCCGACCCTCGGTGGTGGATGGCTCCGGCATCGCGCGGAGAAGCATCGCTGCTGCAGCCAGGTTCTGGCCGACGCCACTAGATGCGGGTGGCGGCCTGACCCTGGCGTCGTCGGCGACACGGTGCTGGAAACCCTGGGGCAGATGACGTATTTCTCCGGCCGGGGGTTGGCCCGCCCATGCCTGCCCGACGTCCCGGCGGATCGGCTCAAGCGCTCCTGTTCCCTCATCGAGCCTGGCCTGCACCCCGCGGATTTGCTCGAGCTGTGGGTCATGGCCCCCCGCCTGAACGGGGACCACAACTAGCTCCCGTGGGATGTCAACGCGAGGCACCGGCCTAGGGAGATCACCGTCCTCCGGCATGCCGAGATGATTGCCTTCGGAGGGACCCCCTAGATCGACGTGGAAACATTCGCGGCTTGGGCCGCAGTCCTCGTCGTCGAGGCTGCGGCTACCGTCGGAACAGTCGGAGAGGCAGTAGTCACATGCGGTGATGAAGTCCCGCATGGCACTAGGGTTGCCAAGTCCAGAGAAATCCCAACAGATGCTGGGCTCGTCGTCTTCCTCGGACCCAGAGGGCCCGTAGGTCGAGACGTCCGTCAGCCGGTCCCAAGGCGACCGCATGCGAAACCCCAGAGGGTTTGGACTCACCTCTACGAGAGCGCCCGCCAAAGCAAGGTCGCTAGGCGGGTTGAGGATGAATCCGAATGACGTGGGATGGGAATCGGTCGGTACCTCTTGGTCGACGAGCGGCAACAAAGTCACCTCGGGGACTGACTGCACCGTCATCTCAGGTACGAGGGTGACGTCCAGCAAGCTCTCTGCGAGCGCGCTGGCGTCGTCCGCTTGCTCGGGATTGGCGTGTCGCGGGGAGACGGCGCTCGTCTTCGTCTCAGGCGCGAAGTCGATACCCGGTGCGCCCCTCATTGGGGTGCCGGCGCTGTCTTCTCGCTCGACAGCCAACGAGGCGCTGCCTCTTGCTTGGCCTTGGTTGCCCTGCCTTCCCCTCCGTCGGCGGGGAAGAAGGCGGGACGAAGTCGAGAGTTGTTCTTCCACCACGCGGGGAAGACGTCGTCGGTTCCGCCGCCGGCGGGCGGGTTGTCGGTCGCCATTGTCGTTGTCGCGCGGCGGTGGAAGGAGTATCATGTCGTAGCTGCCGTTGAGGGACATGAACTCAAGACTCCCGAAACGGAGCACCGTCCCGGGTTGAAGAGGTTGCTGGAGACTGCCCATCTGGAGCTTGACGGGAAGATGTTCGTCAACACGCAGCAGGCCCCTACCTGGCGCGCCAACTATCGGTGTTTCGAGACCGGGGGGTCCCTTGGGCCGACGAGTGAGTGTCGCCGCGTGCCCCAGCCCAGATGGGTCTTGCGCGAGGGCGAGCGCGAAGGGGGGAGAGCGAGGCGGCCGGAGTCCAGCGTGAGAGAGGTGGGAATCCCGCGGCCTTCGTGTTCGTCCCGCGCCCAAGTCGGGTGCGCTTGCAGTAGGGGGTTACAAGCGTCCACGCGGGAGAGGGAAGCGAGCGGCCCCAAGAGAGCGCCTGTCTCGTCCTCGTCCCCGCGCGGCCAACCCTCCCTAAGAGGGCCCTGGTCCTTCCTTTTATAGGCGTAAGGAGAGGATCCAGGTGTACAATGGGGGGTGTAGCAGAGTGCTACGTGTCTAGCGGGGGAGAGCTTGCGCCCTAAGTACATGCCGATGTGGCAGCCGGAGAGATCTTGGCGCCCAGCTGGTGTGATGTCGTGGCCGTCGGAGGAGCGATGGAGTCTGACGGAGGGACAGCTGTCGGAGCGGTTGGGTCCTTGCTGACGTCCTCTTGCTTCCGTAAGGGGGCTGAGAGCCGTCGTCGTCACAGAGTATGCGGGACGCCATCATTGCCTATCTGGCGGAGCTAGCCAGATGGGACGCCGGTCTTGTTCCCTGCGGCCCGAGTCAGCTCGGGGTAGGGTGATGATGGCGCCTCCTGTTGACGTGGCTGGCCTGCGCCCTAGGTTGGGCGATGTGGAGGCTCCTCCGAAGTCGAGGTCGAGTCTGTCTTCCATGGCCGAGGCCGAGTCCGAGCCCCTGGGTCGGGCGAGGCGGAGGTCGTCGGCAGAGGCTAGGGCGGAGTCCGATCCCTGGGGTCGGGCGAAGCGGTGTTCGTCGTCTTCTGGGGCTGAGCCCGAATCCGAGCCCTGGGTCGGGCGGAGCGGAGTTCGCCGTCTTCCGGGACTTAGCCCGAGTCCGAGCCCTGGGTCGGGCGGAGCGGAGTTTGCCGTCTTCCGGGACTTAGCCCGAGTCCGAGCCCTGGGTCGGGCGGAGCGGAGTTCGCCGTCTTCCGGGACTTAGCCCGAGTCCGAGCCCTAGGTCGGGCGAAGCGGAGCTTCCTATGGTGCCTTCGGCAGGGCCTGACTGCCTGTTAGCCTCACTCTGTCAAATGGTACTGCAGTCGGAGTGGCGCAGGCGGCGCTGTCCTTCTGTCAGGCCGGTCAGTGGAGCGGCGAAGTGACGGCGGTCACTTCGGCTCTGCCGGAGAGCGCGCGTCAAGATAAAGGTGTCAGGCCACCTTTGCATTAAATGCTCCTGCGACTTGGTCGGTCGGTGCGGCGATTTAGTCAGGGTTGCTTCTTAGCGAAGGCAGGGCCTCGGGCGAGCCGGAAATATGTTCGCCGTTGGAGGGGGCCTCGGGCGAGACGGAAATCCTCCGGGGTCGGCAGCCCTTGTCCGAGGCTGGGCTCGGGCGAGGCGTGATCAAGTCGCTCGAATGGACTGATCCCTGACTTAATCGCACCCATCAGGCCTTAGCAGCTTTATGCTGATGGGGGTTACCAGCTGAGAATTAGGAGTCTTGAGGGTACCCCTAATTATGGTCCCCGACACACCTTTTCCTAAAATGATTTTGGTGGTTGAATTGCCCAACACAAATATATGGACTAACTAGTTTGCTCTAGATTATAAGTTCTACAGGTGCCAAAGGTTCACAATAAACCAATACAAAGCTAAAAGAAAGGGTTCAAAAAGAAAGGAGCAAGGCACTCGAAGGCTGCCCTGGTCTGGCGCACCGGACTGTCCGGTGTGCCACCGGACAGTGTCCGGTGCACCAGGGAGAATTCTTCTGAACTGCTCAGCTTCGGTAATTCTGGGAGCCACTCCGCTATAATTCACCGGACTGTCCGGTGTAGCACCGGACTGTCCGATGTGCCAGCGGAGTAACGGCTACACAGCGCCAACGGTCGTCTGCAAATATGAACAGTGACGCTACAGTCCGTTGCGCCATACGATAGAAGCCCTCACCAACGGTCACTTTGGTGATTGGGGCTATAAATACCCCCAACCACCACACATTCAAGTCATCCAAGTTTTCAGCCATCAAACCTCATACAAGAGCTATAGCATTCAATACAAGACACAAACAAAGAGATCAAATCCTCTCCCAAGTCCAGAATCACTCCAAACAAATTAGTGACTAGAGAGAGAGACTTTTGTGTTCTTTTGAGCTCTTGCGCTTGGATCGCTTTTCTTCCTCCCCATTTCTTGTTCCCAACACAATTGTAATAAAAGAAAGAGACACCAAGTTGTGGTGGTCCTTGTAGTGGACTTAGTGTCCCATTTGATTAAGAAGAGAAGCTCACTCGGTCTAGGTGACCGTTTGAGAGAGGGAAAGGGTTGAAAGAGACCCGGTCTTGGTGACCACCTCAACGGGGAGTAGGTTTGCAAGAACCGACCCTCGATAAAACAAATCACCGTGTCATCCACTCTTATTCGCTTGTGATTAATTTTCTCCCTCTCTTTCGGACTTAACTTTTATTCTAACGCTAACCCCAGCTTGTAGTTGTGCTTTAAGTTTGTAAATTTCAGATTTGCCTATTCACCCTCCTCTAGGCGACTTTCAATTGGTATCAGAGCCTGGTGCTTCATTAGAGCCTAACCGCTCGAAGTGATGTCGGGAGATCACGCCAAGAAGGAGGTGGTGACCGGCGGGGAGAAGCCTATAAGCCCCGCGAAGGCTAGAAGCCACGGGAAGGCTCCATCAAAGGAGTCTCGCCACAAGAAAGTGGAAGGATCCCCTTCCCACAACAAGACGCACAAGAGCGGCGAGAAGAAGAAGAAAATGAAGAAAGTGGTCTACTACGAGACCGACTCTTCATCGCCCTCTACATCGGGATCCTACGCCGCGTCCGTCACTTCTAAGCGCCAAGAGCGCAAGAAGTATAATAAGATCCCCCTACACTATCCTCGCATTCCTAAACATACTCCTTTACTCTCCGTTCCATTAGGCAAACCACCTGTTTTTGAGGGTGAAGATTATTCTATGTGGAGTGCTAGAATGAAAGGTCATCTAACCTCACTCCACAAAAGTTTATGGGATGTTGTTGAGTATGGACACAGGTACCACAGGTGGGGGATAAAGACTATGACTAGGATGAGGCCGAGCAAATATGGCACTCTAACTCCCAAGCAACAACTATACTCCTCGCCTCTTTAAGTCGAGAGGAGTATAACAAAGTGCATGGGTTAGAGTCCGCCAAGGAAATTTGGGACGTGCTCAAAACCGCGCATGAAGGAGATGAGGTGACAAGAATCACCAAGAGGGAAACGATCGAGGGGGAGCTCGGTCGTTTCATTCTCAACCAAGGAGAAGATCTGCAAGCCATGTACAACCGGCTAAAGACCTTGGTGAACCAAGTGCGCAACCTCAGGACCACCAAATGGGATGACCATGAAATGGTCAAGGTTATCCTTAGATCACTCGTTTTCCTTAACCCTACTCAAGTTCAATTAATTCATGGTGATCCAAGATATAAACTAATGTCTTCCGAGGAAGTGATAGGAAAATTTGTGAGCTTTGAATTGATGATCAAAGGCTCCAAGAAAATCATCGAGCAAGGCGCCTCCTCCACACTCGAGGCACAACCGGTCGCATTCAAGGCGACGGAGGAGAAGAAGGAAGAGTCTACATCAAGTAGACTTCCCATCGATGCCTCCAAGCTCGACAATGAGGAGATGGCTTTAATCATTAAAAGCTTTCGCCAAATCCTCAAGCAACGGAAGGGGAAGGATTACAAGCCCTGTTCCAAAGAAGGTTTGCTACAAGTGTGGTAAGCCCGGTCATTTCATTGCAAAATGTCCATTATCTAGTGATAGTGACAGGGGCGACGACAAGAAGGGAAAGAGAAGAGAAAAGAAGAGGTATTACAAGAAGAAGGGCGGCGATGCCCATGTTTGCTGGGAGTGGGACTCCGACGAGAGCTCCACCAACTCCTCCTCCGACGAGGACGCCGCCAACATCTCCGTCAACAAACGGCTCCTCTTCCCCAACGTCGGCCACAAGTGCCTCATGGCAAAGGACGGCAAAAGGAAGAAGGTAAAATCAAAATCCTCCACTAAGTATGCAACTTCTAGTGATGAGGATAATTCTAGTGATGATGAGGATAACTTGCTCACACTTTTTGCCAACCTAAACATGCAACAAAAAGAGAAGTTAAATGAATCGATTAGTGCTATTCATGAGAAGGATGAACTCTTGGATAGCCAAGAGGACTTCCTTATTAAAGAAAACAAAAAGCATGTTAAGGTTAAAAATGCTTATGCTCAGGAGATAGAAAAATGTGAAACATTAACTAGTAAGCTTAGCATATGCCATGACACTATCTCTAACCTTAGAAATGAGAATGCTAAATTAATTGCTAAGGTTGAGAAATCAAATGATTGTGATGATTCATTTATTAGTCTTAGAAATGATAATGCTAATTTGATTGCTAAGATTGATAAATTGAATGCATCTCTCTCTAGCCTTAAAATTGAGAACGAAAAATTAATTTGCTAAGGCTAAAGATTTAAATGTTTGCAATGCTTCTATTTCCAATCTTAGAGATGAGAATGATATTTTACATGCTAAGATTGTTGAATTAAAAACTTGCAAACCCTCTACATCTACCGTTGAGCATGTTACCATTTGCACTAGATGTAGAGATGTTAATGTTGATGCTATTTGTCGGCGTTTTGAGACCGGGGGGTCCCTGAGCCGACGAGTGAATGTCGCCGCGTGCCCCAGCCCAGATGGGTCGAGCGCGAGGGCGAGCGCGAAGGGGGGAAAGTGAGGCGGCCGGAGACCGGCGTGAGAGAGGTGGGAATCCCGCGGCCTTCGTGTTCGTCCCGCGCCCAGGTCGGGTGCACTTGCAGTAGGGGGTTACAAGCGTCCACGCGGGAGAGGGAGCGAGCGGCTTCAAGCGAGCGCCTGTCTCGTCCTCGTCCCCGCGCGGCCAACCCTCTCTAAGAGGGCCCTGGTCCTTCCTTTTATAGGCGTAAGGAGAGGATCCAGGTGTACAATGGGGGGTATAGCAGAGTGCTATGTGTCTAGCGGAGGAGAGCTAGCGCCCTAAGTACATGCCGTCGTGGCAGCCGGAGAGATTTTGGCACCCAGCTGGTGTGATGTCGTGGCCGTCGGAGGAGCGATGGAGCCTGGCAGAGGGACAGCTGTCGGAGCGGTTGAGTCCTTGCTGACGTCCTCTTGCTTCCGTAAGGGGGCTGAGAGCCGCCGTCGTCACAGAGTATGAGGGGCGCCATCATTGCCTATCTGGCGGAGCGAGCCAGATGGGACACCGGTCTTGTTCCCTGCGGCCCGAGTCAGCTCGGAGTAGGGTGATGATGGCGCCTCCTGTTGACGTGGCTGGTCTGCGCCCTAGGTTGGGCGATGTGGAAGCTCCTCCGGAGCCGAGGTCGAGTCTGTCTTCCGTGGCCGAGGTCGAGTCCGAGCCCCTGGGTCGGGCGAGGCGGAGGCTATCGGCTGAGGCCAGGGCGGAGTCCGAGCCCTAGGGTCGGGCGAAGCGGAGTTCGTCGTCTTCTGGGGCTGAGCCCGAGTCCGAGCCCTGGGTCGGGCGGAGCGGAGTTCGTCGTCTTCCGGGACTTAGCCCGAGTCCGAGCCCTGGGTCAGGCGGAGCGGAGTTCGCCGTCTTCCGGGACTTAGCCCGAGTCCGAGGCCTAGGTCGGGCGGAGCGGAGTTCGTCGTGTTCCGGGACTTAGCCCGAGTCCGAGCCCTGGGTCGGGCGGAGCGGAGTTCGCCGTCTTCCGGGACTTAGCCCGAGTCCGAGCCCTGGGTCGGGCGGAGCGGAGCTTCCTATGGTGCCTTTGGCCGGGCTTGACGGCCTATCAGTCTCACTCTGTCAAGTGGCACCGCAGTCGGAGTGGCGCAGGCGGCGCTGTCCTTCTGTCAGGCCGGTCAGTGGAGCGGCGAAGTGACGACGGTCACTTCGGCTCTGCCGGCTGGGGGGCGCGCGTCAGGATAAAGGTGTCAGGCCACCTTTGCATTAAATGCTCCTGCGATTTGGTAGGTTGGTGCGGCGATTTGGTCAGGGTTGCTTCTTGGCGAAGACAGGGCCTCGGGCGAACCGGAAATATATTCGCCGCTGGAGGGGGGCCTCGGGCGAGACGGAAATCCTCCGGGGTCGGCCGCCCTTGTCCGAGGCTAGGCTCGGGCGAGGCGTGATCAAGTCCCTCGAATGGGCTGATCCCTGACTTAATCGCACCCATCAGGCCTTTGCAGCTTTATGCTGATGGGGGTTACCAGCTGAGAATTAGGAGCCTTGAGGGTACCCCTAATTATGGTCCCCGACAGTAGCCCCCGAGCCTCGAAGGGAGTGTTAGCACTCGCTTGGAGGCTTTCGTCGCACTTTTTTGCAAGGGGACCAGCCTTTCTCGGTTGCGTTTTGTTCCTGTGGGTGCGCGCGAGCGCACCCGCCGGGTGTAGCCCCCGAGGCCTCGGAGGAGTGGTTTCACTCCTTCGAGGTCTTAATGCCTCGCGTAATGCTTCGGCTGGTCTGGTCGTTCCCTCATGCGAGCTGGTCGTAGCCCGGGTGTACGGTCGGGTCTCAAGTTCTCGGGCTGGTATGTTGACGCTGTCAACGGTTCGGCCGGAGCCGGGTTCGCGAGAGCAGCCCCCGAGCCTCTGCACAGGGCGAGAGGGCGATCAGGGACAGACTCGACTTTTTTATATACGCCCCTGCGTCGCCTTTCCGCAAGGAGGAGGGGGGGAAAGCGCCATGTTGCCCTCGATGGGCGCCGAACATGGTGTCTCCGGTGAGCTGCAGGCGGGTAATCCGAGTGGACGTCCGTGCCCCATTCGTTAGGGGTCAGCTAGGGGCCCAGAGGCACGCCCAAAAGTACCTGCGGGTGATCTGCCAGACCCGGTCCCCTGGCGACGGGGTCTGAGGGCTCGATGCCTCCCTCTGATGGGATTCCGTTACAAGATCGTTCCCGCTGGTCTCGGAAATGTCCTAGGGTACCTCGGGAGCGCAGCCCGAGCCTTGGTTATGTATCGAACGTACCCATGGTCATCCCTCGCTCTGTGTCTGAGGCGGCTGTGAACCCTTCGGGGGCCAGCCTTCGAACCCCTGATCAGTAGTGGGCGCGGAGCCCGAGTAGCCTGAGGCGGTCGTTGAACCCTTCCGAGTGGCCGGCCTTTGAACCTTTGACCAGTAGTGGGTGTAGGGCCCACGTGATCTGAGGCGGCTGTCGAACCCTTTCGAGGGGCCAGCCTTCGAACCTCTGATCAGTAGGGAGGCTCGGAGCCTGGTTCCTTCATGGGGAAGGATCCTTTTCGGGGTTTCCCCCTTTCCCGATCCCTGTTGCAAGAGAGAGAAAGAGGAAAAAAGGAAAAGGATACGAAATTGAACGACGCGGCGTACCTTTACTGACGCGGTCATTATGGCGAAGGCGAAGCGTCGCCCGCTTCTCCTGCCAGAGGCGCCGCCTGTCCCGCCGCGGAGTTAATGCGACAGGGCGAGTGGTTGGCGGGGCGGCCGTTGCGTGTGCGCGAGCCGTTCGAGGAACGGAACACGGGCGCGTTGTCTTCACGTCGTGAGAGAGGGTTCTCTCGCTGCCCCCGGATGGGACGTGAGCTTGGATGACGACGTGACCGCTGCTCCTGCCCGCCTGCCACTGTCATTACTGCCGGCCCATTTTTGGCCGCACTGACCGTCGCGCCAGGCTGGCGCTGCTGGGTCATGCGCTGGGTCACCTCGAGTCGTGGTATTGGTTCCGCAGTCGAGGAGGTGCGGTGGTGGCGCAAGTGGCGGTGCAGTTGCATGCACGAAGCATTCGGCGCGCCGGTTGCATGACGCGTGGGCCTGGGCCTCCATGCTGGGCGTGTTGGGAGTCGGAGAAGCGCGCCCACTTGGCGCGGTTGCATGCCGCCTGCATGGCTGCCCGCCCCTTTCGCCCATTGGTCTGGGCAAAAGTGGAGAGTCACTTGTAACCGCTGGGCGGTTGTGCGCACCGCAAACGGCGGTTTGGCTTCTTCTGCTCTGAGCCGGCTTGCATGACGTGTGGGACCCAGCCCCCGCGCCGCAGGGGAGGACCTTGGAGCGTGTTGGAGAAGACTCAGCCTGCGACGGCTGGGGACGCAAGTAGGGAGAGTCGCCTTTAAAAGGAGGGTGACCCCCTTGGAAGGCGACCATGTCTTCGTGCTCCCTTATGCATCGTGTCTTTCCACCTTCCAAGCCCCCGGATGGGCGATACCCGCCGTCTTTCTGCCTTGTCGTCGGGGGAACGCAACTCCGCGGGAGTTGGTACCTTTCGGCCATCATTCGGCTTCAAGGATTTTCATCATGCAGCCCGGCTGCACCCCTCCGCCGGCGGTCACCCAAGACGGTGACCTCCAGTTTGATGGTGGGGGAAAGCGAGCCAGGCTGCGGCCTCTGCCCCTCCCTCAGCCTCAAGGATTTTCATCACCAGGGCTGGGGAGGCGAGTGTGTCGAGTTGGGGCCGGCCCCTGCGTGGGCGACGGCCCGCTCCTTCCCTCAGTGATCGGGGGGAAGGGCGGTTGTTGTCCGTGGCACCGGCAGCTGCCGCGTGCCTGGCTCTCGGACGCGAGTGGCTCTGGAGCTGCTCCCGGTGCCGGCGTCTGCCACGGCAGCTGGAAGAGGTTCTTCCGCCGACGAGATAGCCAGGGCCGCCCACGGACCGACCTCCAACTCTACGGCCTTCTGCTCGTCCTTGCCTCGCGAGTTTGGGCATGGGCGGGGGCCTCCTGGCAGCAGCATCCGCCCTGAGGTCATCGCTGCCGCTGTTCGGCCCCCCGGAGCAGAAGTCGTCGTCGTCGCCGCTGCTGGAGCGGGCGACGGCGCGCCGTTCGTCGGTCTTCTGTTGCTCCGCAGGCCCCCCCATCGAGTGGGGTTGTTCGTACCTGCGGAGGTGGAACCGGAGTTCCGTTTGTAATGGCACTTTGAATGCCAGTGTTTTTGTTCATTATGGCTGTCGAGGCCTGAACATGTATGTAGCTTTGGCACGGAGCCGTGTTTTTTCCTCATTTTCGAGCACTAAGACTCGCCTGTTGGTTGTCTGAACCGCTTCACCAAACGTGAGTCGCCCCGTGCAAAGGTAACGAGTGAGGTATCCGTATCTCGGAGGCGTAGGAGTCCCTCAGCTTGGTCGGCCTTGTTGTCCGAGGCTTCTCTAGCTTAGTTAAAGGAACCCCTCGGCCGCTCTCCGATGAGCCGAGGCCAGGGGTAGCGGTGTCAGCATGAACAGAGGCAGAGTTGGCTCGAAAAGAAAACCTGGTTGGCCGGAGCCTGGCCGGGTCGTCCGTTAGCGGGATCGACGCCGGAATTGACCAGCCGAGGTCTCGGGTCGGGCTGATGTCCACGGTGGACAGCCGGCCGAGGCCTCGGGGTGACCAGCCGAGCCGCCTGCCCGAGCCGGATTCCCGGAGAAGACCCTGGCAGCGATGGCCCGGGCTTGGTGATGTCGCCGTCCTTCAGAGTGGAGATCTTCGGACCGCGTCGCCGTCCGAGGCTAGGTCGGACCTCGCCGAAGGTGTTGTCAACGCCGAGGGTGCTGCTGCTCCCTTCCAGCGTCAAGACTCGAGCCTGCAGGATCGGATTGTCTTGTAGCGCATGTTTCCTATGGCCGCCGAGGCCAAAACACACCCTCGCCGTGCTGTAAAACTGCGTCTCTTTTCCTCTTGTTTCAAGTATCTGACTTTTTTGTCGGTAACAGAAATGTTTGTGCGAGCGAGAGTTGCTTCTCACGGAAGGTGATGAGTGAGGTATCCGTATCCCGGAGGCGTAGGAGTCCCTCGGCTCGGTCGGCCTTGCCGCTTACGCGCACTCTTACCCGTCCATGGGGCTCTGTCACCGACGCAGTCGAGAAGGCTCGAAGGATCGCTTCGGCAGAAGAGCTTCCGAACGTGACGACTTGTTCGGTCCGCGGAATCACTTATCCGAACGTGAGTTACTTATCGCAGAAGGTGATGAGTGAGGTATCTGTATCCCGGAGGCGTAGGAGTCCCTCGGCTCGGTCAGCCTTGGCTGCTTACGTGTACTCCGTCGTTTTCAGGATCCACTTTCGAAGTAGTCAAAAAGCACGAAAGACATTCTGGCAGAAAAGATCATTTTTCGAGGAAAATTTCGACGCAGAGGGGGTTCCCCCCTTTTAGCCCCCGAGGGAGGGTCGGGCTTTGCCGAGGCCAGGCCGACCCTTCCTTGATGACTAAACTTTGCGTGGGTGCGAGGTATATGAACAACTTGAAAACATCTTAAGGGTAGAAGCGACGTAGCTGTTGGATGTTCCAAGCGTTGCCGTAGACCTCGCCTTGACTGTTGGCCAGCTTGTACGTTCCGGGCTTCAGAACTTTGGCAATGACGAACGGCCCCTCCCAGGGGGGCGTGAGCTTGTGCCGCCCTCGGGCGTCTTGTCACAGCCGAAGCACCAGGTCGCCAACCTGGAGGTCTCGGGACCGGACCCCTCGGGCGTGGTAGCGTCGCAGGGACTGCTGGTACCGCGCCGAGTGTAGTAAGGCCTTATCCCGAGCCTCCTCCAGCTGGTCCAGCGAGTCTTCTCGGCTAGCTTGGTTGCTTTGGTCAGTGTAGGCCCTCGTCCTCGGGGAGCCGTATTCCAGGTCTGTGGGCAAGACGGCCTCGGCCCTGTAGACTAGGAAGAACGGCGTGAAGCCCGTGGCTCGGCTCGGCGTTGTCCTCAGACTCCAGACCACCGAGGGGAGTTCCTTCATCCATCGCTTGCCGAACTTGTTGAGGTCGTTGTAGATCCGAGGCTTGAGCCCTTGTAGAATCATGCCGTTGGCACGCTCTACTTGCCCATTTGTCATGGGGTGAGCTACGGCGGCCAGTCCACCCGGATGTGGTGATCCTCGCAGAAGTCCAGGAACTTTCTACCGGTGAATTGGGTGCCGTTGTCGGTGATGATGGAGTTCGGGACCCCAAAATGATGGATGATGTTGGTGAAGAACGTCACCTCCTGCTCGGACCTGATGCTGTTCAGGGGTCGGACCTCGATCCACTTGGAGAATTTGTCGATGGCAACCAGCAGGTGCGTGTAGCCCCCGGGTGCCTTCTACAAGGGGCCGACGAGGTCCAGACCCCACACAGCAAAATGCCAGGTGATGGGTATCGTCTGCAGAGCCTGAGCGGGCAGGTGGGTCTGCCTTGCGTAGAATTGACACCCTTCGCAGGTGCGGACAATTCTGGTAGCGTCGGCCACCGCCGTGGGCCAGTAGAAGCCTTGTCGGAAAGCATTCCCGACAAGGGCTTGAGGCGCTGCGTGATGGCCGCAAGCCCCCGAGTGTATCTCTCGCAGGAGTTCCTGACCTTCGGCGATGGAGATGCATCGCTGGAGGATGCCAGAGGGGCTGCGGTGGTAGAGCTCCTTCTCATCACCCAGCAAGACGAACGACTTGGCGCGCCACGCCACCCGCCGAGCCTCGACTCGGTCGAGGGGTAGCTCTCCTCGGTGGTGATATTGCAGGTACGGGGTCTGCCAGTTTTGGTTAGGCGTGACCCCGCTTTGCTCCCCCTCGACGTGCAGCGTCTCGCCCTCGGGGGCCGAGGGTACCTCGGGCTGAACCGAGGGTGCCTCGGGCCGAGCCGAGGGTGCCTCGGGCTGGGCTGAGGGTACCTCGGGCTGGGCCGAGGGTGCCTCAGGCTCGGGCGTGTCGTCGATCTTGACGGAGGGTTGATGCAGATCCCGAGAGAAGACGTCCTGGGGAACCGTTGTTCGCCCCGAGGCTATTTTAGCCAGCTCGTCCGCAGTCTCGTTGTAGCGCCGAGCGATGTGGTTGAGCTCGAGCCCGTAGAACTTGTCTTCCAGGCGCCGAACCTCATCGCAGTAGGCCTCCATCTTCGGATCGCGGCAGTGGGAGTTCTTCATGACTTGGTCGATGACGAGCTGCGAGTCACCGCGAGCGTCAAGGCGTTGGACCCCTAGCTCGACGGCGATCCGCAATCCGTTGACCAGAGCTTCGTACTCAGCCACATTGTTGGATGCCGGGAAATGGAGGCGTAGCACATAGCGTATGTGCTTCCCGAGGGGCGAGATGAAGAGTAGGCCTGCGCCGGCTCCCGTCTTCATCAATGACCCGTCGAAAAACATGGTCCAGAGCTCCGGTTGGATCGGGGCCGTCGGTAGCTGGGTGTCGACCCATTCGGCCACGAAGTCCGCCAAGACCTGGGACTTGATGGCCTTCTGAGGGGCGAACGAGATTGTCTCGCCCATGATTTCCACCGCCCACTTTGCAATCCTACCCGTGGCCTCTCGGCACTGGATGATCTCCCCCAGGGGGAAGGATGACACCACAGTTACCGGATGAGACTCGAAGTAGTGTCGCAACTTCCGCCGTGTCAGGATCACCGCATACAGCAGCTTCTGAACTTGTGGGTAGCGCATCTTGGTTTCGGACAGTACCTCGCTGACGAAGTAAACTGGCCTCTGAACGGGCAATGCATGCCCCTCTTCTTTCCTCTCGACCATAATCGCGGCGCTAGCCACCTGAGTGGTAGCGGCGACGTAGACCAAGAGGGCTTCTCCGGCAGTTGGGGGCACCAAGATAGGCGCCTTCGTGAGGAGCGCCTTTAGGTTCCCGAGGGCTTCCTCGGCCTCAGGGTCCAAGTGAAGCACTCGACCTTCCTCAAGAGGCGGTACAGAGGTAGACCTCTTTCGCCGAGGCATGAGATGAAGCGGCTCAGAGCCGCGAGACATCCCATGACCCTCTGTACGCCTTTCAGGTCCTTGATGGGCCCCATGCTGGTGATGGCTG
Source organism: Zea mays (assembly GCF_902167145.1). Taxonomy (NCBI): domain Eukaryota; kingdom Viridiplantae; phylum Streptophyta; class Magnoliopsida; order Poales; family Poaceae; genus Zea; species Zea mays. Next base: position 111,573,314 of record NC_050101.1, on the reverse strand, counting down.
CGATCTTCTCCGGGTTGGCTTCGATGCCCCGCTCGGAGACGATGAACCCCAAGAGCATGCCTCGGGGCACCCCAAAGACACACTTCTCGGGATTGAGTTTGACGCCTTTCGCCTTGAGACATCGGAATGTCACTTCAAGGTCGGAAAGGAGGTCAGAGGCTTTCCTTGTCTTGACTACGATGTCATCGACATAGGCCTCGACCGTGCGGCCGATGTGTTCGCCGAACACATGGTTCATGCACCGCTGGTACGTCGCACCCGCATTCCTCAAACCGAACGGCATGGTGACATAGCAGTACATGCCGAAGGGTGTGATGAAAGAAGTCGCGAGCTGGTCGGACTCTTTCATCCTGATTTGGTGATACCCTGAGTAGGCATCGAGGAAAGACAGGGTTTCGCACCCAGCAGTGGAATCCACGATTTGATCGATGTGAGGCAGAGGGTAGGGAACCTTCGGACATGCTTTGTTTAGACCAGTGTAGTCTACACACATCCGCCATTTCCCCCCTTTCTTTCTCACAAGCACAAGGTTGGCAAGCCATTCGGGATGGAATACCTCTTTGATGAACCCTGCCGCCATTAGCTTGTGGATCTCCTCGCCTATGGCTCTGCGCTTCTCCTCGTCGAATCGGCGCAGAGGCTGCTTGACGGGTCGGGCTCCGGCTCGGATGTCCAGCGAGTGCTCGGCGACATCCCTCGGTATGCCGGGCATGTCCGAGGGACTCCACGCGAAGACGTCGGCGTTCGCGCGGAGAAAGTCGCGAGCACTGCTTCCTATTTGGGTTCGAGCCCGGAGCCGATCCGGATCTGCTTGGAGGCGTCGCCACTGGGGTCGAGGGGGACGGACTTAACCGTCTCCGCTGGCTCAAAGTTGCCGGCATGTCGCTTCACGTCTGGCACCTCCTTAGAGAGGCTCTCCAGGTCGGCGATGAGGGCCTCGGACTCGGCGAGGGCCTCGGCGTACTCCACGCACTCCATGTCGCATTCGAACGCGTGTTTGTACGTGGGGCCGATGGTGATGACCCCGTTGGGGCCCGGCATCTTGAGCTTCAGGTAGATGTAGTTGGGGACGGCCATGAACTTCGCGTAGCATGGTCTTCCCAGCACCGCGTGGTAGGTTCCTCGGAACCCGACCACCTCAAACGTCAGGGTCTCCCTTCGGAAGTTGGAGGGTGTTCCGAAGCAGACGGGGAGGTCGAGTTGTCCGAGGGGCTGGACGCGCTTCCCGGGAATGATCCCATGGAAGGCCTCAGCGCCCGCCCGGACGGAGGACAGATCGACACGCAGGAGCCTGAGGGTCTCGGCGTAGATGATGTTGAGGCTGCTGCCTCCGTCCATGTGGACTTTGGTTAGCCTGACGTTGCCGATGACGGGTTCGACGATGAGCGGGTATTTTCCTGGGCTCGGCACATGGTCGGGGTGGTCGGCTTGGTCGAAAGTGATGGGCTTGTCGGACCAGTCTAGATAGACTTGCGCCGCCACCTTCACCGAGCAGACCTCCCGGCGCTCTTGCTTGCGGTGCCGAGCCGAGGCATTCGCCGCTTGCCCACCGTAGATCATGAAGCAGTCGCGGACCTCGGGGAACTCTCCTGCTTGGTGATCTTCCTTCTTATCGGCGTCGTGGGCCCTGCCACCCTCCGCGGGTGGCCCGACCCTGTGGAAGTGGTGCCGAAGCATGACGCACTCCTCAAGGGTGTGCTTGACGGGCCCCTGGTGATAGGGGCACGGCTCCTTGAGCATTTTGTCGAAGAGGTTGGCACCTCCGGGGGGTTTCCGATGGTTTTTGTACTCGGCGGCGGCGACAAGGTCCACGTCGGCGGCGTCGCATTTCGCTTGCGACTTCTTCTTGCCCTTCTTCTTGGCGCCGCGTTGAGTTGACGCCTCGGGGGCATCTTCCGATGGGTGGCCCTGGGGCTGCTTGTCCTTTCGTAAGATAGCCTCGACCGCTTCCTGGCCGGAGGCGAACTTGGTGGCGATGTCCATCAGCTCGCTCGCCCTGGTGGGGGTCTTGCGACCCAGCTTGCTCACCAGGTCGCGGCAGGTGGTGCCAGCGAGGAACGCGCCGATGACATCCGAGTCGGTGATGTTGGGCAGCTCGGTGCGCTGCTTCGAGAATCGCCGGATGTAGTCCCGGAGAGACTCTCCCGGCTGCTGTCGGCAGCTTCGGAGGTCCCAGGAATTCCCGGGGCGCACGTACGTGCCCTGGAAATTGCCGGCGAAAGCTTGGACCAGGTCGTCCCAGTTGGAGATCTGCCCCGGAGGCAGGTGCTCCAACCAGGCGCGAGCGGTGTCTGAGAGGAACAGGGGGAGGTTGCGGATGATGAGGTTGTCATCGTCCGTTCCACCTAGTTGGCAGGCCAGACGGTAGTCCGCGAGCCATAGTTCCGGTCTCGTCTCCCCCGAGTACTTTGTGATAGTAGTCGGGGGTCGGAACCGGGTCGGGAAAGGCGCCCGTCGGATGGCCCGGCTGAAGGCCTGCGGACCGGGTGGTTCGTGCGAGGGACTCCGATCCTCCCCGCTGTCGTAGCGTCCCCCACGCCTGGGGTGGTAGCCTCGGCGCACCCTCTCGTCGAGGTGGACCCGACGGTCGCGGTGATGGTGCTCGTTGTCGAGGCGACCCGGGGCCGCAGGCGCGGTGTTGCGCGTGCGCCCGGTGTAGACCGAGGCTTCCCTCATGAATCGGGAAGTCGCGGCATGAGGTTCCGAGGGGTACCCTGCCTTCGTGAGGCAGAGCTCTCGGCCCGTCGGACCGCGGCGCCTTCCAGGAGATTCTTGAGCTCTCCCTGGATTCACCGCCCCTCGGTGGTTGATGGCTCCGGCATCGCGCGGAGGAGCATTGCTGCTGCAGCCAGGTTCTGGCTGACCCCACTAGATGCGGGTGGTGGCCTGACCCTGACGTCATCGGCGATGCGGTGCTGGAAGCCCTGGGGTAGATGACGTATTTCTCCGGCCGGAGGCTGGCCCGCCCATGCCTGCCCGACGTCCCGGCGGATCGGCTCAAGCGCTCCTGCTCCCTCGTCGAGCCTGGCCTGCACCCCGCGGATTTGCTCGAGCTGTGGGTCATGGCCCCCCACCTGAACGGGGACCACAACTAGCTCCCGTGGGATGTCAACGCGAGGCACCGGCCTAGGGAGATCACCGTCCTCTGGCATGCCGAGATGGTTGCCTTCGGAGGGACCCCCCAGATCGACGTGGAAGCATTCGCGACTTGGGCCGCAGTCCTCGTCGCCGAGGCTACGACTACCGTCGGAACAGTCGGAGAGGCAGTAGTCACATGCGGTCATGAAGTCCTGCACAGCACTGGGGTTGCCAAGTCCAGAGAAATCCCAACAGAAGCTGGGCTCGTCGTCTTCCTCGGACCCGGAGGGCCCGTAGGTCGAGACGTCCGTCAGCCGGTCCCAAGGTGACCGCATACGAAACCCCAGAGGGTTTGGACTCGCCTCTACGAGAACGCCCGCCAAAGCGAAGTCGCTAGGCGGGTTGAGGCTGAATCCAAATGACGTGGGATGAGAATCGGTCGGTACCTCTTGGTCGACGGGCGGTGATGAAGTCACGTCGGGGACTGAATGCACCATCGTCTCAGGTACGAGGGTGACGTCTAGCAAGCTTTTCGCGAGCGTGCTGGCGTCGTCCGCTTGCTCGGGATTGGTGTGTCGTGGGAAGACGACGCTTGTCTTCGTCTCAAGCGCGAAGTCGATACCCGGTGCGCCCCCCGTTGGGGTGCCGGCGCTGTCGACTCGCTCGACAGCCGACAAGGCGCTGCCTCCTGCTTGGCCTTGGTTGCCCCGCCTTCCCCTCCGTCGGCGGGGAAGAGGGCGGGATGAGCTTGAAGGTTGTTCTTCCACCACGCGGGGAAGACGTCGTCGATTCCGCCGCCGGCGGGCGGACTGTCGGCCGCCATCGCCGCTGTCGCCCGGCGGTGGAATGAGTATCATGTCATAGCTGCCGTCGAGGGACATGAACTCAAGACTCCCAAAACGAAGCAACGTCCTGGGTTGGAGAGGTTGCTGGAGGCTGCCCATCTAGAGCTTGACAGGAAGCTGTTCGTCAACACGCAGCAGGCCCCTACCTGGCGCGCCAACTGTCGGCGTTTCGAGACCGGGGGGTCCCTGAGCCGACGAGTGAATGTCGCCGTGTGCCCCAGCCCAGATGGGTCGAGCGCGAGGGCGAGCGCGAAGGGGGGAAAGTGAGGCGGCCGGAGACCGGTGTGAGAGAGGTGGGAATCCCGCGGCCTTCGTGTTCGTCCCGCGCCCAGGTCGGGTGCGCTTGCAGTAGGGGGTTACAAGCGTCCACACGGGAGAGGGAGCGAGCGGCTTCAAGCGAGCGCCTGTCTCGTCCTCGTCCCCGCGCGGCCAACCCTCTCTAAGAGGGCCCTGGTCCTTCCTTTTATAGGCGTAAGGAGAGGATCCAGGTGTACAATGGGGGGTATAGCAGAGTGCTACGTGTCTAGCGGAGGAGAGCTAGCGCCCTAAGTACATGCCGTTGTGGCAGCCGGAGAGATTTTGGCACCCAGCTGGTGTGATGTCGTGGCCGTCGGAGGAGCGATGGAGCCTGGCGGAGGGACAGCTGTCGGAGCGGTTGAGTCCTTGCTGACGTCCTCTTGCTTCCGTAAGGGGGCTGAGAGCCGCCTTCGTCACAGAGTATGCGGGGCGCCATCATTGCCTATCTGGCGGAGCGAGCCAGATGGGACACCGTTCTTGTTCCCTGCGGCCCGAGTCAGCTCGGGGTAGGGTGATGATGGCGCCTCCTGTTGACGTGGCTGGTCTGTGCCCTAGGTTGGGCGATGTGGAAGCTCCTCCGGAGCCGAGGTCGAGTCTGTCTTCCATGGCCGAGGTTGAGTCCGAGCCCCTGGGTCGGGCGAGGCGGAGGCCGTCGGCTGAGGCCAGGGCGGAGTCTGAGCCCTAGGGTCGGGCGAAGCGGAGTTTGTCGTCTTCTGGGGCTGAGCCCAAGTCCGAGCCCTGGGTCGGGCGGAGCAGAGTTCGTCGTCTTCCGGGACTTAGCCCGAGTCCGAGCCCTGGGTCGGGCAGAGCGGAGTTCGTCGTCTTCCGGGACTTAGCCCGAGTCCGAGCCCTGGGTCGGGCGGAGCGGAGTTCGCCGTCTTCCGGGACTTAGCCCGAGTCCGAGCCCTGGGTCGGGCGGAGCGGAGCTTCCTATGGTTTCTTCGGCCGGGCCTGACGGCCTGTCAGTCTCACTCTGTCAAGTGGCACCGCAGTCGGAGTGGCGCAGGCGGCGCTGTCCTTCTGTCAGGCCGGTCAGTGGAGCGGCGAAGTGACGGTGGTCACTTCGGCTCTGCCGGCTGGGGGCCGCGTGTCAGGATAAAGGTGTCAGACCACCTTTGCATTAAATGCTCCTGCGATTTGGTCGGTTGGTGCGGCGATTTGGTCTGGGTTGCTTCTTGGCGAAGACAGGGCCTCGGGCGAACCGGAAATATATTCGCCGCTGGAGGGGGGCCTCGGGCGAGACGGAAATCCTCCGGGGTCGGCCGCCCTTGTCCGAGGCTAGGCTCGGGCGAGGCGTGATCGAGTCCCTCGAATGGGCTGATCCCTGACTTAATCGCACCCATCAGGCCTTTGCAGCTTTATGCTGATGGGGGTTACCAGCTGAGAATTAGGAGCCTTGAGGGTACCCCTAATTATGGTCCCCGACACTATTCATGATCACCTTGCTATGATTAAAAAACAAAATGATCATATAACTAAACTAGATGCTAAAATTGCCAAGCATGAACTAGAAAATGAGAAGTTTAAATTTGCTCGTAGCATGCTTTATAGTGGGAGACGCCCTGGCATTAAGAATGGCATTGGCTTCCAAAAGGGAGACAATGTCAAGCTTAATGCCCCTCCTAAAAGATTGTCTAATTTTGTTAAGGGCAAGGCTCCCATGCCTCAGGATAATGAGGGCTATATTTTATATCTTGCTGGTTATTCTGAGGATAAGATTAGGAGAATTCATGCCAAGAAGACTCATTCTCACCATGCTTTTATTTATAAGAATGAGGCTTCTAGCTCTAGGCGTTCTACCCATGTTAAAATGCCTAAAAAGAAATCTCCTATTGCATCAAATGATCATGACATTTCATTTAAAACTTTTGATGCTACTTATGTGCTTACTAACAAATCTAGCAAGGTAGTTGCCAAATATGTTGGGGCCAAACACAAGGTGTCAAAGACTTGTGTTTGGGTACCCAAAGTTCTTGTATCTAATGTCAAAGGACCCAAAACTGTTTGGGTACCTAAAACCAAGAACTAAAATTGTTTTGTAGGTTTATGCATCCGTGGCTCAAGTTAGATCATCGATAGCGGTGCACAAACCACATGACAGGGGAGAAAAGAATGTTCTCCTCCTACGAGAAAAACCATGATCCCCAAAGAGCCATCACATTCGGGGATAGAAATCAAGGTTTGGTCAAAGGACTTGGTAAAATTGCTATATCACCTGACCATTCTATTTCCAATGTTTTTCTTATAGATTCTTTAGATTACAATTTGCTTTCTGTTTCTCAATTATGCAAAATGGGTTACAACTGTCTTTTTACGGATGTAGGTGTTACTGTCTTTAGAAGAAGTGATGATTCAGTAGCATTTAAGGGAGTGTTAGAGGGTGAGCTATACTTAGTTGATTTTAATAGAGCTGAACTCGACACTTGCTTAATTGCTAAGACTAACATGGGCTGGCTCTGGCATCACCGACTAGCACATATTAGAATGAAGAATCTTCATAAGCTTCTAAAGGGAGAGCACATTTTGGGACTAACAAATGTTCATTTTGAGAAAGATAGGATTTGTAGCGCATGTCAAGCAGGGAAGCAAATTGGTGTTCATCATCCACACAAGAACATCATGACGACCGACACGTCGCTCGAGCTACTCCACATGGACCTATTCGGCCCGATAGCTTACATGAGCATCGGCGGGAGTAAGTACTGTCTAGTTATTGTGGATGATTATTCTCTCTTCACTTGGGTATTCTTTTTACAGGAAAAATCTCAAACCCAAGAAACTTTGAAGGGATTCTTGAGAAGAGCTCAAAATGAGTTTAGCTTAAGGTTCAAAAAGATTAGAAGCGACAACGGGATGGAGTTCAAGAACTCACAAACGAAGGCTTCCTTGAGGAGGAGGGCATCAAGCATGAGTTCTCTTCTCCCTACACGCCACAACAAAATGGTGTAGTGGAGAGGAAGAATAGAACTTTAATTGACATGGCGAGGACCATGCTTGATGAGTACAAGATCTCGGACCGGTTTTGGGCGGAAGCAATCAACATCGCTTGTTACGCCATCAACCGACTCTACCTACACCGAATCCTCAAGAAGACATCATATGAACTCCTCACCGGTAAAAAGCCCAACGTTTCATATTTTAGAGTCTTTGGTAGCAAATGTTTTATTCTTGTTAAAAGAGGTAGAAAATCCAAATTTGCTCCTAAGGCGGTAGAAGGCTTTTTACTTGGTTATGATTCAAGCACAAGGGCATATAGAGTCTTTAACAAGTCCACTGGACTAGTTGAAGTTTCTTGTGACGTTGTGTTTGATGAGACTAATGGCTCTCAAGTAGAGCAAGTTGATCTTGATGAGCTAGATGATGAAGAGGCTCCATGCGTCACGCTAAGGAACATGTCCATTGGGGATGTGTGCCCTAAGGAACCCGAAGAGCTTCCACAAGAACAAGATCAACCATCATCCTCCATACAAGCTTCTCCACCAACTCAAGATGAGGATCAAGCTCAAGATGATGAAAATGAAGATCAAGACAATGAGCCACCTCAAGAGGAGGACAATGATCAAGGGGGAGGTAACCATGATCAAGACAAGGAGGATGAGCAAGAAGAAAAAGGAGAACAAGGACAAAGACCGCCTCACCCAAGAGTCCACCAAGCAATTCAACGAGATCACCCCGTGAACTCAATCCTCGGCGATATTCATAAGGGAGTAACCTCGGCGATATTCATAAGGGAGTAACCACTCGATCTCGTGTTGCTCACTTTTGTGAACATTACTCTTTTATGTCTTCTATTGAGCCATATAGGGTGGCAGATGCATTAAGAGATTCGGATTGGGTGTTGGCAATGCAAGAGGAACTCAACAACTTCACAAGGAATGAGGTATGGCATTTAGTTCCACGTCCTAACCAAAATGTTGTAGGAACCAAGTGGGTTTTCCGCAACAAGCAAGATGAGCATGGTGTGGTGACAAGGAACAAAGCCCGACTTGTGGCCAAGGGATACTCCCAAGTCGAAGGTTTGGATTTCGGTGAAACCTATGCACCTGTAGCTAGGCTTGAGTCAATTCGTATATTACTTTCCTATGCTAATTACCATGGCTTTAAGCTTTATCAAATGGACGTGAAAAGTGCCTTCCTCAATGGACCAATCAAGGAGGAGGTCTATGTTGAGCAACCTCCCGGCTTTGAAGATAGTGAGTACCCTAACCATGTATATAAACTCTCTAAGGCGCTTTATGGGCTCAAGCAAGCCCCAAGAGCATGGTATGAATGCCTAAGAGATTTTCTTATCACTAATGGCTTCAAAGTCGGCAAAGCCGATCCTACTTTATTCACTAAAACTATTGCAAATGATTTGTTTGTATGCCAAATTTATGTTGATGATATCATATTTGGGTCTACTAACAAATCTACTTGTGAAGAGTTTAGTAGGATTATGGTTAAAAAATTCGAGATGTCAATGATGGGGGAGTAGAAGTACTTCTTAGGATTTCAAGTGAAGCAACTCCAAGAGGGCACCTTCATTAGCCAAACAAAGTACATTCAAGATATACTCACCAAGTTTGGGATGAAGGATGCCAAGCCCATCAAGACACCCATGGGAACCAATGGGCATCTCGACCTCGACACGAGAGGTAAATCCGTAGATCAAAAGGTATACCGGTTGATGATAGGTTCTTTACTCTATTTATGTGCATCTCGACCGAATATTATGCTTTCCGTATGCATGTGTGCAAGATTCCAAGCCGATCCTGAGGAAGTTCACCTTAGGGCCGTGAAACGAATCTTGAGATATTTAGTTTATACTCCTAAGTTTGGCCTTTGGTACGCCAAGGGATCGACATTTGATTTAATCGGATATTCCGATGCCGATTGGGTAGGGTGTAAAATTGATAGAAAGAGCACATCAGGGACTTGTCAGTTCTTGTGAAGAAACCTGGTGTCTTGGGCTTCTAAGAAACAAAATTTTGTAGCTCTTTCTACCACCAAAGCCGAGTACATTGCCGCAGGCCATTGTTGCACGCAATTGCTTTGGATGAGGCAAACCCTTAGGGACTATGGTTACAAATTAACCAAAGTTCCTCTCCTATGTGATAATGAGAGTGCAATCCGCATGGCGGATAATCCCGTTGAGCATAGCCGCACTAAGCACATAGCCATTCGGTATCACTTTTTGAGGGATCACCAACAAAGGAGGGATATCGAGATTGCATATGTTAGCACCAAAGAACAATTAGCTGATATCTTTATCAAGCCATTAGATGAGAAATCTTTTACCAAACTTAGGCATGAGCTAAATATTCTTGATTTTAGGAACTTTGATTGATTCCTTGCACACATAGCTCAATTTATATACCTTTGATCATCTCTTTCATGTGTTATGACTAATGTGTTCTTCAAGTGTATTTCATGCTAAGTCATAGATTGAAAGGGAAATGGAGTCTTCGGCGAAGACAAGGCTTCCACTCTACTCCATCGAATTATTCACACTTCGCTGACACTCCGCATTACTCTCCAATTTGGTATAATCTTCACTCATATCTATTTATTCACCATTGGGGAGAAAGTAAAAAGGGCTCTCAATTGTCTCCGTTTTTGGCGATTAATGCCAAAGGGGGAGAAATATTAAGCCCAAAGCAAAAGACCGCACCGCACCACCACCAATTTCAAAATTTTGTGTTAAAAGAAGATTTTTCAAATAGTATTTTATTTTTGATAGAATTTTCAAATTGGTATAACCCCTTTCAAAATTAATATCTAAAACCCTCTTGAACACTAAGAGGAGGATTTCATTAAGGGGGAGTTTTGTTTAGTCAAAGGAAAAGCATTTGAAACAGGGGGAGAAAATTTCAAATCTTGAAAATGCTTCTCAAAATCGTATTCATTTACCTTTGACTATTTGCAAAAAGACTTTGAAAAGAATTTCCAAAAGAGTTTGCAAAAAACAAAACAAGTGGGGCAAGCGTGGTTCAAAATGTTAAAATAGAAGAAAGCATCCATGCATATCTTATGAAATATATATTGGTTTCAATTCCAAGTAACCTTTGCACTTACATTATGGAAACTAGTTCAATTCTGCACTTTTATATTTGCTTTGGTTTGTGTTGGCATCAATCACCAAAAAGGGGGAGATTGAAAGGGAAATAGGCTTACACCTTTTCCTAAAATGATTTTGGTGGTTGAATTGCCCAACACAAATATGTGGACTAACTAGTTTGCTCTAGATTATAAGTTCTACAGGTGTCAAAGGTTCACAATAAACCAATACAAAGCTAAAAGAAAGGGTTCAAAAAGAAAGGAGCAAGGCACTCGAAGGCTGCCTTGGTCTGGCGCACCGGACTGTCCGGTGTGCCACCGGAGAGTGTCCGGTGCACCAGGGAGAATTCTTCTGAACTGCTCAGCTTCGGGAATTCTGGGAGCCACTCCGCTATAATTCACCGGACTATCCGGTGTAGCACCGGACTGTCTGGTGTGCCAGCGGAGTAACGGCTACACAACGCAATGGTCGTCTTCAAATATGAACAGTGACGCTACAGTGCGCGCCTGCGCGTGTAGAAGTCAGAGTAGGCGCCAGAAGGCGCACCGGACAGTGCACAATGGTTGTCCGGTGCACCACCGGACTGTCCAGTGGCCTAGTTGTCAGAAGCTCCAACGGTCGGAACCCAACGGCCTGGTGACGTGGCTAGCGCAGCGGACTGTCCGGTGCGCCATACGACAGAAGCCCTCACCAATGGTCACTTATGGTGGTTGGGGCTATAAATACCCCCAACCACCACACATTCAAGTCATCCAAGTTTTCAGCCATCAAACCTCATACAAGAGCTATAGCATTCAATACAACACAAACAAAGAGATCAAATCCTCTCCCAAGTCCGGAATCACTCCAAACAAATTAGTGACTAGAGAGAGAGACTTTTGTGTTCTTTTGAGCTCTTGCGCTTGGATCGCTTTTCTTCCTCCCCATTTCTTGTTCCCAACACAATTGTAATCAAAGCAAGAGACACCAAGTTGTGGTGGTCCTTGTAGTGGACTTAGTGTCCCATTTGATTAAGAAGAGAAGCTCACTCGGTCTAGGTGACCGTTTGAGAGAGGGAAAGGGTTGAAAGAGACCCGGTCTTGGTGACCACCTCAACGGGGAGTAGGTTTGCAAGAACCGAACCTCGGTAAAACAAATCACCGTGTCATCCACTCTTATTCGCTTGTGATTTGTTTTCTCCCTCTCTTTCGGACTTAACTTTTATTCTAACGCTAACCCCAGCTTGTAGTTGTGCTTTAAGTTTGTAAATTTCAGATTTGCCTATTCACCCCCCCTATAGGCGACTTTCAAGACCCTAGCTGGAACGATCGGCTTCACCAAATAAGGAAGGAGATCACACACTATTCATCTCCGGTGGTGCAGCGTACTATCCGGTGTGCCCACGGACAGAAGGCAACTATTGGCTTACGAAATGGAGCTTCAACGGCTCCTAGCTGCCTTGGGGCTATAAAAGGGACTCCTAGGCGCATGGAGCAGTACACTAATCATCTTCTAAACATTCTAAGACGCCGATACCTCACATTTGCGCACTTGATTCACTGTGTTAGAGATTTGAGCACTTTTCTAAGTTGTATCTCCGCTGTGCTGCTTTCTTGTGCTCACTCTAGTCTTGTGTGTGTTAGTGCTTCGACTCCCGCTTTTGTGTGTGTTTCTATTCCCACCTTACTCTTGTGGTTTCATTGTGATCTATCTTGTAAGGGTGAGAGGCTCCAACTTGTGGAGATTCCTAACAAAAGGGATAAACTTGAGATAAAGAGAACTATGGTATTCAAGTGGATCATTGGATAATTTGAAAGGGGTTGAGTGCGACCCTCGTCTGTTAGGACGCCACAACATGGACTAGGCAAGTGTTCCACTTGGCCGAACCACGGGATAAAAATTGTCGTGTCAACTGTCTTTACTCTTGTGCGATTGTCTTTACTTCTACTCACTTTATAATTGCTCTAAGTTTAATAGTCATCTTGTGAATAGCAATTAAGTGAAGAAGTTGTCTCTCTCTAGTCATAACATCTTGGTTTTGACTTCACTAACATATCATAAACCAAGTTTGTGTTGTTTAGTATTGATTTTTACAGGATCACCTATTCACCCCCCCTCTAGGTGCTCTCAATTGGTATCAAAGTTGTACTCTTCATTCAGGGACTAACCGCACGAAGAGATGGATCCTAAAGGTAAGGGGATGGTGATCAACAACAAGGAGAAGGAGACCCTCTACGTCGACGAGCCAAAAGTCGACAAGCCCACTGAATCAGGCTCGAGTCACAAGAAAAGGGATGGGAAGCAAAAGAGGCGCATAAAGAAGATCATCTACTACGAGAGTGACACTTCCTCCTGTTCACCAAGTGATGACGAGGACGAAGACTCTTTGTCGAAAAAGAAGACAGTTAATCATAATTACTCTTTTGATTATTCTCGCATCCCTTATAATTTGAATGCTCATTTGTTATCTATTCCACTCAGAAAACCCCAACACTTCGATGGAGATGACTATTCGTTTTGGAGTCATAAAATGCGTACTCACTTATTTTCTCTCCATCCTAGTATCTAGGAAATTGTTGAAAATAGAATGCATTTCGATATTACTGATAATCATGTATTGATTAATGAGCAAATACGTAAAAATGCCCAAGCTACTACTGTTTTGTTAGCATCTCTATGCAGCAAAGTTAGCGGCTTGGACAATGCCAAGCAAATATGGGATACCCTCAAGATCTCTCACGAGGGTAATGACACCACCATGATTACCAAGATGGAACTAGTGGAAGGCGAGCTTGGGAGATTCACATGATAAGGGGAGAAGAGCCAACTCAAACTTACAACAGGCTCAAGACCCTGGTGAACAAGATTCGAAGCTATGGAAGTACAAGATGAACGAATCATGGCGTCGTCCGACTCATGATAAGGTCATTTACTATCATTGATCCTCATCTCGTAAATGTTATCCGTGAGAATCCTAGGTACACAAAGATGATGCTCGAGGAAATTCTCGGAAAATTTGTGAGCGGGCACATGATGGTGAAAGAAGCGAGGTATGTGGACGATGTTGCCAACGGACCGCTTCCTCTCTACGAGTCGCAGCCCGTTGCTCTCAAAGCAACAAGTAGCAAGGAGGCGCTACCTAGCAAGGTAGCATAAGTGGAGGCTGCTGAACTCAACGAAGATGAGATGGCGCTTATAATCAAGCGCTTCAAGACCGCTTTAAAGGGACGCAAGGAGTATCCCTACAAGTCAAAGGGAAAGCGCTCCTGCTTCAAGTGCGGTAAGTCTAGTCATTTTATAACACAATGCCTTGATAATGACAATGACCAGGAAAAGAGAGGGAAGAAGGAAAGGAAGAAAAACTACATGAAGGCGAAGGGCGAGGCGCACATTGGAAAAGAATGGGACTCGACTGTTCTTCATCCGACTTCGACGATGAAGGACTAGCTGCCTCCGCCTTCGACAAGTCCTCCCTATTCCCCAACGAACACCAAACGTGTCTCATGGCTAAGGAGAAGAAGATACGTACACGAGATACACCTAAGTACACTTCTTCTAGTGATGAGGAATCTTCTGATGATGAGGTAGACTATAGTGATCTATTTAAGGGATTAGATAGATCTAAACAAGATAAAATAAATGAATTGATTGATGCTCTTAATGGAAAGAATAGGCTGCTAGAGAAGCAAGAAGATATTCTTTATGAAGAACATGATAAATTTATTAATGTTCAAAAATCTCGTGCTCTAGAAACTAAGAAAAATGAACTACTGTCTTCTGAGCTATCTGCTTGCAATGATTCTATTTCTAATCTTAAGAATTTAAATGCTAAGTTAGAAAAGGTGAATATTGCTAGTTCATTTGTAGAGCATGTTGTTATTTGCAATAGGTGTAAGAATTTTGATATAGATGCTTGCAATGAACATGCTTCCACCATTATTAAGTTGAATAATGATGTTGCAAGTCTTAATGCTCAACTTAGGACTTGCAAGGATGATTATGAGAAGCTAAAATTTGCCAAGGGAAGCCTACAACATTGGTAGACAGCCCTCTATTAAGGATGGACTTGGTTTCTGTCGATACCCTGGATCAGGGGTACCCTCTTGTACGGCATGAAGACACCGCACCCGTGCAACACCTCAAGGCCACGAGGAGAATGGCACCCAACCCCACCTCATGGGCAGATCCAAGGGCACCACGTGGTAAGGAAAGGAGGTACATCCCAATATTCATCGTTGGGTCCGGACCCCCACAGAAGGACATCGGACCCCTATACGTAGAAGTCTAGAGCCCCCAAGAAGGCACGTCGGATCCCTTGGGAGGGCCGCAGCCCCCCTCCGAGTAAGGTATGAGACTTAGCAAGGTCCCGGGACAAGAAGGACCCTGGCATGAATAGGGGTCCGGTGCTGACATGTGTCCAGGCCTTGCCTTGCGCTCCCCGTTGCTGCTGCGTGGCTTGTGGCCCAAGCCAATGGGCTGAGCCTGGCGTAAATCCCATAAAGTCGTGCAGCCCCTGCATTTATTACGGAGAGGACGCGCCGCCTGCCACCACGCTAAAGGGCAATGTGCCCTCCCAGCATTTAATGCGTCCTATCCAATCCGCTGGCAGACGGCATCAGGGTCATCCAGCAGACGGCGCCCCTGACCGGTCTGTTGGCAAACAGTGCGCCCGTGCCGAGCGGCGTACTATACTCATCATCCCTTCTACAAGAAGCTTCCCCTGCATGCCGAGGATACGCAGATCTCAGGTGGAAGGACACTAGAAGATCGCCACATCAGCAAACATTTGTGGCTCCAAGAGCTATATTCGTTATGTCCCTGGGCCCGCATGTCGGGGCTCAGTACCTTTGTGCATGCCCCCCTTCAGCTATAAAAGGGGAGGCATGCGGCGTTACAAAGGATCCAATCTTAGGCTCACTCAGACACTCACAAGTTCATACAAGCTCTCAAGCAATACATCACACCGTGGAGTAGGGTATTACGCTCCGGTGGCCCGAACCACTCTAAACCCTCGTGTGCTCTCATGTGTTCATTCACCAGTCTCGTAACAAGCAAAACGCTTAGGCCCCTCCTCTTCTTAGGATTTAGGGTGGGTGCAATCCGCCACCCGGCCGGGGAGATTTCCTCTCCGACATTTGGCGCGCCAGGTAGGGGGCTAGGCATGAAGTTTTTGCTTGTTTTCTCGCTCAGCATGATGGTGCGAATCATCAAGCACCATGCTAAAACTTCAGAAGATTTGGCGATGGAGCAAGAAGTTGCGTCCTCCACGCCGCGAGTACCCGACCACCCTGAGTCTGAGGCTGCTCCTGTGCATGCCTTGCAGTACCACACGCCTACGCAGGTGTCCCGAACTCCGTCAAGGGCAGCACCTACGACAATATCTACCGCCAGGGAGTTGCTACGCCACCCCCTAGCTCCACGGCTTCACCGGGGGCCACGAAGCAGTGGCGCGACGATGTTGACTGGCTACTCGGTATGGCACATTCTACCTTGACCAGATCCAGGCCTCGGTCATCCCGGTGCCAACGTGAAGTGACGGCGTCTGTGCGCTCGCCTTCCGTAAGGGGTGCACAGACTGACGACCTCCGGGCGGAACTCAACCGCAGGCGTACGGGAGAAGATGCCCGGATCTCTTTGGAAAGGGCGCACGAGCGCCGCCAAAACATCGAGGGCCGCAACCTCGATCAAGACTTTGCTGCAGCAACACCGCAGACACCAATGGGCCCTCGGTCCCAAATGGGTGTCCCCTTGGCCGGCGTGGGCTGCACCGCCCTCACGGACCATCTTCGCACGGCGTCATGGCCGCCCAAGTTCCGGCCGCACCTACCGGAAAAATACGATGGAACATCAAACCCGTCGGAGTTCCTGCAGGTGTACGTCACCGCCATCACGGCAGCAGGTGGAAACACCACTGTGATGGCGACGTATTTTCATGTCGCCTTGTCTGGACCTGCCCGGACTTGGCTCATGAACCGCGCCCTAGGGTCAATCTACACCTGGGAAGAGCTCTACGCACAGTTCGTTGCGAACTTTGCCAGCACTTACCAGCAGCATGGTGTGGAGGCCCACCTCCATGCATTGAGGCAGGAGCCCGGGGAGACTGAAAGTCGCCTAGAGGGGGGTGAATAGGCAAATCTGAAATTTACAAACTTAAAGCACAACTACAAGCCGGGGTTAGCGTTAGAATTATAAACGAGTCCGAAAGAGAGGGCGAAAAACAAATCGCAAGCAAATGGCTAGTGAGACACAATGATTTGTTTTACCGAGGTTCGGTTCTTGCAAACCTACTCCCCATTGAGGTGGTCACAAAGACCGGGTCTCTTTCAACCCTTTCCCTCTCTCAAACGGTCACCTAGACCGAGTGAGCTTCTCTTCTCAATCAAATGGGACACTAAGTCCACTACAAGGACCACCACACAATTGGTGTCTCTTGTTTTGATTACAAGTGTTGCGGAAACAAGAATGAGGAAGAAGAAAAGCAATCCAAGCGCAAGAGCTCAAAAGAACACAAAAGTCTCTCTCTCTAGTCACTATTTTGGTTGGAGTGATTTCGGACTTGGGAGAGGATTTGATCTCTATGTTTTGTGTCTTGTATTGAATGTTATAGCTCTTGTATGAGGTTTGAATGCTAGAAACTTGGATGACTTGAATGTGGGGTGGTTGGGGGTATTTATAGCCCCAACCACCAAAGTGGTCGTTGGGAGGCTGTCTGTCGTATGGCGCACCGGACAGTCCGGTGCGCCACCGGACACTGTCCGGTGCGCTAGTCACGTCACCAGGTCGTTGGATTTTGACTGTTAGAGCTTCTGACATCTGGACCACCAGACAGTCCGGTGGTGCACCGGACAGACACTGTACACTGTCCGGTGCGCCTTCTGGCGCTGCTCTGACTTCTGCGCGCACTGTAGCGCATCTAATGTGTGTTGCAGACGACCGTTGGCGCGAAGTAGTCATTGCTCCGCTGGTGCACCGGACAGTCCGGTGCTACACCGGACAGTCCGGTGAATTATAGCGGAGCGGCTCCCAGAATTCCCGAAGGTGGCATGTTTGGAGTCGGGTTTCCTGGTGCACCGGACACTGTCTGGTGGCACACCGGACAGTCCGGTGCGCCAGACCAGGGCACACTTCGGTTGTCTTTTGCTCTTTTAATTTGAACCCTTTCTTGGTCTTTTTATTGATTTGTTTTGAACCTTTGGCACCTGTAGAACTTTATTCTAGAGCAAACTAGTTAGTCCAAATATTTGTGTTGGACAATTCAACCACCAAAATCATTTTAGGAAAAGGTGTAAGCCTATTTCCCTTTCAATCTCCCCCTTTTTGGTGATTGATGCCAACACAAACCAAAGCAAATATATAAGTGCAGAATTGAACTAGTTTGCATAATGTAAGTGCAAAGGTTACTTGGAATTTAAACCAATATTCATTTCATAAGATATGCATGGATGGTTTTTCTTCTTATTTAACATTTTGGACCTCGCTTGCACCACAAGTTTTGTTTTTGCAAATTCTTTGTAAAATTTGTTTAAAAAACCTTTTGCAAGTAGTCAAAGATATATGAATAAGATAGCAAGAAGCATTTTCAAGATTTGAAATTTTCTCCCCCTGTCTCAAATGCTTTTTCTTTGACTTAAACAAAACTCCCCCTGAAGAAAATTCTCCTCTTAGTGTTCAAGAGGGTTTTATAAGTTTTTGAAGATACTAGTAGAACTTTCTCCCCCTTTTGAACACAATAAGATACCATTTTGAAATAAAATACCAATGAAAACTTTCTTTAAAATTTTTGAAATTGGTGGTGGTGCTGTCCTTTTGCTTTGGGCTTAATATTTCTCCCCCTTTGGCATTAATAGCCAAAAACGGAGACAATTGAGAGCCCTATTACTTTCTCCCCAATGGTAAACAAATAAATATGAGTGAAGATTATACCAAATTGGAGAGCGATGCGGAGTATCGGCGAAGTATGAATAATTCGATGGAGTGGAGTGGAAGCCTTGTCTTCGCCGAAGAACTCCATTTCCCTTTCAATCTATGACTAAGCATGATATACACTTGAAAACCACATTAGTCATAGCACATGAAAGAGAGATGATCAAAGGTATAAATGAGCTATATGTGCAAGAAATCAATCAAAATTCCTAGAATCAAGAATGTTTAGCTCATGCCTAAGTTTGGTAAAAGTTTTCTCATCTAGTGGTTTGGTAAAGATATCGGCCAATTGATCTTTGGTGTTAATATAGGCTATCTCGATATCCCCCTTTTGTTGGTGATCCCTCAAAAAGTGATACCGAATGGCTATGTGTTTAGTGCGGCTATGTTCAACGGGATTATCCGCCATGCGGATTGCACTCTCATTATCACATAGAAGAGGAACTTTGGTTAATTTGTAACCATAGTCCCTAAGGGTTTGCCTCATCCAAAGCAATTGCGCGCAACAATGGCATGCGGCAATGTACTCGGCTTCGGCGGTTGATAGAGCTACGGAATTTTGCTTCTTTGAAGCCCAAGACACCAGTGATCTTCCCAAGAACTGACAAGTCCCTGATGTGCTCTTTCTATCAATTTTACAACCCGCCCAATCGGCATCGGAATATCCAATTAAATCAAATGTGGATCCCTTGGGGTACCAAAGGCCAAACTTAGGAGTATGAACTAAATATCTCAAGATTTGTTTTACGGCCCTAAGGTGAACTTCCTTAGGATCGGCTTGGAATATTGCACACATGCATACAGAAAGCATAATGTCCGGTCGAGATGCACATAAATAGAGTAAAGAACCTATCATCGATCGGTATACCTTTTGGTCTACGGATTTACCTCCCGTGTCGAGGTCGAGATGCCCATTGGTTCCCATGGGTGTTTTGATGGGTTTGGCATCCTTCATCCCAAACTTGGTGAGTATATCTTGAATGTACTTCGTTTGGCTAATGAAGGTGCCCTCTTGGAGTTGCTTCACTTGAAATCCTAAGAAATACTTCAACTCCCCCATCATTGACATCTCGAATTTTTGTACCATGATCCTACTAAATTCCTCACATGTAGATTTGTTAGTAGACCCAAAAATAATATCATCAACATAAATTTGGCATACAAACAAATCATTTGCAATTGTCTTAGTAAATAAAGTAGGATCGGCCTTTCCGACTTTGAAACCATTAGTGATAAGAAAATCTCTTAGGCATTCATACCATGCTCTTGGGGCTTGCTTGAGCCCATAAAGCGCCTTAGAGATTTTATAAACATGGTTAGGATACTCACTATCTTCAAAGCCGGGAGGTTGCTCAACATAGACGTTCTCCTTGATTGGTCCATTGAGGAAGGCACTCTTCACGTCCATTTTATAAAGCTTGAAGCCATGGTAAGTAGCATAGGCAAGTAATATGTGAATTGACTCAAGCCTAGCTACGGGTGCATAAGTTTCACCGAAATCCAAACCTTTGACTTGTGAATACCCCTTGGCCACAAGTCGTGCTTTGTTCCTTATCACCATACCATGCTCATCTTGCTTGTTGCGGAACACCCACTTGGTACCTACAACATTTTGGTTAGGACGTGGAACTAAATGCCATACCTCATTCCTCGTGAAGTTGTTGAGCTCCTCTTGCATCGCCATCACCCAATCCGAATCTCTTAGTGCATCCTCTACCTTGTATGGCTCAATAGAGGAAACAAACGAGTAATGTTCACAAAAATGAGCAACACGAGATCGAGTGGTTACCCCCTTACGTATATCGTCGAGGATGGTGTTCATGGGGTGATCTCGTTGGATTGCTTGGTGGAATCTTGGGTGAGGCGGTCTTGGATCTTGTTCATCTTCCTTGTCTTGATCATTGGCATCTCCCCCTTGATCATTGCCCTCCTCTTGAGGTGGCTCTTCCTCTTGATTTTTGTTTTCATCATCTTGAGCTTGATCCTCATCTTGGGTTGGTGGAGATACTTGCATGGAGGAAGATGGTTGATCTTGTGCTTGTGGAGGCTCTTCAGATTCCTTAGGACACACATCCCCCAATGGACATGTTCCTTAGCGCGACACACGGAGCCTCTTCATCATCTAGCTCATCAAGATCAACTTGCTCTACTTGAGAGCCGTTAGTCTCATCAAACACAATGTCACAAGAAACTTCAACAAGTCCAGTGGATTTGTTAAAGACTCTATATGCCCTTGTGTTTGAATCATAACCAAGTAAAAAGCCTTCTACAGCCTTGGGAGCAAATTTAGATTTTCTACCTCTTTTAACAAGAATAAAACATTTGCTACCAAAGACTCTAAAATATGAAACATTGGACTTTTTACAGGTGAGGAGTTCATATGATGTCTTCTTGAGGATTCAGTGTAGATACAACCGGTTGATGGCGTAGCAAGCGGTGTTAACCGCCTCGGCCCAAAACCAATCCGAAGTCTTGTACTCATCAAGCATGGTCCTTGCCATGTCCAAAAGAGTTCTATTCTTTCTCTCCACTACACCATTTTGTTGTGGCATGTAGGGAGAAGGGAACTCATGCTTGATGCCCTCCTCCTCAAGGAGGCCTTCAATTTGAGAGTTCTTGAACTTCGTCCCGTTGTCTCTTCTAATCTTTTTGATCCTTAAGCCGAACTCATTTTGAGCTCGTCTCAAGAATCCCTTCAAGGTCTCTTGGGTTTGAGATTTTTCCTGTAAAAAGAATACCCAAGTGAACGAGAATAATCATCCACAATAACTAGATAGTACTTACTCCCGTCGATGCTTATGTAAGCTATCGGGCCGAATAGGTCCATGTGGAGTAGCTCAAGCGGCCTGTCGGTCGTCATGATGTTCTTGTGTGGATGATGGGCGCCAACTTGCTTCCCTTCTTGACATGCGCTACAAACCCTGTCTTTCTCAAAATGAACATTGGTTAGTCCCAAAATGTGTTCTCCCTTTAGAAGCTTGTGAAGATTCTTCATTCCAACAAGTGCTAGTCGGCGATGCCAGAGCCAACCCATGTTAGTCTTAGCAATTAAGCAAGTGTCGAGTTCAGCTCTATTGAAATCAACTAAGTATAGTTGACCCTCTAACACTCCCTTAAATGCTACTGAATCATCACTTCTTCTAAAGACAGTAACACCTATATCCGTAAAAAGACAGTTGTAACCCATTTTGCATAATTGAGAAACAGAAAGCAAATTGTAATCTAAAGAATCTACAAGAAAAACATTGAAAATAGAGTGGTCAGGTGATATAGCAATTTTACCCAATCCTTTGACCAAACCTTGATTTCCATCCCCAAATGTGATTGCTCTTTGGGGATCTTGGTTTTTCTCATAGGAGGAGAACATTCTCTTCTCCCCGGTCATGTGGTTTGTGCACCCGCTATCAATGATCCAACTTGAGCCCCCGGATGCATAAACCTACAAAACAAATTTAGTTCTTGATTTTAGGTACCCAAACGGTTTTGGGTCCTTTGACATTAGATACAAGAACTTTGGGTACCCAAACACAAGTCTTTGATCCCTTGTGTTTGCCCCCAACATATTTGGCAACTACTTTGCCAGATTTGTTAGTCAAAACATAAGATGCATCAAAAGTCTTAAATGAAATACTAGGTTCATTTGATGCAATAGAAGTTTTCTTCTTAGGCAATTTAGCATGGGTTGATTGCCTAGAGCTAGATGCCTCACTCTTATACATAAAAGCATGATTAGGGCCAGAGTGAGACTCCCTAGAATGAATTCTCCTAATTTTGTGCTCGGGATAACCGGCAGGGTACAAAATGTAACCCTCGTTATCCTGGGCCATGGGAGCTTTGCCCTTAACAAAGTTAGACAATCTTTTAGGAGGGGCATTAAGCTTGACATTGTCTCCCTTTTGGAAGCCAATGCCATCCTTAATGCCAGGGCGTCTCCCACTACAAAGCATACTACGAGCAAATTTAAATTTTTCATTTTCTAACTCATGCTCGGCAATTTTAGCATCTAATTTTGCTATATGATCATTTTGTTGTTTAATCATAGCCATGTGATCATGAATAGCATCAATGTTAACATTTCTACATCTAGTGCAAATGGTAACATGCTCAACGGTAGATGTAGAGGGTTTGCAAGATTTTAATTCAACAATCTTAGCATGTAAAATGTCATTCTCGTTTCTAAGATTGGAAATGGAAACATTGCAAACATCTAACTCCTTAGCCTTAGCAATTATTTTTTATTCTCACTCCTAAGGCTAGCAAGAGATGCATTCAATTTATCAATCTTAGCAATTAAATTGGCATTATCATTTCTAAGACTAATAATTGAATCATCACAAACATTTGAACTTTCAACCTTAGCAACAAAACTAGCATTCTCGGCTCTAAGGTTGGAAATCAAATCATGGCAACTCCTAAGCTCATTAGATATGTTTTCACATTTTTCTACTTCCTGAGCATAGGCATTTTTAACTTTAACATGCTTTTTATTTTCCTTAATAAGGAAGTCCTCTTGGGTATCCAAGAGTTCATCCTTCTCATGGATGGCACTAATTAATTCATTCAATTTTTCCTTTTGTTGCATGTTTAAGTTGGCAAAAAGGGTGAGCAAGTTATCCTCATCATCACTAGAATTATCCTCATCACTAGAGGTTGCATACTTAGTGGACGATTTTGATCTTACCTTCTTCCTCTTGCCGTCCTTTGCCATGAGGCACTTGTGGCCGACGTTGGGGATGAGGAGCCCTTTGGTGACGGCGATGTTGGCGGCGTCCTCGTCGGAGGAGGAGTCGGTGGAGCTCTCGTCGGAGTCCCACTCCCGGCAAACATGGGCATCGCCGCCCTTCTTCTTGTAGTACTTCTTCTTTTCTCTCCTCTTTCCCATCTTGTCGTTGTCCCTGTCACTATCACTAGATAAAGGGCATTTAGCTATAAAGTGACCGGGCTTACCACATTTGTAGCACACCTTCTTGGAACGGGACTTGTAATCTTTCCCTTTCCTTTGTTTGAGGATTTGGCGAAAGCTTTTGATGATTAAAGCCATCTCCTCATTATCGAGCTTGGAGGCATCGATGGGAAGTCTACTTGATGTAGGCTCTTCCTTTTTCTCCTCCGTCGCCTTGAATGCGACTGGTTGTGCCTCGGGTGTGGAGGAGGCGCCTTGCTCGATGATCTTCTTTGAGCCTTTGATCATTAGCTCAAAACTTACAAATTTACCTATCACTTCCTCGGGAGACATTAGTTTGTATCTAGGATCACCACGAATTAATTGAACTTGAGTAGGGTTAAGAAATACAAGTGATCTTAGAATAACCTTGACCATTTCATGGTCATCCCATTTGGTGCTCCCAAGGTTGCGCACTTGGTTCACCAAGGTCTTTAGCCGGTTGTACATGGCTTGTGGGTCTTCGCCTTGGTTGAGCATAAACCGACCGAGCTCCCCCTCGATCGTCTCCCGCTTGGTGAGCTTGGTCACCTCATCTCCTTCGTGCGTGGTTTTGAGCACATCCCAAATCTCTTTGGCGCTCTTCAACCCTTGCATCTTATTATACTCCTCTCGACTTAGAGAGGTGAGGAGTATAGTAGTTGCCTGAGAGTTGAAGTGCTCGATTTGGGCCACCTCGTCCTCATCATAATCTTCATCCCCTACGGATGGTACCTGCGCTCCAAACTCAACAACATCCCATATGCTTTTGTGGAGTGAGGTTAGGTGATATCTCATCATATCACTCCACCTAGAATAATCTTAACTGTCAAACGTCGGTGGTTTGCCTAATGGAACGGAAAGTAATGGAGTATGTCTAGGAATGCGAGGGTAACGTAGCGGGATCTTACTATATTTCTTGCGCTCTTGGGGCTTAGAAGTGACGGACGCGACGTCGGATCTTGATGTAGAGGGCGATGAAGAGTCGGTCTCGTAGTAGACCACTTTCTTCATTTTCTTCTTCTCGCCGCTCTTGTGCGTCTTAATGCGTGAAGGGGATCCCTCCTTCTTTTTGTTGTCGGACTCCTTTGATGGCGCCTTCCCGTGGCTTGTAGCCTTGGCGGGGCTTGTGGGCTTCTCCCCGCCAGTCACCACCTCCTTCTTGGCGTGATCTCCCGACATCACTACGAGCGGTTTGGCTCTAATGAAACACCGGCTTTGATACCAATTCAAAGTCGCATAGAGGGGGGGGTGAATAGGCAAATCTGAAATTTACAAACTTAAAGCACAACTACAAGCCGGGGTTAGCGTTAGAATTATAAACGAGTCCGAAAGAGAGGGCGAAAAACAAATCGCAAGAAAATGGCAAGTGAGACACGATGATTTGTTTTACCGAGGTTTGGTTCTTGCAAACCTACTCCCCGTTGAGGTGGTCACAAAGACCGAGTCTCTTTGAACCCTTTCCCTCTCTCAAACGGTCACCTAGACCGAGTGAGCTTCTCTTCTCAATCAAATGGGACACTAAGTCCACTACAAGGACCACCACACAATTGGTGTCTCTTGTTTTGATTACATGTGTTGCGGAAACAAGAATGAGGAAGAAGAAAAGCAATCCAAGCGCAAGAGCTCAAAAGAACACAAAAGTCTCTCTCTCTAGTCACTATTTTGGTTGGAGTGATTCCGGACTTGGGAGAGGATTTGATCTCTATGTTTTGTGTCCTGTATTGAATACTATAGCTCTTGTATGAGGTTTGAATGCTGGAAACTTGGATGACTTGAATGTGGGGTGGTTGGGGGTATTTATAGCCCCAACCACCAAAGTGGCCGTTGGGAGGCTGTCTGTCGCATGGCGCACCGGACAGTCCGGTGCGCCACCGGACACTGTCCGGTGCACCAGCCACGTCACCAGGCCGTTGGATTCTGACCGTTGGAGCTTCTAACATCTGGGCCACCGGACAGTCCGGTGGTGCACCGGACAGGAACTGTACACTATCCGGTGCGCCTTCTGGCGTACTCTGACTTCTGCGCGCACTGTAGCGCATTTAATGTGTGTTGCAGACGACCGTTGGCGCGAAGTAGCCGTTGCTCCGCTGGTGCACCGGACAGTCCGGTGCTACACCGGACAGTCCAGTGAATTATAGCGGAGCAGCTCCCAGAATTCCCGAAGGTGGCAAGTTCGGAGTCGGGTTCCCTGGTGCACCGGACAGTCCGGTGCGCCAGACCTGGGCACACTTCGGTTGTCTTTTGCTCTTTTAATTTGAACCCTTTCTTGGTCTTTTTATTGGTTTGTTGTGAACCTTTGGCACCTGTAGAACTTTATTCTAGAGCAAACTAGTTAGTCCAAATATTTGTGTTGGGCAATTCAACCACCAAAATCATTTTAGGAAAAGGTGTAAGCCTATTTCCCTTTCAGAGACCCTCCGGACGTTTATCTCCCGCTTCACCAATGTACGAGGCACTATACCTCGTATTTCCGATGCCTCCATCATCATGGCCTTCCGACAGGGGGTACGTGACAAGAAAATGTTGGAGAAGCTGGCCACACATGACGTGGAGACTGTCCCCACGCTCTTTGCTCTGGCTGACAAATGCGCCAGAGCCGCTTAGGGCCGTGCATGGCATTCAGCCCCACAAACCTGGGCTGCCCAGTCAGGCGGCCCAGGTGCCGTCCCCCGGGACGAAAAGAAGAAAGAGAAGAAGGATCGCGACTACTAGAGGCCGCGATCCACCGCTCTGGTCATTGCAGCTACGACCGGCGGCCGGGGCGACCGCAACAAACGCCCAAGAGCGCAAAGGGGTAACAGCGGATCATGCCCTGTACACCCCAACGGTCACCACAGCGCCGCGGAGTGTCGCGAGATCATTGATCTCGCGAAACGCATCAGCGAGCGTGTCAGCGAGCGACGCGAGCAGTCTTCCAAGGATGGCTCCCCACCTTGCCGCCGCCCTGGCAAGGAAAAGGTCAATGACGGCGAGGTAGCCGCGGCTGAGCGAGACCTCGGGTATCAGTCACCCGAGGGGGACCTAAAGGACGTCTTCACCAGAGACTCCCATTCCGATGGCGACGACTAGGCAGACCATCGGAGGGACCCCATCCCCCGGCCTACGGAGCTGAAGCTTGCCTTCCTCCGGAGACCCTTCTGGATCCCCCACGGGCCCAGACTTCTAACAGGTCCATCCAGGGATGACCGCAGCGAAAGACGGGGGGCTCCTTCATCAAAAGCAGATGGAAACCCGGGGTCGGGACCTAATCTTACGGAAGTACCAAACCAAATTAGGGCTCCGCAACACTCCCCCAGCTGAGAAGGACCCTTCAAGGTAACGGGAATACTCCGACCCGAGGACAACCGTCTAGCTACGACTGAAGGAGCGCCTCCCTCGGTGCCGAAATGTCTCTATAAGTTTTATCTATAGAACAAGTCTGAGGGGTCGAAGTGTTTCCCTTTTGTAACTAGGTAACGCATACGTGTACGCCAACCCGGTGGGGTCTGTCCCCATAAACCCGGCCTATTGGTCCACACCCATGCATGATAAGTTATAAAGGAAAAACTACCCTCTCAGATGTGCCTCTATGATAGTATTATCCTACTGCTCCATGGTCTTACCTTGCAGACTTCTGGATGTTATCTTAACTAACCCACCTGAGCAGTTCCCTTTCCATCAGGCATAATGACATCCGAATTGGACAGCCAGGCTTGCAGGTTAGGACCTCTTTGCGAAAGCATGAGGGCCCGACAGCTTGGGGGCCGGTTCTAAAGAATGGGAAACCGTTCCATGGGGTGGTCTGGAGCCTGTGTGGTTGCTTAGCCTGGTCCCGTACCCGAAAGCCTGCACACTCCACCGCCCCGTGACGGGTACCCTAGTACTTGGAACTATAAGTCCTGTGGGTCCGACAACCTAGGGTTCAGAACTAGAGAAGAGACACTTGTCTCCTGGGGTGGTCCGGAGCCGTGTAGCCGCTCATCCTGGTCCCGTACCGTGGGCCTGCATGCTCCACCACCCTGTGGCGAGTGTCCTAGTACCTAGAACCACCATCAAGGGGGTCCGGACGCACAACTTGGCTCCCCCAGACTAGACCCTGCAAAGTCCCGAGCATGTATCAAAGGATGGCTAGTGTCAGATGACGGGTCCTACGGGTGTACCACTAACGCTCCTTAGCTAAAGCTGTGTACAGATCTTGTTGACAACTCTTTCAGACGCGCTGGTATCCAACCTCGACACATCAAGCCTGCATCCCAGGCGGGGGGCCAGGTACCAGGGGGAGTCAACAGCGTAACATCTCACACAGCAGGAACAAGCGACACATAGATAAGTGTTAAATACTGCTTAATAAATAATACTAAGTAGTACCTTACAAAAACAGTAAAAAGCCTGGGGCCAGTTCTAAAGAACGGTTACCCGTTCCATAGCGTGGTCCGGAGCCTGTGTGGCTGGTTAGCCTGGTCCCGTACCCAAATCCTGCACACTCCACAACTCCGTGATGGGTGCCCTAGTACTTAGAACTATAGTCCTGTGCGTCCAACAACCTGGAGGTCCGGCTCTGAACAACGGACACTTGTCTCCTGGGGGGGTCCGGAAACCGTGCAGCCGCTCAGCCTGGTCCTGTACTGTGAGCCGGCACACTCCACCACCCTGCGACAGGTGTCTTAGTACCTGAAGCCACCATCCAGAGGGTCCGGACACACAACTTGGCTTCCCAGGCTTAAATCTTGCGTACATATGTTATTACATTCTGCTTTCAAGCAAATGTTATTACATTCCCTTACAAGCGGGGCCCTAGCTCCATTTCTGCTGGAATAGACTATGCTGCACCAGCAGGAGTCACGCGGGAAGCTGGCTCCAGACAGCCCCACCAATGGCGGCGACCACCTCTGCATCGACGGATCGCCGGCGACAGCGACCACCTCTGCACCAGCAGCGACAACGACCTCCGCTCCGAGCGGCTCGCCAGCAGCAGCGACCACCTCAGGGTGAGCACCACTGCGAAAAGGTCCTCGCCCCCGTCCTCCTACGGGGGGCGACAATGAGGCCATTAAAGCCAAAGAGTCGGGGACTCAGCGACAGGTGGCTCTGATGGTCCCGACAGCGGAGGCAGCCTCACCAGCGGTGGCGACCACCTCAGCACGGACGACAGCGCCACCTCCGCACCGGTGGACGGCGGCTGTCTCAGCGCGCGCGAAGGGGTACTCGCTCCCGTCCTCCCACGGGAGTGAGGACAAGACCATCCAAGAACGCGGCCGCCACCCCCGTGGCGTACGACGCCTTGTATGACCCCCAGTATGGCCAGCGGCGCGGGAGAAGCCGTGGATGTGGCGGACCTACGCATGGCACGACCGTCGCCTGTACGGTGGATGGACAGCCGCGCCCCGGCCAAATGGCAAGAGGCAGCGTCGGAGGCAGCGCTAGAGCCATCCGAGTCAGGGAGCCAGGCACGCGACAGCTGGCGGCACTTACAGCCGGCCGGCTCCGCGTAGCCGAAGTTCGCCTCCTCCGCAAGGCTGGTGAACGCCTCCTCCCCCAATGCTGGAGGAAGAAGCGGGTCACCGGCCCATGCGGAAGGCAGAACCCCGACTCAGCTCGCCTTCCACCCCAGCAAGGATGATGAACATCATTGAAGCTGAGGGCAGGAGGGAGGCTACAGCCCGGCTTGCTTCTCCCCACCACGAGGCTGGTGGTCATCCTCCTGGACAACCACTGGCGGGGGACTGCAGCCGGGCTACATGAAGCCGAGCAATGGCGGAAGAGCACCAACCCTCACGGGGTTGCACTCCTCTAACAGCAGCAAGAAGAAGACAAGACCGCCGGCACCACCAAGAGCGCGAGCTCTCCGGCGGTAAGATCGCCGGAGGGGACGGCCGTGACGCGGATCTCTCCAGAAGACACCGGCGCACCCCATCTGGAGGCACGGAAGGTGGAAGGGCGCAAGGAATGCGAGAGGAGCAAGGCATGGTTACTGCCCGGGAGATCGATCCCTTTTTAAAGGCAGATCTCCCCACTCGCGCCCCGAAGCGTCATGGGCAAAGTCTCCCCCGACGTACTCCAGGGTTCCTACCCTATGACATGGGGGCTAGGCCCCACATGTCATACAGACTGACCCGAAGCATGAAGAAGGCGAACCACCGCACAAGGGGCATGCAACTGCCCCGCAGTTATGCGCCTCTTCATTTTCGGAGCAACCAGCGATCTGGAAGGCGAACCGCCGCACAAGGAGCATGCAACCGCCCCGTGGTTAAGCGCTCCCTCATCTTTGCCGAAACCAGTGAGCGAAAAGGAGAACCACCACGCAGGAAGCGTACAACCGCCCCGCGGTAATGCGCCCCTCAGCTTCACTACAACTGGCGGTCCAACATGGGGGCCCAGGCCCACATGTCATACAAACGGCACACCAGTTGCCGGGTGCGAAAAAATCGCACCGCCACTCGCGCCAATTCCATGTCTTCTCAGGGCCATCGCAACAGACTGAAAAGATAAGTTTTCAGAACCAGTGCAACGACTCATGGTATCCCGCGCACGGCCCAATAGTGATATTAAGTGCGAAGGTCACGGGCCAGTCAAACCGTGGGAATAGGCGTGGTAGTCGGCATAACCATAAGAGGGCCGGTAGTAATTGTGTCAACAGGTGCGCAGGAGCGGTAGGACAACCGCTAATCAGACTCTGGCCCCGCCTGCAGGTTTGCATCCTCCCCTGAGGCGGGCCCGGGGGCCACTGTCGGTACCCTGGATCAGGGGTACCCTCTTCTACAGCATGAAGACACCGCACCCGTGCAACACCTCAAGGCCACGGGGAGAATGGCACCTAACCCCACCTCATGGGTAGATCCAAGGGCGCCCACGTGGCAAGGAAAGGAGGTACATCCCAATATTCATCGTTGGGTCTGGACCCCCATAGAAGGACATCGGACCCCAATACGTACAAGTCCAGAGCCCCCAAGAAGGCACACCGGATCCCTTGGGAGGGCCCCAGTCCCCCTCCGAGTAAGGTCTGAGCCTTAGCAAGGTCCCGGGACGAGAAGGACCCTGGCGTGAATAGGGGTCCGGTGCTGACACGTGTCCAGGCCTTGCCCTGCGCTCCCCGTTGCTGTTGCGTGGCTTGTGGCCCAAGCCAATGGGCTGAGCCTGGCGTAAAGCCCATAAAGCCGTGCAGCCCTTGCATTTATTGTGGAGAGGACGCGTCGCCTGCCACCACGCTAAAGGGCGACGTGCCCTCCCAGCATTTAATGCGTCCTGTCTAATCCGCTGGCAGACGACGTCAGGGTCATCCAACAGGTGGCGCGCCTGACCGGTCTATTGGCAAACAGTGCGCCCTGCTGAGCGGCGCACTGTGCTCATCATCCCTTCTACAAGAAGCTTCCCCTGCACGCGGAGGATACGCAGATCTCGGGTGGCAGGACAATAGAAGATCGCCCCAACAACAAACATTTGTGGCTCCAAGAGCTATATTCATTATGTCCCTGGGCCCGCATGTTGGGCTCAGTACCTTTGTGCATGCCCCCTTCAGCTATAAAAGGATCCAATCTTAGGCTCACTTAGACACACACAAGTTCATACAAGCTCTCAAGCAATACATCACACAGTGGAGTAGGGTATTACGCTCCGGCGGCCCGAACCACTCTAAACCCTCGTGTGCTCATCCACCAGTCTCGTAACAAGCCAAATGCTTAGGCCCCTCCTCTTCTTAGGATTTAGGGCGGGTGCAATCCACCACCTGGCCGGGGAGATTTCCTATCCGACAGTTTCCAAAAGGGCGTCCCATACCACCCTCATGGTTATACTGTTTTCTCGGGTGGTCATCCAACGAACAGGTCCTTACAGAGAGGTACTCAGAAAACAATCGGAGTCCCCTAAAGTATCACAAGTTCATCACCGTATCCAAAATAACATCATTGTGTCATAAATATTCTCATTAGGTTCACTGATTAAATTAAAGTAGTTGCATAATACTAATAATAGTAACCAATTCCCAAAGGATAACCAATGATAGGAAAAACAGAACACTTGTTAATCCTTAGGTTGATCATAGTAAGCAGGACAATGGATTTTAAAGTAAGTAGGACATAATGGGTTAGAGGACACTTGCCTTCACCAGGTTGCTGCTCAGGGAAGTCTCTTGCAACACACTCGGGAACCACGGATTGCTCGTTGTCTACACAAAGCAATCATTCGTTCAACACACTTAGGGAATACAAAAGAACTGTACACCAAACATATGCAACAGAGTGAACACATGTTTAATAGAAAGGTAAAGACACACATGTGTATTATAGGTTTGGGGTAGATCACTATGCCAAGTGGTCTATTGTTCTCTAACTAAGTCTATCTCAGTAAATTACTTACTTAAATAAACTTATTCCAGGGATGGGATCATACATTAAATGGGATTAAATCTACAAAGTTGAGCAATTGATTATACATTAGGGTTTTACCTTTTATTTTATTTCTAATGAAATTCACATAGCCTTATTCTAACCTAGGGTCTACCATAAAATTGAGACATGAAAAAAGTGGGTGAACATAATTTAAATAGATAGAGAATAACATTATGAACATTTTGCAATTTGAACCTACCCAATTTGGGGTTCAGATGCAAAACTTATGAAATTTACAAGTTTTTGAATTCAAAACCCTAAATCAGACACCTTTTAATAATTCAATAAAAACCCAGGGTTCTTTCTGCAAGGTAGCACAAGTGGAAAAGAATAAAGGACGGCGCGTTGATTCCTGGGAAACTGGGGGTTTCTTTGGCAAAACAACCAATCAAAGGGGTATCGGGCACCCTAGGCAGTTAGATCTCGGATCAACGGCCAAGATTAAAAATGGCGGGTGTCTGACATGTGGGGCCACAAGTCAGCGGCTCGGGCGGGGCACGGGTGTCTGACGCATGTGCCCCATAGGCCAGCGGCTTGGGCGGGACAGTGGACATGCGACGAGATGCTAGGGTGCGTGACGGTTAATAGGTGGGTCCATGGTAGGGCTGGGACTACTGGTCAGCGGCACAGGGCAAGCGCGGACGCGCGTTGACGAACAGGGCCCGCTGGGCGGTGACCCAGAGCAGAGGGGGTCGGCGCGGTGCGCGGTACTGACGCGTGGGACCAGGGGGTCCACCGGTCAGCAGACACGTGAGAGGGAAAGGGGAGGGGGAAGAGGGTGAGGCTGCCGGGTGGGCCCCGGCTGTCAGGGTTGTCTTCAAACCTAAGCTGGGAGCATGGCCGGCCGCGCTCGACGACGAGGGGCCCTCTCTGGGGGCATGGTCCGCGGCCAGGGCAACAGAGGGAGAAATAGAGGGGGAGAAAATAGGGAGTAGACGACTCACCATGGGCTACGCCGGCGAGCACGTTGGCGCGGACGGCGGTGATCGGCGGGCGACGACAACGGCCAAGGCGAGGGCGGCGACGCGAGGTGGCTGGTAGGAGCAATAACGCGCGGGGGAAGGAGGGGGGTTTTATGCTCTCAAGGCCCCGCCATGGTGAGTGGGTGACGTGGTGGGGAGAGAGGGGCTGATAGGTGGGCCTAGGGGCGATGTGGGCGACGCACCGACGCGGGGGGAACGACTCGGCCGTTTGCAGGGGAGGGGAGAATGATAGGTGGCCCCGGGACGCCAGGCGAGCGTGCCACTGACGCGTGGGCCCGGGAAAGAGAGGGGGAGGGCGCGGGTGGGCTGCGGGCGGGGCTGGGCCGTGCTCGGGGGAAGGGGCAAACGCAGGTGGTTTGTGGAATGGGCCTAGGTCGAGGGATGGAGAGATGAAATGTTTTCGCTTTTTCTAATTCTTTTCCTTTTCCTTTTTATCTCTCTTTTGAACTAAAAAACAAATCTTCCCCAAATTCAAATATGAACTCCACAAACATATGCATCAAACAAAATAAATAGAACTTAGGGTTCAGCATGATGCAACACTTCACATCCCTTTAGGTTTTAACCTCCTAGAGTATTAATACATCTCCAAATAAATAATAAAACCTCTGTTAATTGGAAGAGAAAGAAATCTATAGAAAGAAGAAAAGAGGTAACCCCTGAATTTGGTAGGTATTAGAAAAGAAATTTTATACCCCTAGATTCACGGTGTTACAAATAAGCAATGAAGTCTGCTAGTGCTTGGGATTAGATAGATGATCTGTGAACAAAATCGATGACAAACTCATTGGGCTCTACTGCCCATTTTCCAATTCAGCCCGAAGCCACTCTGTTTCTTATGATATCCTTAAGTGGCTGAGATGAATGTACAAGCAATGATGTTGTGGCATTGAAAATAGTGTTGAAGCTTTCTTGAAGCCACCAAGAATGCATATAAAACTTTTTCCATTTCTGTATAGTTACTTTTGGATGGGTCAAATACTCCAGACATGAAGTAGACATGCATTTTCCTTTTGACACCTTCCTCCACCACCTCCTAAACAAAAAGATAATACATAAAGTAACATATGAGCCCCTGACGAAGGTGGGGAGAGTGTTGTCAGCTTTATCAGATAGTTCTTCAGCTCTTCAAAATCTTGCTGCTGAGAAGGACCCCACTGAAACACTTCTCCTGATTTCAAAACGTCAAAGAATGGAAAGCTTCGCTTTGTGGATCTCGAAACAAAACCTGTTCAAAGAAGCGAGTTTTTCTGCTAGCCTCCAAGCCTGTTTTCTTGACTTTGGTGGCTCTATCCAAAGTATTGCTTCGATTTTATGCGGGGTTGCTTCGATTCCCTTTGTTGATACAAGGCATCTCAGAAATTTGCCCTTTTTACTCCAAAGGCACACTTCCCATGGTTCAACTTTAAACCTACCCTTCGGGAATTAGTGACGGTTTCTTAGAGATCTGAGATGTGGCTTTGTTGCTTCATGCTTCTCACTATGATATCATCAACATAAGTTGAGACATTTCTGCCTAACTGTGAACTCAGCATTCTTGAGCCCCTCAGGTATCTGAAGGTAGCAGTAAGTGCCGCTAGGAGTTATGAAGTTAGTCTTCAACTCATCCACCTTCATCCAAATTTGATGGTATCCTAAATAACAATCCGGAAAACTCATGAGCTCCAAAGTTGCAGCTGCATCCACTAGAGAATCAATTCGTGACAGTGGAAATTCATCATTCAGGCTTGCTTTGTTGAGGTCTGTGAAGCCAATACACATCCTCCACTTGCCATTGGATTTCTTTACCATGACTGTGTTAGCCAACCACTCTGGATATGCAACTTCTCTCATGACTCCGGCTGTCGGTGTTTTGGGTCCGACCGCACACCTGGGGTTGCCCCTCGAGGTGCTTTTAGGAGTAGGACGGTGTAACCGACTGTAGCTCGATGGTTCGTGCTAGATGCACGAGAGACAGTAGACAATTTTGCACAGGTTCGGGCCGCTTTGAGATGCGTAACACCCTACGTCCTGGTGTGGATCTTTTATGTGGTGGGTTACAGGGGAGTTCTCTAGTACAAGGGATGCTAGAGAGCTGAGTAGGTGGCTAATGAGTGAGTTGATCTTGAAGGGGTGCCCCCTGGGCCTTATATACTCGATCGTGGGGTGTTACATGCGGATATGATAACAACGTGCGCCTAAGTAATAGTGAACCGACTGAGTTTATCTTCCTATAATCATGCCGACTTATTATCGTTCAGTTCTGACGTTTGAGGACACTGCACGGGAGAGTCGGATCGCTGCTATGGATAGCGTTTCAATTCAGCGAACTACATGGGCTTGAGTTGATCCGATCTCGTGTTGATCCATTCTGCCGGAAGTTCTTCCCCTGGCCCACGAATGGATGGCCTTGCGAAATAATGGGCCCGAGGCCTTTCGCGAGGCCTTCTGTCCTTCTAGTGGACCCGGGGGATATCTGTCCCCCACAAGCCCCCAATCTTTGTGTTGATTTTGAAATAATCAGCCCAAAGATTCCAGGTCCAGCTTGCGGTCTTGAAATATGTCTGTCAAGTTGTTGCTTCTAACTCTGAATGACTCGGCAAAAACGATCTTCTGTTATCTTCTCTTGACATTATTCAACGGTCTTTGCTTTAATCTTCAGAAATCAGTGCTCTACCTCTGGCTAATGCTTTAGAGATCAACATTCTGTTCTCAGGGGTTAAGGATTCATTGGGTGCATGTAGCCCCTGAGCTTTTAGTGGATTACTGAAAATAATCCACTCAAAGGTCTTCATCTCTTGCTTTTCTAGAAGTCATTGCTTTTGTCCTCGACTTATGCCTTAGAGATCAGCATTTTGTCATCAGTTCATTCCTTAGAGATCAGCATTTTGTCTTTTAGAGTTAATGATTCATTGGGTGCATCGGAGGTGCACCCAATGGGTGTAGCCCCCGAGCTTTGAGTGAATTACTGAAAATAATCCACTCAAAGATCTTCATCTCATGCCCTTAGAAATCATCGTCTCATCTTCGTTTCATGCCTTAGAATTCAGCAATACATCATCAGTCTATGCTTTAGAGATCAGCATATGGTTTTTGCCTTTGAGATCAGCAACGCGGTCTGCCCATGTTAGGTTTGAAATTTATTTTGATCGGTGACAGATTGGACGTCCGGTAGATGGCTCTTGGCTGGTCTTTATTTCGCTTTGTGCTTCAATGCTTCTATCGATTAGACTTGTACTTCAGCAGCTATTTTTGGCTTTCCTCTGATCTCTATCGATATCTTCCTTCTGTCTTGATACATTCATTGCGTATACTGTATGGATGTGACTGCTTGGGAAAATCTATTGAAAATTCCTGGACGTCCCCCCTAAGGGCTTGTTTGGTTCTACCCCAATCCATATGGATTGAGGGGGATTGAGGGGGTTTCAATCCCTGGTAAGTCAAAATCCCCTCCAATCCGTATCAATCCCCTCCAATCCATACGGATTGAAAATAACCGAACAAACCCTAATGGGTGTAGGCAAGGGACGGTTTGGTGCGCTGAGCGTTTAGCAAACTACCCCTGAGTAGTAACTTGACGTGACCGCGGGGTGTAATCATATCGTCCAAGCAGTTGACTTAAGTCCCAATGGGTGTCGTGTTACGTGAAATGGCGTCTGCCGCCTGACTTGTTTCTAGACGATTTGAATGGCTTCTTGAATATTTGCGACTGTTCAGTGATCGCGGTAGGAGATGAGCGGTTGCCTTCTTCCTCTATAAATAGAGCGCTTGCTTCACTGGCGTCTTCACACATCTCTCTGCCATTTGTTGCTTATTCTCCTCTTTTCTCTTCTTCTCTACTCAACCATGGGCAAGTAGGAGTGGGCAAAATACCCGTTACCCATTACCCAAATCCGATTTACCCGAACCCGTACCCGATATACTCGTACCCGAATTACCCGATCACTATTTCGGATAGTAAGTCACAAAACCCGTTTTTAGTTTGGGTAATTCGGGTTACCCATCCCGGTACCCGATTTTCCCTATTTTACCCAAAATTATAGCAGTCACTCGCAGATTGGGCCCAGCCCAATAGACAAACGACCTAACGCAGTAAAGCCCTAACCCACTCACGCCAGGCCGAGGCACCCAGCAGGCCGCAGTTAGGCACTCAGGCGGGCCACTCCCTGACTCCCTGGCCGGCAGGCCCGTGTACCACTCCCTGACTCTCTGGCCGGTTGGCCTTACACGGGACACCCTCACAGTCACTAGGTCAGCACTCACCCCTCACCATCACGGACCGCCGCCGCCTGGCTAATCCACACGGACTGCCGCCGCCCCACGCCCCCACCCACGCAGCCACGCTCCCATGTCCAACCCACGCCGCGCAGCGCAGGGGACAGCGGGCAGCTGCCCAGCCGAGTAGCCACCGGCCGCCACCTGAGGCCATAGCGGTAGCGGCCGACCCTGACCCACCAGCAAGCTCGAAGCTCCTCGGTGCAGGAACCAGGAGGCAACAGCCAGCAACGTCCATGCCTAGTGGCTGGTGTGTAACTGTGTGGTGCGGCCGTGCAGGGAGCAAGTGAGCAACCGAGCAAGCAGGAAGCAGCAACAACAGCCAGCAGCCATGCGGTCGTCAGTGGTCAGCCCGTGCCTGGTGCCCTAGTGTTTGAAACTTTGAACTTTGAACATGCGGAGCAAGCAGAAGAAGAAGCAGCCGCCATCCAATCGGTGGCTACAGACTACAGTTTAATGTTGCATGCAGTTATGCACATACACGTGTACCGTTTTTTCATTTTTTGTTTTACTGCTATCTACCATGCGAGATGCGACATTGGTTATTTGGTATATCGTTGCATGCGGTTTTCTGCAATTCGTTTATTTCGGGGAAACCCGAACCCGTACCCGAATTTTCGGGTACCAAAGTTTCGGGTACCCGCTTATTTCGGGTATACTTCAGGTAACGGATCTTAAAACCCGAATTTTAGAAAACCCGAATTACCCGACCCGAATTTATCGGGTAACCCGAATGCCCAGGCCTATGGGCAAGAGCAAGAAAGGCGGAAGTTCGTCGCACCACTCCGGCGACAAGCGGAAGCGCGAGCCCTCCCTTAGAGGACTTCGGCAATTCCGAGTACTCGGAGGAGGAGTTTTCCTCAGAGTCCGAGGGGTCGCCAGTCTACACCTCTCCCTCGGCATCGTTCGATGACTCGGACGATTCCCAGGGGATCGCCGCCGAGGTGTGGACATACATCCGAGCCGTCGAGCGCTCCGGGCTCGAGAGCTCGGATGAGTCGGAGGTCTCCTCGGACAAGGAGAACTCCTCTGACTCGTCCGAGGAGGAGAGCGGCGGTGACGGCGACGACGAGGGCGGCGGCGACGTGGGCGGCGGCGACGACGGAGGCGACGGTGATGCTGATGGCGACGGCGGCAAGGGCGACGACAACGACGATGGTGGCGACGGCAAGAGTGGCAGCGGTAGCAGCAAGGCCAGTGGCAAAGCGCCACTGGCTTAAATATTAGTATAGATAAATAGTAGTAGAAGTAGTATTAGTGGAATAATGTAGTAGTAGTTAGTAGTATAGTGTAGTGTATGTAGTAATGTAACGTAGTAATGTAATGTATTGAAAAACAGGAAGGAGGCCGGCTCGTAATGAGTCAGTCTTTGAGTTTGTGGAAAGACTTCCCCTTTTATATAATGAAGAAAACTTCAGCTTGTTCTGTGCACATCTTTTGCTTTTCCATCGTTCCTTTATAGTCGATCAACAGCTTGTATTTAAGCCCAACGCAGTCGTTGTTCTTAGAGATAACGCTTGAGTAACGACTTGTAATTGTTGGGTCGTATTTAATTCTGCCTGCGTTTATGTAGAGAAAACGGCTGAGTTACTGTTCGTGCCTTCAGAGGTAATATCCAAATTATGCTAGATCCCGTCCACATTTTAGAGGTAACAGCCGAGTGGTGCTGGGCCACGTCGGCGTTTTAGAAGTAACATCCGAGTGTTATTTGGTGACGTCAGCGTTTTAGAGGTAACAACCGAGTCATGCTAGGCCACGTCGGTGTTTTAGAAGTAACAACCGAGTGGTGCTGGGCCACATCGGTGTTTTAGAAATAACAGTCGAGTGGCGCTTGGTGACATCAACGTTTTAGAG
Source organism: Zea mays (assembly GCF_902167145.1). NCBI lineage: Eukaryota > Viridiplantae > Streptophyta > Magnoliopsida > Poales > Poaceae > Zea > Zea mays. Next base: position 111,534,777 of record NC_050101.1, on the reverse strand, counting down.
GTAACAACCGAGTCATGCTGGGTCACGTCGGTGTTTTAGAAATAATAGCCGAGTGGTGACTAAGCACTTTTTAGAAACGGTATCTGACCCTGGAAAACCCCATTTATATCACGTCGTCGCACGCCTTTGCGTTCTGAGCCCTAGCCTTAATTTTTGCCTCCAAACATCTTCTGTTTTCCTTTGATTTTGCTTCCGCTCAATCCGCCGACGAGATTGCGATGGCGCCCAAGCGGAAGAACCAAAATTCTGCTACTGCGGTCATTCCTCCAATCGATCCCAATAGCCAGTTGCCTTTCGCAGGTAATCATATGTCTGTTGTTTCCGAGTCAGATCTCCTCCACCTTGTCGATGTTGGAGTTCTTCCTCCCAAGGAGCTTTGTTCTTGGCTGATTTGTCGTGGAATTACTGTCCCGACAGAGGATACCCACGAGTCTGTTGTTTACATTCCTTTTCTTATTCGCGGCCTTGCTCTTCCCATTTCTCCCTTCTTTCACGGTCTCCTTGACTTTTACAATCTGAATCTGACTCACCTGAATCCCAATTCTATGCTGCAAATTTCTATCTTTGTTCATCTGTGCGAGGCCTACCTTGGAATTCTTCCTCACTTCGGTTTGTCGAAGTACTTGTATCACTGTCGTCCTGGGATGGCTGGGGGCAGCACCAATTTGTAGGTGGTGCGAGTCTGGAGATGCGCCGTGCGAGGAAAACAGAATACCTTGATATCCCACTCAAGGACAACATTAAAGGATGGCGTTTAGGGTGGTTCATTGTGGAAAACCATGGCAAGTCCCTCCCCCCTCGGTCAGGGAGACAGCCGGATATGCGCACTCCAAGTTGGATTGAGTCTCCTTCAGCCTTGGAGATAACAGAAGCCAAGGTTCTGCTTGCTGAAGTTTGTTTGCTGAAGGATAAAGGTCTGACTGCTGAAGCTGTGGTTGTAGACTTTGTTTTTAAGAATATTCAGCCCCTGAAGGACAGAGCATACCCGACTTACTTATACAGTGGTGTCACGGACTCAACCCGGGTTACCAACAAGAGGATTCCTGCTGTGGATTTGGTGAGCCGACTGGAGATGATCTTGATAGGCAAAGTATCAAATATTGGTGCTCCTGTCGCATATTCTGCTTGGAATCTGCCATCTTCTAAGCCCTTTTTCAATTTTGTGTCCAATCCTCCTGCTGGTGATAGTGGTTTGGGTCTTAGAGTGCGACCCTCTCTCGAAGATATTGAGGTCCTGGTTGCTTCACTTGGTGACCTTCCCAATGATGAGAGGCAAGTTCATTTTGAGATGCCTACGAGTCCAGGTTGTTGGGGCGAAGGCGAAGACGCCACCCTTCGCTCAATGCCTTCGTTAGACTCGCTACACCAACGAAGACAAGACGACCGGCAGACTTGACCCTTCGCTCGATGCGTCGCAGGACGAAGGCCTATGACGAGGTCGTCTCATCACGCGGCCTCGTCCAACACGGAGGCCCACGTGTGAACCGGCCCATTGTAACAGGCCCTGCTCGGCCGCCACGCATTACAGGCCTAATTTGTAAAGGTTTCCCTGTGATTACAGTCTGTAACCCTGCTTTATGGGAATATTCCGGGGATAATCTGGGTGCCTGAGGGCACATGCGTCCTTAACTCAAGATGCTGGGCACTCAGGCACCTATAAATATCCCCGGACAGTGCCCTTGAGAGGCTAGATTAACAGAGTTGTTGCCATCTCGAATTGAAACCTTGTTTACACTGCTTCTGCTCCCCCGTTGGATCAACTTGCCCAGGAGAGCAAGTTCCAACATTTGGCGCCCACCGTTCGTGCTACGGAAAAACCACCCGCGATGGCACCCAAGAGAGCTACCTCAAAGGCTGACGAGGCTGCGAAGGCAGCACTGCTGGCCGAGAAAAATGGCAAGACCCTTGTCGACACCACCCACCAAGAGGCCTACGAAGACAATGCACTCAGCAAAAGGCAGCGCAAGGAGCAACCCACTCCCGAAGGCAGTCTCCGCACCTGCAGCTCTCGAGGACAACCGCAACTTCCCCCAGGCTTCGCTCCACCAGAGGGCACAGACGCCACCGAGGACGGCGAAGTCATCGGCGTTTCGGCAGAAGAGCAGCTACAACTGCGTGCCTTGCGCATCAAGAACCGCAACCTCCAGAAGCAAAAAGAGATCCTCGAGGCCAAGCGCCAGCGTGCGTCTGCACAAGCCAAGGTGCGACAAATGATACGCGACGAAGAGCAGAAGGCTTAGGAGCTTGAACAAGAGATCGCCCTCATGCAGAGCGAAGGCCAACTCGGCCTACAACACGGCCCACCCCTCCAACAGCGCGCACAAATCGAAGACCTGTTCATCCCTCAGCGCGGACACGCCATCCCACACGCTGCGGCATTCCAAGGCATCAACTATCTTGACAAGCGAAGTCCCCTGGCGCCTCACGTGCAAGTGTCACCATGGCCCGCCAACTTCAGGGCAGGGACCTATCCCAAGTACAACGCTACCACTGAACCAGCACAGTACATCATGAGCTATCAGGTCGTTGTTGCTTCATCCGGTGGGGACGACGCCACGATGGCCAAGTCATTCATCATTGCCCTTGTCGGGGACCATAAATAGGGGTACCCTCAAGGCTCCTAATTCTCAGCTGGTAACCCCCATCAGCATAAAGCTGCAAAGGCCTGATGGGTGCGATTAAGTCAGGGATCAGTGCATTCGAGGGACTCGATCACGCCTCGCCCGAGCCTAGCCTCGGACAAGGGCAGCCGACCCCGGAGGATTTCCGTCTCGCCCGAGGCCCCCCTCCAGCGGCGAATATATTTCCGGCTCGCCCGAGGCCCTGTCTTCGCCAAGAAGCAACCCTGACCAAATCGCCGCGCCGACCGACCAAATCGCAGGAGCATTTAATGCAAAGGTGGCCTGACACCTTTATCCTGACGCGCGCCCCCCAGCCGGCAGAGCCGAAGTGACCGCCGTCACTTCGCCGCTCCACTGACCGGCCTGACAGAAGGACAGCGCCGCCTGCGCCGCTCCGACTGCGGTGCCACTTGACAGAGTGAGGCTGACAGGCAGTCAGGCCCGGCCGAAGGCACCATAGGAAGCTCCGCTTCGCCCGACCCAGGGCTCGGACTCGGGCTAAGTCCCGGAAGACGGCGAACTCCGCTCCGCCCGACCCAGGGCTCGGACTCGGGCTATGTCCCGGAAGACGGCGAACTCCGCTCCGCCCGACCCAAGGCTCGGACTCGGGCTAAGTCCCGGAAGACGACGAACTCCGCTCCGCCCGACCCAGGGCTCGGACTCGGGCTCAGCCACAGAAGACGACGAACTCCGCTTCGCCCGCCCCCAGGGCTCGGACTCCGCCCAGGCCTCAGCTGACGGTCTCCGCCTCGCCCGACCCAGGGGCTCAGACTCGACCTCGGCCACGGAAGACAGACTCGACCTCGGCTTCGGAGGAGCTTCCACATCGCCCAACCTAGGGCGTAGACCGGCCACGTCAACAGGAGGTGCCATCATCACCCTACCCCGAGCTGACTCGGGCCACGGAGAACAAGACCGGCGTCCCATCTGGCTCGCTCCGCCAGATGGGCAATGATGGCGCCCCGCATACTCTGTGACGACGGCGGCTCTCAGCCCCCTTACGGAAGCAAGAGGACGTCAGCAAGGACGCAACTGCTCCGACAGCTGTCCCTCCGCCAGGCTCCAGCACTCCTCCGACGGCCACGACATCACACCAGCTGGGTGCCAAAATCTCTCCGGCTGCCACGACGGCATGTACTTAGGGTGCTAGCTCTCCTCCGCTAGACACGTAGCACTCTGCTACACCCCCATTGTACACCTGGATCCTCTCCTTACGCCTATAAAAGGAAGGACCAGGGCCCTCTTAGAGAGGGTTGGCCGCGCGGGGACGAGGACGAGACAGGCGCTCGCGTGAGGCCACTTGCTCCCTCTCCCGCGTGGACGCTTGTAACCCCCTACTGCAAGCGCACCCGACCTGGGCGCAGGACGAACACGAAGGCCGCGGGATTTCCACCTCTCTCACGCCCATCTTCGGCCACCTCACTTCCCCCCTTCGCGCTCGGCCTCGCGTCGACCCATCTGGGCTGGGGCACGCGGCGACATTCACTCGTCGGCTTAGGGACCCCCCGGTCTTGAAACGCCGACAGTTGGCGCGCCAGGTAGGGGCCTGCTGCGTGTTGACGAACAGCTTCCCGTCAAGCTCCAGATGGGCAGTCTCCAGCAACCTCTACAACCCAGGACGGTGCTCCGTTTCGGGAGTCTTGAGTTCATGTCCCTCGACGGCAGCTACGACATGATACTCATTCCACCGCCGGGCGGCAGCGGCAACGGCGGCCGACAACCCGCCCGCCGGCGGCGGAATCGACGACGTCTTCCCCGCGTGGTGGAAGAACAACCTTCGAGCTCATCCCGCCCTCTTCCCCGCCGACGGAAGGGAAGGCGGCGCAACCAATGCCAAGCGGGAGGCAGCGCCTCGTCGGCTGTCGAGCGAGTCGACAGCGCCGGCACCCCAACGGGGGGCGCACCGGGCATCGACCTCGCGCTTGAGACGAAGGCGAGCGCCGTCTCCCCGCAACACGCCAATCCCGAGCAAACGGACGACGCCAGCACGCTCGCGGAAGGCTTGCTGGGTGTCACCCTCGTACCTGAGACGACGGTGCAGTCAGTCCCCGACGTGACTTTATCGCCGCTCGTCGACCAAGAGGTACCGACCGATTCCCATCCCACGTCATTTGGATTCAGCCTCAACCCGCCTCGCGACTTCGCTTTGGCGGGCGCTCTCGTAGAGGCGAGTCCAAACCCTCTGGGGTTTCGTATGCGGTCACCTTGGGACCGGCTGACGGACGTCTCGACCTACGGGCCCTCTGGGTCCGAGGAAGACGACGAGCCCAGCTTCTGTTGGGATTTCTCTGGACTTGGCAACCCCAGTGCCATGCGGGACTTCATGACTGCATGCGACTACTGCCTTTCCGACTGTTCCGACGGTAGCCGTAGCCTCGGCGACGAGGACTGCGGCCCAAGCTGCGAATGTTTCCACGTCGATCTAGGGGGTCCCTCCGAAGGCAACCATCTCGGCATGCCGGAGGATGGTGATCTCCCTAGGCCGGTGCCTCGCGTTGACATCCCACGGGAGCTAGCTGTGGTCCCCGTTCAGGCGGGGGGCCATGACCCACAGCTCGAGCAAATCCGCGGGGTGCAGGTCAGGCTCGACGAGGGAGCAGGAGCGCTTGAGCCGATCCGCCGGGACGTCGGGCTGGCATGGGCGGCCCAACCTCCGGCCGGAGAAATACGTCATCTACCCTAGGGCTTCCAGCACCGCATCGCCGACGATGTCAGGGTCAGGCCGCCACCCGCATCCAGTGGGGTTGGCCAGAACCTGGCTGCAGCAGCAATGCTCCTCCGCGCGATGCCTGAGCCATCAACCACCGAGGGGCGGTGAATCCAGGGAGAGCTCAAGAATCTCCTGGAAGGCGCCGCGGTCCGATGGGCCGAGAGCTCCGCCTCCCGAAGGCAGGGGTACCCCTCGGAACCTCATGCCGCGACTTCCTGATTCATGCGGGAAGCCTCGGTCTACACCGGGCGCACGCGCAACATAGCGCCTGCGGCCCCGGGTCGCCTCGGCAACGAGCACCATCACCGCGACCGTCGAGCCCGCATCGACGAGAGGGTGCGCCGAGGCTACCACCCCAGGCGTGGGGGACGCTACGACAGCGGGGAGGATCGGAGTCCCTCACCCGAGCCACCCGGTCCGCAGGCCTTCAGCCGGGCCATACGACGGGCGCCGTTCCTGACCCGGTTCCGACCCCCGACTACTATCACAAAGTACTCGGGGGAGACGAGACCGGAACTGTGGCTCGCGGACTACCGTCTGGCCTGCCAGCTGGGTGGAACGGACGATGACAACCTCATCATCCGCAACCTCCCCCTGTTTCTCTCCGACACCGCCCACGCCTGGTTGGAGCACCTGCCTCCGGGGCAGATCTCCAACTGGGACGACCTAGTCCAAGCTTTCGCCGGCAATTTCCAGGGCACGTACGTGCGCCCCGGGAATTCCTGGGACCTCCGAAGCTGCCGACAGCAGCCGGGAGAGTCTCTCCGGGACTACATCCGGCGATTCTCAAAGCAGCGCACCGAGCTACCCAACATCACTGACTCGGATGTCATCGGCGCGTTCCTTGCTGGCACCACCTGCCGCGACCTGGTGAGCAAGCTGGGTCGCAAGACCCCCACCAGGGCGATCGAGCTAATGGACATCGTCACCAAGTTCGCCTCCGGCCAGGAGGCGGTCGAGGCTATCTTCCGAAAGGACAAGCAGCCCCAGGGCCGCCCATCGGAAGATGCCCCCGAGGTGTCAACTCAGCGCGACGCCAAGAAGAAGGGCAAGAAGAAGTCGCAAGCGAAACGCCCCGGAGGTGCCAACCTCTTCGACAAGATGCTCAAGGAGTCGTGCCCCTATCACCAGGGGCCCGTCAAGCACACCCTTGAGGAGTGCGTCATGCTTCGGCGCCACTTCCACAGGGCCGGGCCACCTAGGGAGGGTGGTAGGGCCCGCGACAACGACAAGAAGGAAGATCACCAGGCAGGAGAGTTCCCCGAGGTCCGCGACTGCTTCATGATCTACGGTGGGCAAGCGGTGAGAGCACCTAGAGGGGGGGGTGAATAGGTGATCCTGCAATACTTCAAGACTTAAGCCACAAAAACTTGTTAAGTGTTAGCACAGTTTATGCCAAGTGGCTAGAGAGGAGTCAACACACAATAACCACAAGAAAGCAATCACAGAGATGACACGGTGGTTATCCCGTGGTTCGGCCAAGTACAAAACTTGCCTACTCCACGTTGTGGCGTCCCAACGGACGAGAGTTGCACTCAACTCCTCTCAAGTGATCCAATGATCAACTTGAATACCACGGTTTTCTTCTTTTCTTTGCTCTTTTCCCGTTTGCGAGGAATCTCCACAACTTGGAGTCTCTCGCCCTTACAATAGAGTTTCACAAAGAAGCACGGAGTAAGGGAGGGAAGCAACACACACAAATCCACAACGAAATGCGCACACACACTGCCAAGAATCGAGCTCAAAAGACTATCTCGAAGTTCTCACTAGAACAGAGCTCGAATCACTTAGAATGACAAACAAATGCGCAAAGACTGAGTGTGGATGATCAAGATTGCTCTAAGGTTGCTTGGTTTCCTCCTCCATGCGCCTAGGGGTCCCTTTTATAGCCCCAAGGCAGCTAGGAGCCGTTGAGAACAAATCTGGAAGGCCATCCTTGCCTTCTGTCGTCGGGCGCACCGGACAGTCCGGTGCACACCGGACACTGTCCGGTGCCCGATTTCTTTCCTTAACAGGCGCAGCCGACCGTTGCCAACCGTTGCAGATCTGGCGCACCGGACAGTCCGGTGCACACCGGACAGTCCGATGCCTCCTTCCGACCGTTGACCAGGCCACGTGTCCCGCGCAGATCGCGCGGCCGACCGTTGGCTCAGCCGATCGTTGGCTCACCGGACAGTCCGGTGCACACCGGACAGTCCGGTGAATTATAGCCGAAGTCGCCGGAGAAAAACCCGAGAGCGGCTGGTTTGCTCCGCGCTGGTCTGGCGCACCGGACACTGTCCGGTGCACACCGGACAGTCCGGTGCCCCAGCCCGAAACAGCCTTTGGCTGTACACAGCCACTCTCCACTACTTTCTTTTCTTCTTCTTTCTGTTTCTAACACTTAGGCAAATATATTAGTACACAAAACCAATGTACTAAGTCTTAGAAACATACCTTTACTTGTGATTTGCAACTTGTCCATCCATGGGCATAGATTCACAATTAAGCCCTTGTGTTTGCACTCAATCACCAAAATACTTAGAAATGGCCCAAGGGCACATTTCCCTTTCAATCTCCCCCTTTTTGGTGATTTATGCCAACACAACACAAAGCAACTAGAACAAGTGCAAAATCACTTCAAATAAACCTCAAATTTATTTTGATTCATCTTTGGCATATATGGATCATCCTTTGCCACCACTTGGTTTGTTTTTGCAAATCAAACTCAAATCTCTATCTCTAAGTCAAACACACATGTTGAAGCATTAAGAGAGTCATTCCAGAAGAGATTGATCAAGGATTTCAAAAACTCCCCCTTTTTCCCATAATTACTACTTCTCCCCACAAGAAGCCAACTTTTCACAAAAGAGGCAAGGCAATAAGAGTTTTGACAAAACAAAAGCTCTACCCTACTATTTTCAAATCTCTCAAGTGGTAGCTGATACATTTATTGCTTTGGCCTTTATTTTCTCCCCCTTTGGCATCAAGCACCAAAACGGGATTAATCTTGGCCCTTTAACCCCATTGCCTCACCAAAAATCTCCAATTAAGAGCAAATGGCAATAGGAGTTCATGAGATGAACTTGGAATTAGTTACCCTCTCATCGGAGTGCAGTGGAAGTCTTTCATTGGTCCAAGTCCACCTTTCCCTTTCAATTCTCCTTCGAGACTAAATCAAGCAAACTCAAACACATAGTTAGTCTCAAAGGGTCAAGTTGTAACACATCTCCCCCTAAACATGTGCATCACCTTGCAACGGACTTGTGAGGTCCAGGGAGTGTTTGTACAACTTGAGCACCACAATAAGCAACAAAATGCAGAATGAACATGATCAAAGGCATAAACACATGTATGCTACAATTTAATCCAAGTTCCGCGAATCTAAGACATTTAGCTCACTACGCAGCCTGCAAAAGGTCTTCTCATCTAGAGGCTTGGTAAAGATATCGGCTAGCTGGTTCTCGGTGCTAACATGAAACACTTCGATATCTCCCTTTTGCTGGTGGTCTCTCAAAAAGTGATGCCGGATGTCTATGTGCTTTGTGCGGCTGTGTTCAACAGGATTTTCCGCCATGTGGATAGCACTCTCATTATCACATAGGAGTGGGACTTTGCTCAGATTGTAGCCAAAGTCCCGGAGGGTTTGCCTCATCCAAAGTAGTTGCGCGCAACACTGTCCTGCGGCAACATACTCGGCCTCAGCGGTGGATAGGGCAACGGAAGTTTGTTTCTTAGAATTCCATGACACCAGGGACCTTCCTAAGAATTGGCACGTCCCCGATGTACTCTTCCTATCGACCTTACATCCAGCATAGTCGGAATCTGAGTATCCAACCAAGTCAAAGGTAGACCCCTTTGGATACCAGAGTCCGAAGCAAGGCGTAGCAACTAAATATCTAAGGATTCGCTTCACCGCCACCAAGTGACATTCCTTAGGGTCGGATTGAAATCTAGCACACATGCATACGCTAAGCATAATATCCGGTCTACTAGCACATAAGTAAAGTAATGACCCTATCATTGACCGGAATGCTTTTTGATCAACGGACTTACCTCCTTTGTTGAGGTCGGTGTGTCCGTCGGTTCCCATTGGCGTCTTTGCGGGCTTGGCGTCCTTCATCCCAAACCGCTTTAGCAGATCTTGCGTGTACTTCGTTTGGGAGATGAAGGTGCCGTCCTTGAGTTGCTTCACTTGGAACCCAAGGAAGTAGTTCAACTCGCCCATCATCGACATCTCGAATTTCTGCGTCATCACCCTGCTAAACTCTTCACAAGACTTTTGGTTAGTAGAACCAAATATTATGTCATCGACATAAATTTGGCACACAAACAAATCACCATTACAAGTCTTAGTAAAAAGAGTTGGATCGGCTTTCCCAACCTTGAAAGCATTAGCAACTAAGAAATCTCTAAGGCATTCATACCATGCTCTTGGGGCTTGCTTAAGTCCATAGAGCGCCTTAGAGAGCTTACACACATGGTCGGGGAACCGATCATCCTTGAAGCCAGGGGGTTGCTCTACGTACACCTCCTCCTTGATCGGCCCGTTGAGGAAAGCGCTCTTTACATCCATTTGGTACAACCTGAAAGAGTGGTGAGCGGCATATGCTAGCAAGATTCGAATTGACTCTAGCCTAGCCACAGGAGCAAAAGTCTCCTCGAAATCCAAACCTGCGACTTGGGCATAACCTTTTGCCACAAGTCGAGCCTTGTTTCTCGTCACCACCCCGTGCTCGTCCTGTTTGTTGCGGAACACCCACTTGGTTCCCACAACATTTTGCTTCGGACGAGGCACCAGCGTCCAAACTTCATTTCTCTTGAAGTTGTTGAGCTCCTCCTGCATGGCCAATACCCAGTCCGGATCTAGCAAGGCCTCCTCTACCCTGAAAGGCTCAATAGAAGAGACAAAGGAGTAATGCTCACAAAAATTAACTAATCGAGAACGAGTAGTTACTCCCTTGCTAATGTCACCCAGAATTTGGTCGACGGGATGATCCCTTTGAATCATCGCTCGAACTTGGGTTGGAGGTGCAGGTTGTGCATCTTCCTCCATCACATGATCACCTTGTGCTCCCCCTTGATCACACGCCTCCTGTTGATGAACCTGTTCATCGTCTTGAGTTGGGGGATGCACCATGGTTGAGGAAGAAGGTTGATCTTGTTCATCTTGTTCCTGTGGCCGCACTTCTCCAATTGCCATGGTTCGTATAGCAGCTGATGGAACATCTTCTTCATCTACATCATCACAATCAAAAACTTGCTCTCTTGGAGAGCCATTAGTCTCATCAAATACAACGTCGCTAGAGACTTCAACCAAACCCGATGATTTGTTGAAGACTCTATACGCCTTTGTATTTGAGTCATAACCTAACAAAAACCCTTCTACAGCTTTGGGAGCAAACTTAGAATTTCTACCTTTCTTCACTAGAATGTAGCACTTGCTCCCAAATACACGAAAGTAAGATACATTGGGTTTGTTACCGGTTAGTAGCTCATACGACGTCTTCTTGAGGAGGCGATGAAGGTAGACCCTGTTGATGGCGTAGCAAGCCGTGTTCACGGCTTCCGTCCAAAAGCACTCGGGGGTCTTGAACTCTCCTAGCATCGTCCTCGCCATGTCGATGAGCGTCCTGTTCTTCCTCTCTACCACACCATTTTGCTGTGGTGTGTAGGGAGCGGAGAACTCGTGCTTGATCCCTTCCTCTTCAAGGAACTCCTCTACTTGAAGGTTCTTGAACTCGGACCCGTTGTCGCTCCTTATCTTCTTCACCTTGAGCTCAAACTCATTTTGAGCTCTCCTGAGGAAGCGCTTGAGGGTCCCTTGGGTTTCAGACTTATCCTGCAAGAAGAACACCCAAGTGAAGCGGGAAAAGTCATCAACAATAACTAAACCATACTTACTTCCCCCTATGCTTAGATAGGCGACGGGTCCGAAGAGGTCCATATGCAGCAGCTCCAGGGGTCTTGAAGTGGTCATCACATTCTTGCTGTGATGTGCTCCTCCCACTTGTTTACCTGCTTGACAAGCTGCACAAGGTCTATCTTTTTCGAATTGAACGTTAGTCAAACCTATCACGTGTTCTCCCTTTAGAAGCTTGTGAAGGTTCTTCATCCCCACATGTGCTAAGCGGCGATGCCACAGCCAGCCCATGCTAGTCTTAGCTATTAAGCATGCATCTAGACCGGCCTCTTCTTTTGCAAAATCAACTAAATACAGTTTGCCGTCTAATACACCCTTAAAAGCTAGTGAACCATCACTTCTTCTAAAGACAGACACATCTACATTAGTAAATAGACAGTTATACCCCATATTGCATAATTGACTAACAGATAGTAAATTATATCCTAGAGACTCTACTAAAAACACATTAGAAATTGAGTGCTCATTAGAAATTGCAATTTTACCTAACCCTTTTACCTTGCCTTGATTCCCATCACCGAATATGATTGAATCTTGGGAATCCTTATTCTTGACGTAGGAGGTGAACATCTTCTTTTCCCCCGTCATATGGTTTGTGCATCCGCTGTCAATAATCCAGCTTGAACCCCCGGATGCATAAACCTGCAAGGCAAATTTAGGCTTGGGTTTTAGGTACCCAACTCATGTTGGGTCCTACAAGGTTAGCACAAATATTCTTAGGGACCCAAATGCAAGTTTTGTCTCCCTTGCATCTTGCCCCTAACTTCCTAGCAATTACCTTTCTATCCTTTCTACAAATTGCAAAGGAAGCATTCAAAGCACAATAAATTGTAGAAGGTTCATTCACTACTTTTCTAGGAGCATGAGTAATATTCTTTCTAGGCATAGCATTTTTCCTAGACATATTTCTACCATGCATAAAGGAAGAACTAGAAGCAAACATGGCATGAGAGTTAAAATCATCATATGCATTATAACTCCTATAAGCATTTCTAGTTTGTCTCCTATCATGATATATAAAAGCATGATTCCTTTTAGTGCTACTTGCCATAGGGGCCTTCCCTTTCTCCTTGGCGGAGATGGGAGCCTTACGGCTTGTTAAGTTCTTGGCTTCCCTCTTGAAGCCAAGCCCATCCTTAATTGAGGGGTGTCTACCAACCGTGTAGGCATCCCTAGCAAATTTTAGTTTCTCAAAATCACTTTTGCTAGTATTAAGTTTGGCATTAAGACTAGCTACCTCTTCATTTAATTTAGAAATGCAAGCTAGGTGTTCACTACAAGCATCAATGTTAATGTCTTTACACCTAGTGCATGCTACAATATTTTCTACACAAGAGGTGGGTTTACTAGCAATCTCTAACTTAGCATTCAAATCATCATTAATGCTCCTTAATTTAGAAATTGTATCATGGCAAGAAGATAATTCACAAGAAAGCATTTCATTTCTTTTAACTTCTAGAGCATGAGATCTTTGAGCTTCTACAAACTTATCATGTTCCTCATACAACAAATCCTCTTGCTTTTCTAAAAGTATATTCTTTTCATTCAAGGCATCAATTAATTCATTAATTTTGTCTATCTTAGATCTATCTAAGCCCTTGAACAAACATGAATAATCTACTTCATCCTCATCACTAGATTCGTCCTCACTTGAAGAAGCATAGGTAGAGTTGCGAGTACATACCTTCTTCTCCCTTGCCATAAGGCATGTGTGACGTTCGTTGGGGAAGAGGGATGACTTGTTGAAGGCGGTGGCGGCGAGTCCTTCATTGTCGGAGTCGGAGGAGCAATCTGAATCCCACTCCTTTCCGATGTGTGCCTCGCCCTTGGCCTTCTTGTAATTCTTCTTCTTTTCCCTCTTGTTCCCCTGTTCCTGGTCACTATCGTTATCGGGGCAGTTAGCGATAAAATGACCAATCTTACCGCACTTGAAGCATGAGCGCTTCCCCTTTGTCTTGGTCTTGCTTGGCTGCCCCTTGTGACCTTTTAGCACCGTCTTGAAGCGTTTGATGATGAGAGCCATCTCTTCATCATTAAGTCCAGCCGCCTCAATTTGTGCCACCTTGCTAGGTAGCGCCTCCTTGCTTCTTGTTGCCTTGAGAGCAAGGGGTTGATGCTCGTTGATCGGTCCATTCAAGGCGTCGTCCACGTATCTTGCCTCCTTGATCATCATCCTCCCGCTTACGAATTTTCCGAGTACCTCCTCGGGCGTCATCTTCGTGTACCTGGGATTCTCACGAATATTGTTCACTAGATGAGGATCAAGAACAGTAAAGGACCTTAGCATTAGTCGGACGACGTCGTGGTCCGTCCATCGCGTGCTTCCGTAGCTCCTTATTTTGTTGATAAGGGTCTTGAGCCGGTTGTATGTCTGAGTTGGCTCCTCGCCCCTTATCATCGCGAACCTTCCAAGCTCGCCTTCCACCAACTCCATTTTGGTGAGCAAGGTAACGTCATTCCCCTCATGAGAAATCTTGAGGGTGTCCCAGATCTGCTTGGCATTGTCCAAGCCGCTCACTTTATTGTACTCGTCCCTGCACAAAGAAGCTAGCAACACAGTAGTAGCTTGTGCATTTTTATGAATCTGTTCATTGATAAACATAGGGCTATCCGAGCTATCAAATTGCATTCCACTCTCTACAATCTCCCATATGCTAGGATGGAGAGAGAACAAGTGAGTACACATTTTGTGGCTCCAAAATCCGTAGTCCTCTCCATCAAAGTGAGGGGGCTTGCCAAGTGGAATGGGAAGCAAATGCGAATTTGAACTTTGTGGAATACGAGAGTAGTCAAAAGAAAAGTTCGAATTAACCGGTTTCCTTTTCTCGTAGTCGTTGTGGTCGTCGTCCTTTTGGGAAGAAGAGGATTCGTCGCTGTCGTAGTAGACGATCTCCTTGATGCGCCTTGTCTTCTTCTTCTTCCCATCTTTGCGCTTGTGGCTTGAACCCAAGTCGGTAGACTTGTCATTCTTCGGCTCGTTGAAGATAGACTCCTTCTCGTTGTTGTCGACCACCATCCCCTTTCCCTTAGGATCCATCTCTTCGGGCGGTTAGTCCCTTTCTTGAAGAGAACGGCTCTGATACCAATTGAGAGCACCTAGAGGGGGGGGGGTGAATAGGTGATCCTGCAATACTTCAAGACTTAAGCCACAAAAACTTGTTAAGTGTTAGCACAGTTTATGCCAAGTGGCTAGAGAGGAGTCAACACACAATAACCACAAGAAAGCAATCACAGAGATGACACGGTGGTTATCCCGTGGTTCGGCCAAGTACAAAACTTGCCTACTCCACGTTGTGGCGTCCCAACGGACGAGAGTTGCACTCAACTCCTCTCAAGTGATCCAATGATCAACTTGAATACCACGGTGTTCTTCTTTTCTTTGCTCTTTTCCCGTTTGCGAGGAATCTCCACAACTTGGAGTCTCTCGCCCTTACAATAGAGTTTCACAAAGAAGCACGGAGTAAGGGAGGGAAGCAACACACACAAATCCACAACGAAATGCGCACACACACTGCCAAGAATCGAGCTCAAAAGACTATCTCGAAGTTCTCACTAGAACAGAGCTCGAATCACTTAGAATGACAAACAAATGCGCAAAGACTGAGTGTGGATGATCAAGATTGCTCTAAGGTTGCTTGGTTTCCTCCTCCATGCGCCTAGGGGTCCCTTTTATAGCCCCAAGGCAGCTAGGAGCCGTTGAGAACAAATCTGGAAGGCCATCCTTGCCTTCTGTCGTCGGGCGCACCGGACAGTCCGGTGCACACCGGACACTGTCCGGTGCCCGATTTCTTTCCTTAACAGGCGCAGCCGACCGTTGCCAACCGTTGCAGATCTGGCGCACCGGACAGTCCGGTGCACACCGGACAGTCCGATGCCTCCTTCCGACCGTTGACCAGGCCATGTGTCCCGCGCAGATCGCGCGGCCGACCGTTGGCTCAGCCGACCGTTGGCTCACCGGACAGTCCGGTGCACACCGGACAGTCCGGTGAATTATAGCCGAAGTCGCCGGAGAAAAACCCGAGAGCGGCTGGTTTGCTCCGCGCTGGTCTGGCGCACCGGACACTGTCCGGTGCACACCGGACAGTCCGGTGCCCCAGCCCGAAACAGCCTTTGGCTGTACACAGCCACTCTCCACTTCTTTCTTTTCTTCTTCTTTCTGTTTCTAACACTTAGGCAAATATATTAGTACACAAAACCAATGTACTAAGTCTTAGAAACATACCTTTACTTGTGATTTGCAACTTGTCCATCCATGGGCATAGATTCACAATTAAGCCCTTGTGTTTGCACTCAATCACCAAAATACTTAGAAATGGCCCAAGGGCACATTTCCCTTTCAAGCGGCGAATGCCTCGGCTCGGCACCGCAAGCAAGAGCGCCGGGAGGTCTGCTCGGTGAAGGTGGCGGCGCCAGTCTATCTAGACTGGTCCGACAAGCCCATCACCTTCGACCGAGCCGACCACCCCGACCATGTGCCGAGCCCGGGGAAATACCCGCTCGTCGTCGACCCCGTCATCGGCGACGTCAGGCTCACCAAGGTCCTCATGGACGGAGGCAACAGCCTCAACATCATCTACGCCGAGACCCTCGGGCTCCTGCGTGTCGATCTGTCCTCCGTCCGGGCAGGCGCTGCGCCCTTCCATGGGATCATTCCTGGGAAGCGCGTCCAGCCCCTCGGACAACTCGACCTTCCTGCCTGCTTCGGAACACCCTCCAACTTCCGACGGGAGACCCTGACGTTCGAGGTGGTCGGGTTCTGAGGAACCTACCACGCGGTACTGGGAAGACCATGCTACGCGAAGTTCACGGCCATCCCCAACTACACCTACCTGAAGCTCAAGATGCCGGGCCCCAACGGGGTCATCACCGTCGGCCCCATGTACAAACACGTGTTCGAATGCGACGTGGAGTGCGTGGAGTACGCCGAGGCCCTCGCTGAGTCCAAGGCCCTCATCGCCGACCTGGAGAGCCTCTCCAAGGAGGTGCCAGACGTGAAACGTCATGCCGCCAACTTCGAGCCAGCGGAGACGGTTAAGGCCATCCCCCTCAACCCCAGCGGCGACGCCTCCAAGCAGATCCGGATCGGCTCCGGGCTCGATCCCAAATAGGAAGCAGTGCTCGTCGACTTTCTCCGCGCGAACGCCGACGTCTTCGCGTGGAGTCCCTCGGACATGCCTGGCATACCGAGGGATGTCGCCGAGCACCCGCTGGACATCCGAGCCGGAGCCCGACCCGTCAAGCAGCCTCTGCGCCAATTCGACGAGGAGAAGCGCAGAGCCATAGGCGAGGAGATCCACAAGCTAATGGCGGTAGGGTTCATCAAAGAGGTATTCCATCCCGAATGGCTTGCCAACCCTGTGCTTGTGAGAAAGAAAGGGGGGAAATGGCGGATGTGTGTAGACTACACTGGTCTGAACAAAGAATGTCCGAAGGTTCCCTACCCTCTGCCTCGCATCGATCAAATCATGGATTCCACTGCTGGGTGCGAAACCCTGTCTTTCCTCGATGCCTACTCAGGGTATCATCAAATCAGGATGAAAGAGTCCGACCAGCTCGCGACTTCTTTCATCACACCCTTTGGCATGTACTGCTATGTCACCATGTCGTTCGGCTTGAGAAATGCGGGCGCGACGTACCAGCGGTGCATGAACCATGTGTTCGGCGAACACATTGGCCGCACGGTCGAGGCCTACGTCGATGACATCGTAGTCAAGACGAGGAAAGCCTCCGACCTCCTTTCCGACCTTGAAGTGACATTCCGATGTCTCAAGGCGAAAGGCGTCAAGCTCAATCCCGAGAAGTGTGTCTTCGGGGTGCCCCGAGGCATGCTCTTGGGGTTCATCGTCTCCGAGCGGGGCATCGAAGCCAACCCGGAGAAGATCGCAGCCATCACCAGCATGTTACCCATCAAGGACTTGAAAGGCGTACAGAGGGTCATGGGATGTCTCGCGGCTCTGAGCCGCTTCATCTCACGCCTCGGCGAAAGAGGTCTACCTCTGTACCGCCTCTTAAGGAAGGCCAAGTGCTTCACTTGGACCCCTGAGGCCGAGGAAGCCCTCGGGAACCTGAAGGCGCTCCTCATGAAGGCGCTTATCTTGGTGCCCCCAGCTGCCGGAGAAGCCCTCTTGGTCTATGTCGCCGCGACCACTCAGGTGGTTAGCGCCGCGATTGTGGTCGAAAGGCAAGAAGAGGGGCATGCATTGCCCGTTCAGAGGCCAGTCTACTTCGTCAGCGAGGTACTGTCCGAAACCAAGATCCGCTACCCACAAGTTCAGAAGCTGCTGTATGCGGTGATCCTGACACGACGGAAGTTGTGACACTACTTCGAGTCTCATCCGGTAACTGTGGTGTCATCCTTCCCCCTGGGGGAGATCATCCAGTGCCGGGAGGCCTCGGGTGGGATTGCAAAGTGGGCGGTGGAAATCATGGGCGAGACGATCTCGTTCGCTCCTCGGAAGGCCATCAAGTCCCAGGTCTTGGCGGACTTCGTGGCTGAATGGGTCGACACTCAGCTACCGACAGCTCTGATCCAACCGGAGCTCTGGATCATGTCCTTCAACGGGTCGCTGATGAAGACAGGAGCCGGCGCAGGCCTACTCTTCATCTCGCCCCTTGGGAAGCACCTACGCTACGTGCTATGCCTCCATTTCCCGGCGTCCAACAATGTGGCCGAGTATGAGGCTCTGGTCAACGGATTGCGGATCGCCATCGAGCTAGGGGTCCGACGCCTCGATGCTCGCGGTGACTCGTAGCTCGTCATCGACCAAGTCATGAAGAACTCCCACTGCCGCGACCCGAAGATGGAGGCCTACTGCGATGAGGTTCGGCGCCTGGAAGACAAGTTCTATGGGCTTGAGCTCAACCACATCGCCCGGCGCTACAACGAGACTGTGGATGAGCTGGCTAAAATAGCCTCGGGGCGAACAACGGTTCCCCCGGACGTCTTCTCCGGGATCTGCATCAACCCTCCGTCAAGATCGACGACACGCCCGAGCCTGAGGCACCCTCGGCCCAGCCCGAGGTACCCTCGGCACAGCCCGAGGTACCCTCGGCTCGGCCCGAGGTACCCTCGGCCCCCGAGGGCGAGACGTTGCTCGTCAAGGGGGAGCAAAGCGGGGTCACGCCTGGTCAAAACTGGCAGACCCCGTACCTGCAATATCTCCACCGAGGAGAGCTACCCCTCGACCGAGCCGAAGCTCGGTGGTTGGCGCGGCGCGCCAAGTCGTTCGTCTTGCTGGGAGATGGGAAGGAGCTCTACCACCGCAGCCCCTCAGGCATCCTCCAGCGATGCATCTCCATCACCGAAGGTCAGGAACTCCTTCGAGAGATACACTCGGGGGCTTGCGGCCATCACGCAGCACCTCGAGCCCTCGTCGGGAATGCTTTCCAACAAGGCTTCTACTGGCCGACGGCAGTGGTCGATGCCACTAGAATTGTCCGCACCTGCGAAGGGTGTCAGTTCTACGCAAGGCAGACCCACCTGCCCGCTCAGGCTCTGCAGACGATACCCATCACCTGGCCTTTCGCTGTGTGGGGTCTGGACCTCGTCGGCCCCTTGCAGAAGGCACCCGGGGGCTACACGCACCTGTTGGTCGCCATCAACAAATTCTCCAAGTGGATCGAGGTCCGACCCCTAAACAGCATCAGGTCCAAACAGGCGGTGGCGTTCTTCACCAACGTCATCCATCGTTTCAGGGTCCCGAACTCCATCATCACCGACAACGGCACCCAGTTCACCGGCAGAAAGTTCCTGGACTTCTACGAGGATCACCACATCCGGGTGGACTGGGCCGCCGTAGCTCACCCCATGTCAAATGGGCAAGTAGAGCGTGCCAACGGCATGATTCTACAAGGGCTCAAGCCTCGGATCTACAACGACCTTAACAAGTTCGGCAAGTGATGGATGAAGGAACTCCCCTCGGTGATCTGGAGTCTGAGGACAACGCCGAGCCGAACCACGGGCTTCACGCCGTTCTTCCTAGTCTACGGGGCCGAGGCCGTCTTGCCCACAGACCTGGAATACGGCTCCCCGAGGACAAGGGCCTACACTGACCAAAGCAACCAAGCTAGTCGAGAGGACTCGTTGGACCAGCTGAAGGAGGCTCGGGACAAGGCCTTACTACACTCAGCGCGGTACCAGCAGTCCTTGCGACGCTACCAGGCCCGAGGGGTCCGGTCCCGAGACCTCCAGGTGGGCGACCTGGTGCTTCGGCTGCGACAAGACGCCCGAGGGCGGCACAAGCTCACGCCCCCCGGGGAGGGGTCGTTCGTCATCGCCAAATTTCTGAAACCCGGAACGTACAAGCTGGCCAACAGTCAAGGCGAGGTCTACAGCAACGCTTGGAACATCCAACAGCTACGTCGTTTCTACCCTTAAGATGTTTTCAAGTTGTTCATATACCTCGCTCCCACGCAAAGTTTAGTCATCAAGGAAGGGTCGGCCTCGCCTCGGCAAAGCCCAACCCTCCCTCGGGGGCTAAAAGGGGGGAACCCCCTCTGCGTCGAAATTTTCCTCGAAAAAAGATCTTTTCTGCCAGAATGTCTTTCGTGCTTTTTGACTACTTCGAAAGTGGATCCTAAAAACGACGGAGTACACGTAAGCAGCCAAGGCTGACCGAGCCGAGGGACTCCTACGCCTCCGGGGTACGGATACCTCACTCATCACCTTCTGCGATAAGTAACTCACATTCAGATAAGTGATTCCGCGGACCGAACAAGTCTTCACGTTCAGAAGCTCTTCTGCCGAAGCGATTCTTCGAGCTTTCTCGACTGCGTCGGTGACAGAGCCCCATGGATGGGTAAGAGTGCGCGGAAGCGGCAAGGCTGACCGAGCCGAGGGACTCCTACGCCTCCGGGATACGGATACCTCACTCATCACCTTCCGCGAGAAGCAACTCTCGCTCGCACAAACATTTCTGTCACCGACAAAAAAGTCCAGATACTCGAAACAAGAGGAAAAGAGACGCAGCTTTACAACACGGCGAGGGTGTGTTTTGGCCTCGACGGCCGCAGGAAACACACGCTACAAGACAATCCGATCCTGCAGGCTCGGATCCTGATGCTTGAAGGGAGCAGCGGCACCCTCGGCGTCGACAACACCTTCGGCGAGGTCCGACCTAGCCTCGGACGGCGACGCGGTCCGAAGATCTCCACTCTGAAGGACGACGTCATCGCCACGCCCGGGCCATCGCCGCCAGGGTCTTCTCCGAGAATCTGGCTCGGGCAAGCGGCTCGGCTGGTCACCCCGAGGCCTCGGCCGGCTGTCCACCACGGACATCAGCCCGACCCGAGGCCTCGGCAGGTCAATTCCGGCGTCGGTCCCGCTAACGGGCAACCCGGCCAGGCTCCCGCTGACCAGGTCTTCTTTTCGGGCCAACTCTGCCTCTGTTCGCGCTGACACCGCTACCCCTGGCCTCGGCTCATCGAAGAGCGGCCGAGGGGTTCCTTTAACTAAGCAAGGGAAGCCTCGGACAACAAGGCTGACCGAGCCGAGGGACTCCTACGCCTCCGGGATACGGATACCTCACTCGTCGCCTTTACTCGGGGCGACCCATGCTTGGTGAAGCGGTTCAGACAACCAACAGGCGAGTCTTAATGCTCAAAAATGAGGAAAAAACACGGCTCCGTGCCGAAATTACATACATGTTCAGGCCTCGACAGCCACAATGAACAAAAACACTGGCATTCAAAGTGCCATCACAAACGGAACTCCGGTTCCACCTCCGCAGGTACGAACAACCCCACTCGATGGGGGGGGGGCGTGCGGAGCAACAGAAGACCGACGACCGGCGCGCCGTCGCCCGCTCCAGCAGCGGCGGCGGCGACGACTTCTGCTCCGGGGGGCCGAACAGCGGCAGCGATGACCTCAGGGCGGATGCTGCTGCCAGGAGGCCCCCGCCCATGCCCAAACTCGTGAGGCAAGGATGGGCGGAAGGCCGTAGAGTTGGAGGTCGGTCCGTGGGCGGCCCTGGCTGTCTCGCTGGCGGGAGAACCTCTTCCGGCTACCGTGGCAGAAGCCGGCGCCGAGAGCGGCTCCGAAGCCACTCGCGTCCGAGAGCCAGGCACGCGGCAGCTGCCGGTGCCACGGACAACAACCGCCCTTCCCCTCGATCACTGAGGGAAGGAGCGGGCCGCCGCCCACGCAGGGGCCGACCCCAACTCGGCACACTCCCCTCCCCAGCCCTGGTGATGAAAATCCTTGAGGCTGAGGGAGGGGTAGAGGCCGCAGCCCGGCTCGCTTTCCGCCACCATCAAACTGGAGGTCACCGTCTTGGGTGACCACCGGCGGAGGGGTGCAGCCGGGCTGCATGATGAAAATCCTTGAAGCCGAACGATGGCTGAAAGGTACCAACTCCCACGGAGTTGCTTTCCTCCAACGACGAGGTGGAAAGACAGCGGGTATCCCCCATCCAGGGGCTTGGAAGGTGGAAAGACACGATGCATAAGGGAGCGCGAAGACATGGTCGCCTTCCAAGGGGGTCACCCTCCTTTTAAAGGCGGCTCTCCCTACTTGCGTCCCCAGCCGTCGCGGGCTGAGTCTTCTCCAACACGCTCCAAGGTCTTCCCCTACGGCGCGGGGGCTGGGTCCCACACGTCATGCAAGCCGGCTCAAAGCAGAAGAAGCCAAATCGCCGTGCGCGGTGCGTACAACCACCCAGCGGTTACAAGCGACTCTCCACTTTTGCCCAGACCAGCGGGCGAAAGGGCGGGCAGCCATGCAGGCGGCATGCAACCGTGCCAAGTGGGCGCACTTCTCCGACTCCCAACACGCCCGGCATGGAGGCCCAGGCCCGCGCGTCATGCAACCGGCGCGCCGAGTGCTTCGTGCATGCAACTGCACCGCCACTTGCGCCACCACCGTGCCTCCTCGACTGCGAAACCGATACCGCGACTCGAGGCGACCCAGAGCACGACCCAGCGGCGCCAGCCTGGCGCGACAGTCAATGCGGCCAAAAATGGGCCGGCAGTAATGGCGGTGGCAGGCGGGCAGGAGCAGCGGTCACATCGCCAGCCAACCCTACGTCCCATCCGGGGGCAGCGAGAGAACCCTCTCTCACGGCGTGAAGACAACGCGCCCGTGTTCCGTTCCTCGAACGGCTCGCGCACGCGCAACGGCCGCCCCGCCAACCACTAGCCCCGTCGCATTAACTTCGCGGCGGGACAGGCGGCGCCTCTGGCAGGAGAAGCGAACGACGCTTCGCCTTCGCCATAATGACCGCGACAAAAAAGGTACGCCACGTCGTTCGATTTCGTATCCTTTTCCTTTTTTCCTCTTTCTCTCTCTTGCAACAGGGACCGGGAAAGGGGGATATCTCGAAAAGGATCCTTCCCCGTGAAGGAACCAGGCTCCGAGCCTCCCTACTGATCAGAGGTTCGAAGGCTGGCCCCTCGGAAGGGTTCGACAGCCGCCTCAGATCACGTGGGCCCTACACCCACTACTGGTCAGAGGTTCGAAGGCCGGCCCCTCGGAAGGGTTCAACGACCGCCTCAGGCTACTCGAGCTCCACGCCCACTACTGATCAGGGGTTCGAAGGCTGGCCCCCGAAGGGTTCACAGCCACCTCAGACACAGAGCGAGGGATGACCATGGGTACGTTCGATACATAACCAAGGCTCGGGCTGCGCTCCCGAGGTACCCTAGGACATTTCTGAGACCAGCGGGAACGATCTTGTAACGGAATCCCATCAGAGGGAGGCATCGAGCCCTCGGACCCCGTCGCTAGGGGACCGGGTCCGGCAGATCACCCGCAGGTACTTTTGGGCGTGCCTCTGGGCCCCTAGCCGACCCCTAACGAACGAGGCACGGACGTCCACTCGGATTACCCGCCTGCAGCTCACCGGAAACACCATGTTCGGCGCCCATCGAGGGCAACATGGCGCTTTCCCCCCTCCTCCTTGCGGAAAGGCGACGCAGGGGCGTATGTAAAAAGTCGAGTCTGTCCCTGATCGCCCTCTCGCCCTGTGCAGAGGCTCGGGGGCTGCTCTCGCAAACCTGGCTCCGGCCGAACCGTTGACAGCGTCAACATACCAGCCCGAGAACTTGGGACCCGACCGTACACCCGGGCTACGACCAGCTCGCATGAGGGAACGACCAGACCAGCCGAAGCATTACGCGAGGCATTAAGACCTCGAAGGAGTCAAACCACTCCTCCAAGGCCTCGGGGGCTACACCCGGCGGGTGCGCTCGCGCGCACCCACCGGAACAAAACGCAACCGAGAAAGGCTGGTCCCCTTGCAAAAAAGTGCGACGAAAGCCTCCAAGTGAGTGCTAACACTCCCTTCGAGGCTCGGGGGCTACTGTCGGGGACCATAATTAGGGGTACCCTCAAGGCTCCTAATTCTCAGCTGGTAACCCCCATCAGCATAAAGCTGCAAAGGCCTAATGGGTGCGATTAAGTCAGGGATCAGTCCGATCGAGGGACTCGATCACGCCTCGCCCGAGCCTAGCCTCGGACAAGGGCAGCCGACCCCGGAGGATTTCCTCCTCGCCCGAGGCCCCCCTCCAGCGGCGAATATATTTCCGGCTCGCCCGAGGCCCTGTCTTCGCCAAGAAGCAACCATGACCAAATCGCCGCGCCGACCGACCAAATCGCAGGAGCATTTAATGCAAAGGTGGCCTGACACCTTTATCCTGACGCGCGCCCCTCAGCCGGCAGAGCCGAAGTGACCGCCGTCACTTCGCCGCTCCACTGACCGGCCTGACAGAAGGACAGCGCCGCCTGCGCCGCTCCGACTGCGGTACCACTTGACAGAGTGAGGCTGACAGGCAGTCAGGCCCGGCTGAAGACACCATAGGAAGCTCCGCTTCGCCCGACCTAGGGCTCGGACTCGGGCTAAGTCCCGGAAGACGGCGAACTCCGCTCCGCCCGACCCAGGGCTCGGACTTGGGCTAAGTCCCGGAAGACGGCGAACTCCGCTCCGCCCCACCCAGGGCTCGGACTCGGGCTAAGTCCCGGAAGACGGCGAACTCCGCCCCGCCCAACCCAGGGCTCGGACTCGGGCTACGTCCCGGAAGACGACGAACTCCGCTCCGCCCAACCCAGGGCTCGGACTCGGGCTAAGTCCCGGAAGACGGCGAACTCCGCTCCGCCCGACCCAGGGCTCGGACTCGGGCTAAGTCCCGGAAGACGACGAACTCTGCTCCGCCCGACCCAGGGCTCGGACTCGAGCTAAGTCCCGGAAGACAACGAACTCCGCTCCGCCTGACCCAGGGCTCGGACTCGGGCTCAGCCCCAGAAGACGACGAACTCCGCTTCGCCCGACCCCAGGGCTTAGACTCCGCCCTGGCCTCAGCTGACGGTCTCCGCCTCGCCCGACCTAGGGGCTCGGACTCGACCTCGGCCACGGAAGAGACTCGACCTAGGCTTCGGAGGAGCTTCCACATCGCCCAACCTAGGGCGCAGACCGGCCACGTCAACAGGAGGCACCATCATCACCCTACCCCGAGCTGACTCGGGCCACGGAGAACAAGACCGGCGTCCCATCTGGCTCGCTCCGCTAGATGGGCAATGATGGCGCCCCGCATACTCTGTGACGACGACGGCTCTCAGCCCCCTTACGGAAGCAAGAGGACGTCAGCAAGGACTCAACAGCTCCGACAGCTGTCCCTCCGCCAGGCTCCAGCACTCCTCCGACGGCCACGACATCACACCAGCTGGGTGCCAAAATCTCTCCGGCTGCCACGACGGCATGTACTTAGGGCGCTAGCTCTCCTCCGCTAGACACGTAGCACTCTGCTACACCCCCCATTGTACACCTGGATCCTCTCCTTACGCCTATAAAAGGAAGGACCAGGGCCCTCTTAGAGAGTGTTGGCCGCGCGGGGACGAGGACGAGACAGGCGCTCGCGTGAGGCCTTTTGCTCCCTCTCCCGCGTGGACGCTTGTAACCCCCTACTGCAAGCGCACCCGACCTGGGCGCGGGACGAACACGAAGGCCGCGGGATTTCCACCTCTCTCACGCCCATCTCCGGCCACCTCACTTCCCCCCTTCGCGCTCGGCCTCGCGTCGACCCATCTGGGCTGGGGCACGCGGCGACATTCACTCGTCGGCTTAGGGACCCCCCGGTCTCGAAACGCCGACAACCCTCGAAGGCCTAGCCCTCACCTGGTACACCAGGTTGCCCCCATTGTCCATCGACTCCTGGAGAAGTCTCCGGGATAAATTCTTGCTCAACTTCCAAGGGTACCGCCCAGACACCGACGCCTTGGCTGAACTTTCACTCTGCAAGCAGCTGGAAAGAGAGACTCTGCGGGAGTACTACCGCAAGTTTCTGACCCTCAAGTCACAACTGCTTTCGGTCGATGACCAAATCGCCATCCACTACGCCATCAGTGGCCTTCGGGTCGGCGTCCTTTACAGCCACTGCGTCAGGGATCCGCCCAGGAACCTCCAGGAGCTGTATCAGCTATTTGAAAAATACGCCAGATCCGAAGAGCTCCACCAGCGCAAAGTCGAGTCTCAGCGGAAACCCAAAGACCCTTCGCAGTCCAGCCGCACATGGACGAGGCCCTCACAGGCAGATTCCGGTCAGGACGGCCGCAATCAGCAGCAGGTGCACAACATCGCCAACCAGCATCCCGCTGGCGAGGCCCCTCGCCACCAGGAGTATCCCCCCAGGGCCGCGGAGGCGGAACTCACGGTCGGGGCCGGGGTCGTGCGCAGCAGCCGCGCAAATTTTACTGTTTGTTCCACGGCGAAGACTGCGCGCACCCTACAAGAGACTGCCTAGAGACGAAGGCCACCAGAGACAGGATGGCACGGGCGCAACCAGCCGACAACCATAGAGTTGTCGCGCACACATATCAGCAACCCCCTCAGCCATACAACCACTGCCCCGCTCCGCATCCACCGCACCACGCATACCAACACCACCAGGAGATACAAATCATACCTCCCCCACCCCCACCCCCACCCCCACACTAGCAACAACAAAACATCCACCACCCCAACCACCCCCAAGCCCCGAAGCAAGAGGACTTCGCCGATCAGCCGTATCGCGGAGTCATTCATATGATCACTGGGGGTCCAGCGCCGACTTCAACACAAAGCGGCAGAAAAGGGACCATTACCGCAACATCAACCACATCGCCGTCACCGGTCCAGTCGTGCAGACAAAGTGGTCCCATGTGCCATTGACCTTCGACGCCCAAGACGTCGACCTGCGCAGTGCACCCCACATCGAAGCCATGGTTATCAACTGCAGCGTGGCAGGCTGGGACCTGCACAAAGTCTTGGTCGACAATGGCAGCCAGGCGGATATCATTTTCCTCCATGCTTTCGATCGCAGGGGCATAAGCCACAGTCTGCTCAAGCCTTCGGACAACCCCCTGTACGGCTTCGGCGGCAAGGGCACCTTTCCTGTCGGCAAAATAGAGTTACCTCTCTCCTTCGGTGTAGCACCCAATGCCTGAAGTGAACAAGTCACGTTCGACATCGTCGACTTGGTGTACCCATACAACGCCATAATGGGTCGGGGCTCCATCAACAAGTTTGAGGCAGCCATTCACTGACTTTACCTGTGCATGAATATCCCAGGTCCACAAGGCGCCATCACAGTCTACGGCAACCAGCAGGCTGCGCGTAACATAGAAAGAGACTTCGTTCCTGGACAAAGAAACGTACATTGCCTCACGGCCCAGCGCGAGGTCCCCAAGTCTACCAGGCCAACCACCAAAGAACATGACAAAGCACAGCTGCAGAGCAACGACGGGACCAAGACTGCCCCCCTCGACCAGGCAACACCCAAACAAACAGTCACCATCAGCGAAGACCTCACTCCGCATGACGAGGAGCGACTCCTCTGCTGTTTGTCCAAGAATAAAGACGTCTTTGCCTGGTCAGCCCTCGACCTGGTCGGAGTCAGTCGCTCCATCATCGAGCACAGCTTAGGAATCGACCCTTCAGTGAGGCCGAAGAAACAACGGCTGCGTAAGATGTCTGACGAAAAGACAAAAGCCGCCAAGGCCGAGGTACATCGCCTGCTTGAGGCCAAATTTATTGAGCCAATTTCCTACCCTACATGGCTCGCCAACGTGGTGATGGTGCAGAAGAAGAGCGGCAAATGGCGGATGT
The DNA here is from genome assembly GCF_902167145.1 of Zea mays. Lineage (NCBI taxonomy): Eukaryota > Viridiplantae > Streptophyta > Magnoliopsida > Poales > Poaceae > Zea > Zea mays. The sequence continues at coordinate 111,507,471 of NC_050101.1, read as the reverse complement.
GCATCGATTTCACCAGTCTTAACAAGGCCTGTCCCAAAGACAACTTCCCGCTGCCTCGGATCGACAAAATCGTCGATAGTGCGGCTGGGTGCGAAGTCATGTCACTCCTTGATTGCTTCTCTGGCTACCATCAAATATATATGAAGGAGGAGGACAAGGCGAGCACCAGTTTCATAACACCCTTCGGCACGTACTGCTTCATCAGAATGCCGGAGGGACTTAAGAATGTCGGGTCCACTTTCTCGCGGCTCACCAAAACGGTGCTCGAGAGCCAAGTCGGCAGAAACATATTCACGTATGTGGACGACATCGTCGTCGCCAGCAGAAGCAAGGAAGACCATCTGGCTGACCTCGCCGAAACGTTTGCGAACATGCGGGACGCACGACTTCGCCTAAACCCCGAAAAGTGCGTCTTCGATGTTCGCCAGGGGAAAATATTGGGCTACCTAGTGTTGCACCGCGGGATTGAAGCCAATCCAACCAAAATCCAGGCCATCATCAACATGACGCCCCCGCAGTCAGCCAGAGATGTCCAACGACTGACAGGCAGATTGGCCGCCCTCAACAGATTCATCTCCAAATCCGCAGGGCGAAGCCTCCCCTTCCTCAAAACACTCAGCGGTGCAAAAGGCTTCGCATGGGGACCAGAGCAGGCGGTGACCTTCGCTTCATTGAAGCAGTACCTGTCGGAACTGGCGATTCTTACAAGCCCCGACCCCTCGCTACCCCTGTTGCTCTATGTCGCGGCTTCGCCACATGCGGTCAGCGCAGCACTGGTTCAAGAGCCGACCAGAGACGGCACGATAAGGCAATGTCCAGTTTATTACGTCTTCGAAGTGCTCACAACATCAAAATGTAATATGACGGAACTGGAAAAGATCGCCTATGCAGTCGTTATGGCCTCGCACAAATTGCGTCACTATTTTGAGGCATTCAAGGTCCGGGTCACCTCAGATAGGGGACTCGGTGAATTGTTTAGAAACCCGGAGGCATCAGTCCGGATTGCCAAATGGGTAGCCAAACTCTCCGGCTACCATATCACATTTGAACCCAGGACGGCCATCAAGTCACAAGTCCTAGCAGACTTCGTCGTCGACTGGACTGGGCCGATAACACAGCAGGACCCGTCCACAGAGAAAGTGTGGACAATCCATTGTGACGGCGCATGGTGCCATGCGGGGGCAGGCGCCGCTGCGGTCATTACTTCACCCACCGGGGTCAAGCACAGATACGCAGCACGCCTCAGCTTTGCTTTGGAGTCTGATAGATGCACTACCAATATAGCAGAATATGAGGCTGTCATCCTCGGCCTTCGCAAGCTAAGGGCACTCGGTGTCACCACCTGCATCATCAGAACAGATTCCAAGGTAGTCGCCGACCAAGTCGAGAAAGACTACGCAGCGAAGGACCCCGCACTTATGCAGTACCTCACGGCCATCCGCAGTCTCGAAAGACAATTCAAAGGTTTTACATTGCAGCATGTGGACTGAGCCAAGAATGAGGAGGCCAATGTGTTGGCCAAGGCAGCCGCCAGGGGCGAGGCCCTGCCCTCCGACGTATTCTACCATGTCATCGGCACGCCAGCCGTACGCAGCCCAGAGGGGCTCCAAATAACCAATGACAGTGAAGGCCACCGCATAGTCAACCTCATCATGACTGAAGACTGGCGGGCACCAATAACCCTGTTCCTGCAGGGGTACTATCATCCAACTGACGTCAATGAGGCCAAGCGCCTCAAACTTCGAAGCCGGGACTTCGCACTGATCGAAGGCCAACTTTACAAGAAGGGGGTCAGTCAACCCATGCTTAAATGCGTCACCGAGACCGAAGGAGTTCAAATTCTGCGCGAAGTCCACAGCGGGACTTGCGGCTCCCATGCAGGGCCCAGGGCCCTAGCCGCAAAGGTGATCCGTCAAGGTTTCTACTGGCCCACCATGATCTGCGCCGCAAATCGGGTCACTAGGTCCTGCGAAGCCTGCCAGAAATTTTCTCCACGCTCGGGAGGGCCCTCGCAATTCACGAAGCTATACGCCCACACGTGGCCTCTTCAGCACTGGGGCCTAGACATTGTCAGGCCCCTGCCCACGGCCCAGGGGAACCTCAAGTTCACCTTCATCGTCGTCGAGTATTTTACCAAATGGATCGAGGCGAGAGCTGTATCCACGATAACATCGAAGACTGCCCAGAAATTCTTCTGGCAAAACATTGTTTGCCGTTTCGGAGTCTCGTCCGAACTCACAGTGGACAATGGCAAGCAATTTGATAGACAATACTTCAAGGATTTCTGCTTCTCCATTAGCACCAAGCTTGCCTTCGCCTCAGTCTACCACCCGCAATCCAACGGAGTTGTGGAACGCGCCAATGGCAAAATTTTCACAGCCATCAAGAAAATGCTCCTCGATGACAAAAAAGGCAAGTGGCCCGACCTGTTACCTGAAGCAGTCTGGGCACTGAACACGACTGAGTGCAGGGCGACTGGGTTCACCCCTTTCCGCCTTCTATATGGATCGGAGGCCATGACCCCACAAGAAATAAAATATGGGTCACCACGGACAGTCATGTCCGCCGTCCCCGACGTAGACGAGCCTACTTCGAAGGACCTCATCGACGGTGACCGCGTCTTCGCCCTACAGGCTCTAAACAAATACCAAACCCAAACAAAAGCATGGCGCGACCAAACAGTCATCCCGAGGGAATTCAGCGAAGGAGACCTCGTACTCGTCCGGACAGCTCGGACAGAGTCCCGGGGCAAGCTAGAACCAAAGTAGGAGGGCCCTTTCATCGTCAAGATGAAGGCGTCCCCCAGCGCGTACAGGCTCACAACGCCAACCGGCGAAGACTTAGAACATTCATGGAACATTGACAATCTTCGGAAATTTTTTGTTTGACTCCTCAGGGCAAATTCGCCCTTGTAATTCGCAAAACAGTTTTATACCGGCCCGCACTCTTTTCCTCCCGGGGGGTGAGGTTTTTAATGAGGCGGAGCCATGTAATACACACGCGAAAAATCCCCCGCAAAAAATTACGTCGAAAAAAGACCGCATCGACGGTCTTCGGCATTCGACAAACACGAAGTCACTGCGAGGGGCAGCGCTGGCTACCCTCGCGTGCGACACCCCACGCAAAAGTCGCCTAAGGGTGCAGCCGGACTAGCACAACAAGTGCGCAAAACCAGTCTTCTCCAAAAGACTATCCGTGCAAAAGTCGCCTAAGGGTGCAGCCGGACTAGCACAACAAGTGCGCAAAACCAGTCTTCTCTAAAAGACTATCCGTGCAAAAGTCGCCTAAGGGTGCAGCCGGACTAGCACAACAAGTGCGCAAAAACCGAAGTCTTCCCCAAAAGACTATCCGTGCAAAAGACGCCTAAGGGTGCAGCCGGACTAGCACAACAAGTGCGCAAAAACCGAAGTCTCTCTCAAAAGACTACCCGTGCAACAACCGACTACAGGTGCCGCCGGACCAACCTAATAAACGCGCTAGACCTCGTACAGCGAGGGCATAATAAACGTGCAACAACCGACTACGGGCACGACCAGATCAGCGAAGGCACTCAGCCTCTTCACACAAATTACAGTTACATACGTATAGCGAGGGCATCACACCTTACATTGGTTCAACCTTCAGAATGATACCCATCTCCCTATAGTTAAATAGCATCATCCTCAGCTCCTCACCCTCAAAAAGACTTCGCAACTCCCCCTCACCTACACTCACCCCAACCGGCGAGGACAACAATTCCCGCCTGCCATCCCTGCCCACACGAAGCCGACCACCATCCACCCCACTCACTCTACGCTTCACCACCGCCCTTCGCCGCCTACGCCCAGCACTCGGACTAGGCAAAACTTCAGCATCTGTAACACGCGGAGAAGCCTCTGCCGCAGCCACATCCAAGGCCGCAAAGTAATCCAAGTCCTCATCCGAAGACTCTTCTGTTCACACAACCGAACTCCCAGAGTCATCAAAATCAGAAAACTTAGACGTAGACTCATCCGATTCATTTTCAGCGACCACGGTCGAAGCCGCCACAAAATTAGCAGTAGCGGTTGCGTGTGCAGGCCCAAAATCCTGAACCTGCGCAGCAACCAAGGTTCAGTCACACAGACAAAATTCACTAACTACCCCACACCCGCTAAGCCACCTACGAAGGCCCTGCCGCCACCGTCGGATCCTCCGCTGCCGGCTCCGCCACCTGCGAAGACCCTAACGCCGCCTTGGGATCCTCCGCTGCTAGCTCTGCCACTGCCTTCGGGGAACCCTCCGCCGTCGGCGCAGGTGCTGGCAAGGAGCCTTCACCAGTCACTGTGGGCACAGGTCCGGCGGAGGAGGCCTCCGCAGCTTCCGGGATGACCTCAGCCCCGGGCAGCACCGGGTCGACCTCGGCCTCGGGCCGCGCGCCGTTCAGACCCTCAAGGTCTTCGACAACCTCAGCACGCGCCATCTACAGCAACAACACACTCATTCAGCAAACCCACATGTACCCACATTCAATCACACGAAACAACCGACAAGACTTACCTGCTCTCTTGCCCGATCAGACCGCTTCCTAACCGCCTCCCGGCCATGAGCACCCCACATCCGGTCGAAGAGGGCCCCCGCGGAATCTTTCACCACAGGGTCTTCAACCTTAAAAATTTCGCGCCCAAAGTCTTCATCGGACCGATCGAAGGCCTCATAGTGCTGGCACCCCTCGCGGGACAGCGCATTCATGGCCCCTTCGCAGGTGACGAGGGAGGCAAAGGACATGAAGCCCTCCATGATGGTTGGGAGTGCCAGCAATTCCTCCTGCAGCCACTCGAGGAAGCGAAGGCCCACCTCTCAGTCGGGCACCTCGAAGTCAGCAGTCCGCGCACCCAGCTCGCGATATGAGTCCATAAGCTGTGTGCGCGTCCGCTCAACTTCCGAGCGCGTAGAGGCCTCGGCCCTCTCCATGCGGCCTTGCAGGGCGTTGAACCGCACCTCCCATTCCTCGGCACGTTGGCTGGCGAGACTCCCCTCCACCCGCGCCAATTTGGCCAACGCCTGCGCAGCCTGCGCCTCAGCGATGGCCTGGTTGGCCCCCTCCTTTCCTCCACCATCTGGTGTTGGAGGTCCGTCCTCTCGCCCTCTAGGGCGGCCACCTTCGCCGCCAGCCTGCGGCTCTTGCTCTCCGCAGCCGACTTCTCCCGAACGGCGTCCGCGTGCTGCGCCCGAAGTCTCTCAACTTCGGCAGACACATCTGCAGTAAGGGCACCCGACGCCACATGGTCGGCGAAGTCGGCCGCCTAACAGACACACATAAGACCACAATCCCCATGAAAGTGGCAAACACCGAAGTCCAGCTCAACTTACTTGACTTAGCTGCTGCGACAGCTGCTGCGACGCCTCCCTCAGCCGGCGAGACATGGCGCCCGCTTCGTCCTTGACAGCAGTGGCCGCCGAAATCTCGCCGCCAGCGCTGAAAGCGCCACCCTTCACCCCTTGCACCGCGGTTGATGCCGCGGCTGCAACCGCAGGCGGGACAACAACCAGTTGTCCCTCGCCCTACCCTGCAACATATCACCGGTCAAAAAAAAAAAGCTTACCAACGAGATAGTCGTCCACGCTAATATTCGTGCCGAAGTCAGCAACGCGTTTCCCTAGCGAAGGTAGCTCCCGGACCTTCGCAGCTTCGTCCGGGGCAGACTTGGTCCCGCCGACGCCGACCGCCTTCGCGCTCTCTGGCACCTTGCTGGATCTAGGCGCGGTCGGTTTCGCAGCCAGCGTCGGCTGGCTACCGCCGGGGGCCGCAGCCTTCGCACTCCCCCGCGCTGTTTTCGGCCTAGCCTCGGGGAGCCTGATGACCACCCGGCGCTTCTATGCAGCATCCTGGCGATCCTTGTTCATCACTGCCGACACAACAACAGCAATATTCCGTTTGTAAGGAAACACTCTCAAGTCACGAGCCATGCGAGACGTAAAGAAGTCTTCGCCAGCCGCGCGGGGGACAGGAACGTTCTTGGGCCAGCGACCCCCGGTAACCTCCAGCATCCGCGCCGAAGACTGCCGGAGCTCGGGCGAAGACATCCTTCCCCCGGGGGCCGCGCAGGTCCTCATCAACTCCATAGAAAAACTATCGGAGACCCCCAGTTCTCCCATCGCAGTACCTAGCTTCCTCTTCTTAATGGCTGGGGCGGCCTCCGGCGCGGGGTCGTCATCAGTCACAGCCGCTGGTTTTTTCCCGCGACGATCGACAACATCTTCCCCGGGATAACCGCCATACGGCAAGCAATTCAACTCGAAGACCCTATTCAAGTGGTCGTTGGATCCACGTATATCCCAGCTCCGCTGGGCCTCCGTCCTCGGCACGTAGCGCCGAGCAATTCGCACCGCCCCATCCTCCGCCTCACGCACAACTGCGGCAGGATCCCGCCCTCACACATCCAACGCAAAAAGCGGACTTAGCACTTTCTGCCCACCTAGGGAGGGCATCTCGCGAGGGCACACTTCGCCCAACGCCCATCCATGCGCCAAGGGCCACACCCCATACCCTATGAACTCCTCAACTAGATCTCGCCCACTACTCGTACGGGCAGCGGTCCGAAGGGCCCTCCATTCTCATCATCCTCCGCCACTTCAAATGGCGGGTACGCCACATAATAATGGGAGCACATAATGGCAGCAGGGAGCCCTGGATGATCTTCGACCTCAGCCTCTGAAACATAGAACCAGTAGTCCCACCAGTTGCCCCACTTATTTCGGGCACAGGGAACCAGGTCCACAACTTCCATCGAAGTCTTCCCGGACTTCGGCGTGAAAGTGCACGATCCGAATTGCGCAATTTCATCCCCCATTTTTCTCTTCTGCCAGTGCAGACAGTAATGCTTGGCGAAGACTTCCACCGAAGGCTGACCGCCATACGACGTCGTTGCCCAGACATACTTCGCCAATGCCACCATGGCGTTCGGTGTAAGCTGATGAACCTGGACTTCGAACTTCTGCAGAACCTCTGACACAAAACGATGTGCAAGCAGACGAAGCCCGGCGATGAAAAATGCCTCAAAAACAAACAATTCGCCCTCGGGCTCGGGAACCTCCTCTGCCCCCGGCACACGCCCAACCCCGCCGCCAAAATACCCCAACTGTTGCATATCTTGCATGCGGACCAACGACATCCGCGAAACACCGAATTCCACCGTATCACCCGGTTGTAATTCCGCCGCCGCCACAGTGCCCGAGAGATCTTCGGAAGATGCCTCGACCATCGGCGTGGTCGCAACAGACGAGGAGGAAGATGACGGCATGGCTACGTACCGTCGACGGCGGCGCGCGGTCTGCTTCACGTGGGCCAGTTCTTCGACGAACAGGAGTAAGGAGGGCAGACGAGCAAGCGAACAGTTTGAAAAAGGGTGGTTAGGGTTTTCACGGCACGCAGAAAGGTGAATTTCAATCTGCGCCGCCCCCATCCCCTTTTTATACACAGGGCGCGACGCTTCGGGAAACCCGCAATCCAACAGTACGGCGTCAATCAACGGTCATATTAAAACCCCCGTGGAACCACTTCGAGCGAGGGCAGCGTCTCCACCATCTAGCGACGTCTTCGGCACCAGATGACTTAGTCGAACTAGTCCCTCGGAGGGCAAATGTTGGGGCGAAGGCGAAGACGCCACCCTTCGCTCGATGCCTTCGCTAGACTCGCTACACCAACGGAGTCAAGACGACCGGCAGACTTGACCCTTCGCTCGATGCGTCGTAGGACGAAGGCCTATGACGAGGTCGTCTCATCACGCGGCCTCGTCCAACACGGAGGCCCACGTGTGAACCGGCCCATTGTAACAGGCCCTGCGCGGCCGCCACGCATTATAGGCCTAATTTGTAAAGGTTTCCCTGTGATTACAGTCTGTAACCCTGCTTTATGGGAATATTCCGAGGACAATCTGGGTGCCTGAGGGCACATGCGTCCTTAACTCAAGTTGCTGGGCACACAGGCACCTATAAATACCCCTGGACAGTGCCCTTGAGAGGCTAGATTAACAGAGTTGTTGCCATCTCGAATGTAAACCTTGTTTACACTGCTTCTGCTCCCCCGTTGGATCAACTTGCCCAGGAGAGCAAGTTCCAACACAGGTGATGCAGAGATAAGTGCTATGCTGGATATGCTAGCTGGGGATTCTTCTGACTCGGCCCCTGCTGAACCATTGGCTGTTGCGACTATACCAGAGCTTGAGAAAACCGTGGACACCCGAAAGCCTGAGGGTACTCGCCCGAAGCGTCTTCACCAGGTCAGTCATCCAACTGCACTTACTGAGGGGAAGAAGAAGAAAAAGAGACGGCTTCGACGAGTGTCATTGTTGGGGACTTGTTCTCAAATGCTAAGAGTTAAGAACAAGGCTACATGAAAAGTGTTAAATGTTAAAGCCCTTCGTCCTTCGAGACATTATTCCCCTTCGGATATAATGAATTTCGGACGAAGGTTGTGAAGAAAAAAACCTTCCTAAGCGTAATAAGTGATGAGAAAGAATTCATATACGAAATATGAATAATAATATAAACATTATCATCAACTTATTTTTATTTGCATTACCATGTTCATGATGACAAATTATAGATGTACCTTCGGTTTGACGGAAAGTAAGGGTACAGACGTGATGCAAAAAGCGAATGCCAAGTCCGCGTGAACAGTACGAGAGTACTGTTCATCTATTTATAGGCAAGGGACGCAGCCCATGTAGAATTACATTCATGCCCTTTACATTTGCTAATAACTCTATAGTAATTCTTCGAGGTCTGATTTGCCTTTTCATCTTTAAGTCGGTTCCCCTTTTCTGCTGTCGTGCCGAAGCTTTCCTCCACAGCTTCGTGATCACCTTGTCCTTCGTCATAATCACCTTTCGTCTCGCTCAAGCTTCGTCCTGACCATGCTCTTGTATGCTCATGATCCGATTCTGAAGATACCTGTTCACATATTTCACTTGGAAAACATTGTCAAATCATGTTTTTGAGGACCTTCGGAAGCCGAAGGCCCCCAACAGTAGCCCCTCGCAATATTAATTTATTAGAATGATGAATTTATATTGCGACATGGACGAAGGCCTTAAGCCGAAGGTCCGAAAAAACACCTTCCCTTTGCTAGAATAGCAACAGTCCATGACAAGCGGGACCCTCCAGTTCTCAGCGTGCTAGGCGTATAAATAAGAACTCACCACGGGTTCATTTGGCACGCTCTCTTGCCATCTGTTCTTGCTTACTCAATTTTTAGCTCTTGCGTACCAACATTTGGTTGGCTTTTAAAATTTTTAAGCTTCGGCTTTGAGAGCACCTTCTCAGCATTTTCGAAAATGTCTGAAGACAAGAAAGCTATCGCTGCGTCGAAGCTAAGCCTTTCCGAAGAGATGAATCTCGGCTTCCTTGAATCAATAGCAAAGACAAACACAGAGAAGATTACTAAGGAGATTTTAGAGGGCCTCTCTGAAGACACTGGTGATAGTGATAGCTATGATGTGGAAAGTGGTGGAGAAGATTCCGAAGATCGACCCTGGCGACCAAGTCATACAGTTTTTGGAAAATCAACCATCAAACAGAGCCATCTTGACAATATGGAAGATATTTTCGGGACATGTCTATTGTAAGAGCTGACGACAGAGAGAAAACTTCCCCGACTCCCGAGGAAAATGAAGTCGTGATCTTCTGAAGCTTTTTTAAAGCTGGGCTTCGGTTTCCATTGAGCAAATTTGTGGTTGAAGTTCTAAAGATATATCAGGTCTACCTTCATCAACTTACTCCCGAAGCTATCATAAGAATGGGAATCTTTGTATGGGCCGTGAGGAGCCAGGGCTTGGAGCCGAATGCAAAAAGCTTTTGTAATATACATGAGCTAGTATATGAGACGAAAGCCTGGGGTAAAGAGCAATATCATAACAATTTTGGTTGTTATAGCTTCGGTGCCCGCTCTGGGTCGAGTTGTCCCGTGCCAACTTTTCGGAAGAGATGGCCCGGGGACTGGATGAAGGAATGGTTCTATGTGAGAAACGATTTGAAGGCACGAAAAGATATTAAAGATATTATTATGTGTCCTATCTAGCAGCGCTTCGGCCTTCAGAAGCCGAAGGTGGAAATTGACGAAGCAGCCGAAGAATGTCAAAGGGCCTTCGGCGTGGTTTGTTCTTTTATCGGGACAAGGGATTTGATCCAAGAGCACATTGCCTTCAGAGTATGGCCACTTGCAGAAAAGTGGGAAATGCCGAAGGAAACCGTCAGCGAACCTAACGAAGGTGGACTAGTTAGGTTAAAATTCACCTTCAAATATGGAGATAAATTCGTCGAACCAGATGATGACTGGCTTAAAAGTATTGAGGCCACAAGCGATGAGCTGCTTGGGCCATACTCGAAGGCAGAAGATACTGCATTGTCCGCAGCCTTCGGAGGCTGGAAGAAGAAAAGACTCAATCGAGTATTTGATGCCATTGGGTTCGTGTACCCTGACTACCGTTACCCAACACGGGGTTAGAAAAGGAAAAATACTGCTTCAGCGAAGGAAGTTGCTTCAGCCGCTCCCAGTGAGCCAGCGCCGGAGAGGAAAAAGATAAAGGTTCTTACGCACCGGTCACACTATATTGAACCGGCCATAGTGCCTGATCTTGTCGGTGAAACCTCTTCGGCCATTGAAGCCAAGGACCCGACTCCCCTACCGAATGTTGAAGAGCCAGTCATAATGTCGGAAATGGAGAAAATAGAAGAACCGAAGGCTACAGAAACAAGGACATATGAAATTTTAAGTCCTTCAGCAAAAGTTGAAGCACCGAAAAGCCAAAAGGAGCCAGCAATGACCCCCAAAAGAAAAAGGATGGTTAATGTACTGGATGTTTTGGAGACAATAAAGTCTTCAAGCACCACTCCAAAAAAAATTGTTGAAACTTCCGAAGTGCAAATTGAAGCCTTTGGTGCCGAAGCTTCAAAGCACCAAGCTGAGACTGAAGCTGGGCCTTCAGAGCCCACCAAGGTGAAATCCTTGGAAGCCGAAGAAACACAAACAGCAGAAGAAATTTTGGCTGAAGAAATTGGCACTGCCGCCTCCGAAGCATTTTCCGAAGCTTTCGATTATATTTTACGACATGCTTCGGGGAAAAAGTTGACTGAAAAAGAAAAGCAAGAGGCTCAGCTTTATGCCCGAAAACTGAAATATCCAAAGGGGGCGTTGATATTCAACGACAGCGGAGAAGAAGACTTCTTGTATTGTCTGCCTGACAGCAAGGAGATTTCTGTCTGTCGGGAGATGAGCAAGAGCTTCGGATTCCCAACATTAGAAGATGGGCTCTCGGTGTTGTCAAAAGACGAGCTGGCCGACAGCTTGGTGTATAATAGCTTAAAGGTGCAAAAATGAGGTCTTTGTATTTTTTCTTGAAACCAAAATTTTTCATTTGCTTAAACTTACTGACACACACACATTTTTTTTGCAGGGCCTTATACTTAGCAATGCCCTCAGGGCTCAAAAAGATGCTGAAGACGAAGGGTGTGTTATGGCCCTGAGCAACCTTCGTTCCGAAGTAATTGAACTAAGGAACGAAGGTCTCGAAAAAGATAAAATATTACATTCATTGGTGAATAGAATAAAAGAGGACGAAGCTACTTTCAAAGCTCAAGCTGAGGCTCAGAAGCGTGAAATTGAATATCTTAGGAAGCAACTAGCCAGAGCTAAAGAGGAACGCACACTTGAAGAAACAAAACGGGAAATTAGCGAACAATGGGCAAATCATTTGGAGTAAAAAAACGTTGAAGAGCTTCGTGCATCCAAGAAAAGGTGCAATGAAAGATCTGTAGAATGTGTTAAGAAAATAAGAACCAGCTTCGCCAGCGTTGGCACGTTCTCAAGTGAGGAGAACTTCATAAGGGGTGACCCCGAAGGCCCAATTGGATGGATCAGCCACGAAGCTGAAGCTTTTGAAGAAATTTTGAATAGTCGTGGAGACATATGTGCCTTTTCGGGTGCTAGGGGGGTTGCTACCATTTTGGAGAGGAAAGGCTGTGACCATGTGAAATTCTTGGCACAATCCGAAGCCGTTTTATCCTCTGAAGATATAAAAGACCCCTTGGCCGAAGCGAGCCTGGTCGGTGGAAAATTTTTCACCGACATCTAGGACAATGGTGGCCGGGAAATGGCCCTAGAAATTATACGAAAAAGCGAGAAAGGCATTCATGACGCTAGAAAAATAGCAGAGGCCGCTGAGAAAAGTGCGGAACTCGAAGGGCAAATAGGTACTGACTAGTGGTTTTTGGCTCTTTGTTGTAATTTTTTGGTTTCGAACTTGTCTACGCTTTGTAACATAGCTGTATCTTCTCCCTCAGAGCCTGCCGAGCCATCGATGGACCCCCACGTGAAGGGGGACGACGAAATTAGAAAAATGGCCGAAGCCATCATGGATAAAGTTGTTGATCAGCTACTAAACGAAGCTGCAGAAGTAGTTCTAAGGGAAAATTAGATGTTGTTGTAAAAACATTTAGAATGTAATGTTTGTTGAGAGACATGTGTAATATTTTGTAACTTTGAATGTAATATATAAGCTATTTATGGTTCTATTCTTTACGATGCATGAAACTTCATATACATACCGTTTTTGAGCCTTCGGCGATAAAACACCTTCCCTTCTTTTCATGTTTCGTAAATAATATCCGTGTTCTCATAAAATCAGTAACCAATCCTCGTAAAATCAATAACCAATAGATCTTTTCATTTCAGAGTTTGACGAAGGTATATGAAAGGGAAAAGGTGGACTTGGACCATGAAAGACTTCCACTGCACTCCGATGAGAGGGTAACTTATTCCAAGTTCATCTCATGTACTCTTATTGCCTTTATGTTCTTACTTGAAGATTTTGGTGAGGCAATGGGGTTCGAAGGCCAAGATTGATCCCGTTTTGGTGCTTGATGCCAAAGGGGGAGAAAATAAGGCCAAAGCAATAAATGGATCAGCTACTACTTGAGAAATTTTGAAAATAGTAGAATAGAGCTTTTGGTTTGTCAAAACTCTTTTGTTGTCTCTTTTGTCAAAAGTTGGCCTCTTGTGGGGAGAATGGTTGATTATCGGAAAAAGGGGGAGTTTTTGAAATCCTTGATCAATTTCTATTGGAACAACTCCCTTTATGTCTCTACAAGTGTGTTTAACGTAGAGATAGGAATTTGAGTTTGATTTGCAAAAACAAACCAAGTGGTGGCAAAGAATGATCCAAATATGTCAAATTTGAATCAAACCAATTTTTAGTTCTCATTTGTATTGATGTTGCACTTCTTTTAGTTGCTTTGTGTTGTGTTGGCATAAATCACCAAAAAGGGGGAGATTGAAAGGGAAATGTGCCCTTGGGCCATTTCTAAGTATTTTGGTGATTGAGTGCCAACACAAGTGCTTAAGTGTTAAATCATGCCAAGAGATGGGCAAAGTGCAAATCAAGTCTAAAGTTATGTTTCTAAGACTTAGTACATTGTTTTAGAGACTAATGTATTGTGTCTAAGTGTTAGAAACAGGAAAAGATCAATTGGAAATGTCTTGGCTCGAGCAGCCAAGATTCTGTTCACTCTGGGTGCACCGGACTGTCCGGTGGTGCACCGGACAGTGTCCGGTGCGCCAGGCTGGCTTTGGCGAACTTGCTACTCTCGGGACTTGGACGGCGGTGTACGGCTATAAATCACCGGACTGTCCGGTGGTGCACCGAACTGTCCGATGAGCCGTTCACAGGCGAACTCGTCGCTCTCGGGAATTGATCAACGACGTACGGCTATAATTCACCGGACCTGTCCGGTGTGCACCGGACTGTCCGGTGAGCCAACGGTCGGCCGGACCAACGGTCGGCCACACGATCCGCGCGGGACACGTGGTCGAGCCAACGGTCGGAAGGGGGCACCGGACAGTCCGGTGCGCCAACGGCTCCAAATCGCCAACGGTCGGCTTCGCCAAATAAGGAAAGAGATCTGCACCGGACAGTGTCCGGTGGTGCACCGGACTGTCCGGTGCACCAGGCGACAGAAGGCAAGAATGGCCTTCCTGGAATGCTCTCAGTGGCTCCTAGCTGCCTTGGGGCTATAAAAGGGACCCCTTGGTGCATGGAGGACAACAACCAAGCAACCTTTGAGCATTATTGATCACTCACACTTCATTATTGCGCACTTGTTCAACATTCTTAGTGATTTGAGCTCCGTTCTAGTGAGAACCTCGAGATATTGTTGTGAGCTCAAGTCTTGATCTTGTGTGTGCGTATTTGCTGTGGATTTGTGTGTGTTGCTTCCCTCCCTTACTCTTGTGCTTCTCATTGATTCTTATTGTAAGGGCGAGAGACTCCAAGTTGTGGAGATTCCTCGCAAACGGGAAAAGAGTAAAGTAAAGAAGAACACTGTGGTATTCAAGTTGATCATTGGATCACTTGAGAGGAGTTGAGTGCAACTCTCGTCCATTGGGACGCCACAACGTGGAGTAGGTGTAGGATTACGGGGAGGCTACACTAGCGCAAAACAAAATTTTCAACCCCATAATACCAAGAACTACTGCGGTTATAGGTCATGGAATTACCACTAGACGCGCAGAGCAGCGGAAGACGTCTCGATGTAGACGAACGCGTCGAGCAGTGCCGTGCAGTCGCCGGCGTCCTTCACGTCCTCGCACGGTCCGTCCAAGTGCTCCAGATGCAGCACCTCCGAGGTATCCACACGTACAGGGAGGAAGCGCCGCGTACCGAACTGCTAGGTTCGCGACGGCGGCTTGGCGAGGGCGAGAGGTGGGCGGCGGCTGTTAGTTCGCTGGTGGCAAATTAGGTTATCCTTAACCGCGCCCCCGCCCCTCATTATATAGGCGTTATGGTGGGCTTCTGACGCCGAGGCCCATCATTAACCCTAAAGCCCAGTCTAATTTCGGATCTAATCCGAATTAAGCTTCCTTCCCCTTAAGTGTGTGACCCTATAGGTTCACGTACAAATAGACATAGCCCGAGTACTCTTACTTGGCCCAATAATTGACAGTGGCCTCTAGCAAGACATGTCAACTCCTATGTGTACGTAAAGATCATATCAGACGAACCATTGCGACATTAAGTACATGCTGTTCCCTTTGTCTCACGATATTTGGTCTGGCTCTAAGCTGACCTCTCTTTCTCGATACTGTGAATTGGAATCCTTTCAATGGTTAACTCTTAACCCTAGCACGGCCATGCATTTCTTGATCCAATCACTCGAGGGGCCCAGAGATATCTCTCTCACAAAGAGAGGGACAAATTCCATCTTGACTGACCATGCCTCATAGCATGCTTCCTGACAAACCCAAAACTACCTTTATAACTACCCAGTTACGGGATAGCGTTTGATAGTCCCTAAGTAAGTCAATTCACATCTTGAGAACATGCGACAATCTCAGGTCTAAGGATACAGTATTCATGTTGCAAGAAGAGAACTATATTACAATATCTCACGTTGGGTCGGTCCAGCCTCATGTCATACATGCGCCCACATTATTAGTTTAACATCTCCATGTTCATGACTTGTGAAATGTAGTCATCAACTAATACATGTGCTAGTCATCGACTCTGACTAGGGACATCATTTAGAATAACCATATAAGTAAAGAATCTCACAAACAATTCACATAATTGCTAATCAATACAAGGTGCCTTCCATGGATATTCAATTAAGCAATATATATATCATGGATACAAAGAAATATGCTCATCTCTATGATTATCTCTAGGGCATATTTCTAACAGTCTCCCACTTGCACTAGAGTTAATCTAGAAGATATCTAATACCCATAGATCTCACGTGTGCCTCATGCTTAGGTTGTGGAAGAGGTTTTGTCAAAGGATCAGCAACATTCAAATCCGTATGTATTTTGCATATCTTTATCTCACCCCGCCTAATGAATTCCCGTATGAGGTGAAACTTCCGCAGTACGTGTTTGTTTTTCTGG
Organism: Zea mays; assembly: GCF_902167145.1. NCBI lineage: Eukaryota > Viridiplantae > Streptophyta > Magnoliopsida > Poales > Poaceae > Zea > Zea mays. The sequence goes on along the minus strand of NC_050101.1, from coordinate 111,491,573 downwards.
TGGTTCCTTGGCTCCTTAGCTTGCGCAATAGCCCCATTGTTGTCACAGTAGAGGTTCAATGGGCTAGATGCATTAGGAAACACACCAAGCTCGATGAGGAACTTTCTTATCCAAACACCTTCCTTCGCAGATTCAGAAGCTGCAATGTACTCGGCTTCTGTTGTAGAATCAGTCATAGTCTCCTGTTTGGAACTCTTCCAACTAACAGCACCACCATTTATTGTGAACACAAAACCTGATTGCGATTTTAACTCGTCTGGGTCAGTTTGGAAGCTAGCATCGGTGTAACCAGTTACAACGAGCTCCTCCTTACCCCCATATACCAGGAACATATCTTTAGTCCTTCTTAAGTACTTAAGAATGCCTTTTACCGTTGTCCAGTGATCCTCACCTGGATCAGCCTGGTATCTACTCGTAGCACTTATAGCGTATGAAACATCTGGGCGTGTACTTATCATGGCATACATGATTGATCCAATCGCTGAGGCGTATGGTACCTTACTCATGCGCTCTCGCTCATCAGCCGTCGCAGGACATTGCATCTGGCTAAGGTGTTTACCATGTGACATAGGTATGAAACCTTTCTTGGACTGTTCCATGTTGAACCGTTTCAAAACCTTGTCAATGTACGTATCTTGACTTAATCCTATAAGCCTCTTCGACCTATCTCTATAGATCCTTATGCCCAAAATATATGCTGCTTCCCCTAAATCCTTCATAGAAAAACTCTTTTTCAGTGAAGCCTTGACGGACTCCAGCATAGGAATGTCATTCCCAATCAATAATATGTCATCCACATACAAGATCAGAAATACAACAGCGCTCCCACTTTCCTTCTTGTAAACACAAGCTTCTTCTTCATTCTGATGAAAACCAAGCCCTTTGATCACTTCATCAAAACGAATGTTCCAACTCCGAGATGCTTGCTTCAACCCATAAATGGATTTCTGAAGTTTGCATATCTTTCCAGCATTGATTGGATCGACAAAAGCCTCGGGCTGTATCATATACACGTCCTCATCTAGGTTTCCATTAAGGAAAGCTGTTTTGACATCCATCTGCCAAATCTCATAATCGAAATATGCGGCAATAGCTAGAATGATCCGAATAGATTTAAGCATCGCTACTGGCGAGAATGTCTCGTCATAGTCAACTCCTTGAACTTGTCGAAAACCCTTTGCAACAAGTCGAGCCTTATAGATGTGAACATTTCCATCCATGTCTTTCTTCTTCTTATAGATCCATTTGCATTCTATAGGTCTAACACCATCAGGCGGGTCAACCAAGTTCCAAACTTGATTTTCTCCCATGGAATCTATCTCGGATCTCATGGCGACATGCCATTTCTCGGAATCTGGGTCCATCATTGCTTCTGAATATGTTGCAGGTTCGTCGTTATCTAACAACAACACTTCCCCATTGCCCAACAATAGCACTTCTCCTCGTGCCTCGTGAAGCCTTGCTGACCTTCGTGGTTGTGGTGGTGATTCTCTTGCCATAGACGTCTCAGCTTGTTCTGCTACATTAGCATCACTTGTTGAATCTTGTCCCACTGGCTCATCCTGAACTTCTTCAAGATACACCTTTTGTTTACTTTTCTCTCTTTTGAGAAACTCTTTCTCTAAGAACACACCGTTCCGGGCGACAAACACTTTGCCCTCTGACCGGTGGTAAAAGTAATATCCTAAAGTTTCCTTTGGATATCCCACGAACATGCACTTGTCCGATTTTGGAGTGAGTTTATCCGACTGTAGTCGCTTGACGTAAACCTCGCAACCCCAAATCTTCAGAAAAGACAAGCTGGGAGTCTTCCCAGTCCACATCTCATATGGTGTCTTAACTACGGACTTAGATGGTACCCTATTTAGTGTGAAAGCTGCTGTTTCTAGAGCGTATCCCCAAAACGACAAAGGTAGGTCCGACTGGCTCATCATTGATCGAACCATATCCAATAAAGTCCGATTACGTCGCTCAGACACGCCATTCCACTGAGGCGTTCCAGGCGGCGTAAGCTGTGGAACAATTCCACAACTCTTTAGATGATTGCTAAACTCATGACTCAAATATTCACCACCACGATCTGATCGCAGTGCTTTAATTTTCTTGCCACGCTGATTTTCTACTTCATTCTGAAACTCTTTGAACTTTTCTAAGGATTCAGACTTGTGTTTCATTAAGTAGACATACCCATATCTACTAAAATCATCAGTGAAGGTTATGAAGTATTGGAATCCTCCCCTAGCTGTCGTACTCATTGGTCCGCACACATCAGTATGTATGAGTTCCAATAAATCTAATGTCCTCTCCGGTAAACCCGTGAAAGGCGCCTTGGTCATCTTACCAAGTAAGCAAGCTTCACATGTCTCGTATGATTCAAAATCAAACGAAGTTAAAAGCCCATCAGAATGAAGCTTCTTCATGCGATTCTCACTTATATGACCCAAACGACAGTGCCACATGTAGGTAGGACTTAAATCATTAGGCCGAGGCCTTTTAGCACTAATATTACAGATAGGTGCATCATCAAGATTTAAAATGAATAACCCATTCATAATGGATGCAAAAGCCACAAACATGCCATTCTTAGAGATCACACAACCATTGTTTTCACTCGCAAATGAATAACCATCCTTCATCAAACATGAAGGAGACATAATGTTTCGACTCATACTAGGAACTAGATAACAATTATTTAACTCCAAAATAAATCCTGATGGGAGGTGGAGTTGCATCGTCCCGACGGTCAACGCAGCAACTCTTGCATTATTGCCTACCCGGAAATCAACTTCTCCTCTTTTCACGCTTCTACTTCTTATCATTCCCTGCATCGAATTGCAAATATGGGCAACCGATCCGGTATCAAATACCCAAGAATTAATATAAGAATCAGCAAGAAAAATTTTTGTAATGTGAATAGCAAGTGTACCTGCTGCGGCTGTACCCTTACCGCCGCGATCCTTAATAGAGGCCAAGTACTGCTTGCAATTCCTTTTCCAGTGACCAAGTTCTTTGCAATAAAAGCACTCTGCATCTGCAGCTGGTCCAGCCTTGGGCTTTTGATTTGGCTTGGATACTGTATCCTTTGCCTTGCCCTTCTTCTTTTGAGTTTTACCCTTCTTCTTAAAGTTGGGTTTGTTTTGGACCGCCATCACATGGCCGCTGCTGCCAGCGCTTTTCTTTATGTCCCCCTCTGCTGTTTTCAGCATGCCACATAGTTCATTGAGGCCCCTCTCCGCCCCATGCATATGGTAGTTCGTGATGAAGTTTCCATAGCTGGGCGGAAGAGATGCCAAAATGAAGTCAGTGGCCAACTCTTGGCTTATTGGGAAGCCTAGCTTCTCCAACCTCTGACTGTAACCAACCATTTTGATTACGTGTGGCCCAACTGCTGCGCCTTCTGCTAGCTTGCATTCCAGAAAGGCTTTGGACACATTGAACCTTTCAGTCCTAGCCTGAGTCTGGAACATATCCTTGAGCGCCACGATCATATCGTACACCTCATGGTTTGTCTCAAACTGCATCTGGAGCTCAGGCTCCATGCAAGCAAGCATTAGGCAACTCACTTCAAGATTAGTATCCATTGCTTTCTTGTAAGCGGTTTTAGCTGCAGCAGTTGCATTTTCACCAGGATCCTCTGGCAGTGGGGTGTCTAGAACGTCTTCCTTTTTTTCAGCCCTGAGAACAATTCTCAGGTTACGGATCCAATCCGTATAGTTTGTTCCATTTAACTTATCCTTTTCAAGAATCGATCGCAAAGTAAATGTTGGTGTGCTAGGTGCCATTTATCTACAACAAAATAATGCAAAATACTAAGACAAAAATATCCATGACAGAGTAAATCATATTAAACATTTAATAGTCTACTCCCACTAAAATCAATATCCCTCGATTGATACTTAGTGATTCAGAACCCACAACTAACAAGTCTACTAGTGAGCTTTAGCATCACCGCTAGAAGACAAGGTAGATCGGTAAGCAACTCCTTGCTAATCATATCATATATATGACTCCTGTTGTTGGGTGACATCTCTATGTCTCGGCTCCCAACCTTATGTCTCAAAGTCCTTAACCATTAAGCTGACTTTGTTTAAGTTAACCAACCCTTTCAGCAGTTCGTATCCGATACAAACCTATCTAGTCAAGGAAAACTGGTGGCACCCTAATTTCATAGACCCACCACCAATTGTACAAGACTTATGATAGTGCAAGGTTTGGAGAGGCATTAAAGCTTAAACATTTATGAGGGATCGTCCTACTTATAACATCGCACGCAAGGACATATATGCAATATAAACAAGTAGAACAATAAGAATGGCATTCACACAACAGTTGTGATTCGGTATGGCTTGCTATCACATGGTGATCCCCATCTCCAATAATCTGTCCATCACGATGATCTCCATCTCCATGATATAGGTATGCCATCCTCCAGGTGATGAGTCCTTCAAGACCTATCTAACGTATGCTGGTAAACAAATTACATATACGCTTTGGATCATCACATGTTGACACGCAGGCCATTACATTAAATTTGGACAATACATGTGGCTCCAGCCGTATTGCCCTGGTCACGACACGCAGGTCATGAATAATTTATTAACATGCATCACATACACATAATAGCCATACCGATCACATGTCCTGCAAAAACAGGTTAGACAAACACGTTTCTATACGTTCGCCACTACAGCAGATAGCCACGGCGGTCCATGCATCATATGTATGGAAATTCCACTGGAAATCTCATGCGGTTGATCAAATCAACCCAAATCCGAGACTTTCGACCCGAAGAAGATTACACTCATGACGTTGATCTGTTACGTCAATCTACTAGTTGTGTACGCTGTTAGCCCCGATGGTGATTCCAGCCGGTAGGGGCAAGTCGCGCATACAACAGAGAAGGACGAACTAATCTCTCCAGTCATATCCGATGTAATCTACTTCAACCCTATCTTACCAATTGATCTAATCAAACCGTGCATCAAGTAGATCCATCTCATGAACCTAGATCCAGACCTAAAACTACGCAGAACCTGGCTCTGATACCACTGTAGGATTACAGGGAGGCTACACTAGCGCAAAACAAAATTTTCAACCTCATAATACCAAGAACTACTGCGGTTATAGGTCATGGAATTACCACTAGACGCGCAGAGCAGCGGAAGACGTCTCGATGTAGACGAACGCGTCGAGCAGTGCCGTGCAGTCGCCGGCGTCCTTCACGTCCTCGCACGGTCCGTCCAAGTGCTCCAGATGCAGCACCTCCGAGGTATCCACACGTACAGGGAGGAAGCGCCGCGTACCGAACTGCTAGGTTCGCGACGGCGGCTTGGCGAGGGCGAGAGGTGGGCGGCGGCTGTTAGTTCGCTGGTGGCAAATTAGGTTATCCTTAACCGCGCCCCCGCCCCTCATTATATAGGCGTTATGGTGGGCTTCTGACGCCGAGGCCCATCATTAACCCTAAAGCCCAGTCTAATTTCGGATCTAATCCGAATTAGGCTTCCTTCCCCTTAAGTGTGTGACCCTATAGGTTCACGTACAAATAGACATAGCCCGAGTACTCTTACTTGGCCCAATAATTGACAGCGGCCTCTAGCAAGACATGTCAACTCCTATGTGTACGTAAAGATCATATCAGACGAACCATTGTGACATTAAGTACATGTTGTTCCCTTTGTCTCACGATATTTGGTCTGGCTCTAAGCTGACCTCTCTTTCTCGATACTGTGAATTGGAATCCTTTCAATGGTTAACTCTTAACCCTAGCACGGCCATGCATTTCTTGATCCAATCACTCGAGGGGCCCAGAGATATCTCTCTCACAAAGAGAGGGACAAATTCCATCTTGACTGACCATGCCTCATAGCATGCTTCCTGACAAACCCAAAACTACCTTTATAACTACCCAATTACGGGATAGCGTTTGATAGTCCCTAAGTAAGTCAATTCACATCTTGAGAACATGCGACAATCTCAGGTCTAAGGATACAGTATTCATGTTGCAAGAAGAGAACTATATTACAATATCTCACGTTGGGTCGGTCCAGCCTCATGTCATACATGCGCCCACATTATTAGTTTAACATCTCCATGTTCATGACTTGTGAAATGTAGTCATCAACTAATACATGTGCTAGTCATCGACTCTGACTAGGGACATCATTTAGAATAACCATATAAGTAAAGAATCTCACAAACAATTCACATAATTGCTAATCAATACAAGGTGCCTTCCATGGATATTCAATTAAGCAATATATATATCATGGATACAAAGAAATATGCTCATCTCTATGATTATCTCTAGGGCATATTTCTAACAGTAGGCAAGTTTTGTACTTGGCCGAACCACGGGATAAATCCTCGTGTCTCTTGTGCTTGTTCTTACTGTGTATATTGTGATTCACAAGAGAACTCCTCTCTAGCCACTTGGATTTATTGTACTAACGCTTAATCAAGTTTTTGTGGCCTTAAGTTTAAGTTTTTACAGGATCACCTATTCACCCCCCCCTCTAGGTGCTCTCAGTATAATTCTTCAATAGCCATTTTTGTGCCCTATTACTATTTCTTCGAAACAATCTTCGAATATCAATACTGAGACCCCCTTCTTGCGTCGTTGATGCAATATGATGTATGATGTTATGCTGTGCAAATGATGTAATGATGTGATGTTATGCAAAATGATATTTGCCGAAGATCGATGTTTTTTCACTGCAAGCCTCCCTTAGGAGCTTCTTCGACTTTTACTTCAGCGGAATCAGCGTTTATTTTTCGCTGTAAGCCTCCCTTAGGAGCTTCTTCGCCTTTTACTTTCAGCGGAATCAGCGTTTATTTTTTGCTGTAAGCCTCCCTTAGGAGCTTCTTCGCCTTTTACTTTCAGCGGAATCAGCGTTTATTTTTCGCTGTAAGCCTCCCTTAGGAGCTTCTTCGCCTTTTACTTTCAGCGGAATCAGCGTTTATTTTTCGCTGTAAGCTCTGCATTCCCTTTGGAACGACTTTTGAGCAAAAAACTTACGCTGCGCTCCCTTAGGAACGACTTTTTGCTATTTCGAAGATTCACCCCGTAACCATAAGTTCTTATGCTTCGGCAACTTTTTGGACTCCGTTATTCTGTGGAGAAGGTATACTTGTACTATAGCAAAGTCGAAGCTATTACAAGAAATTGAAAACGACAAAAAAACACTTAGACTTTCAATAATTGTTCCTTATTAAAAAGAAAAGATACTGAATGCAAAAAACTGCTGCCGAAGTAGGATATTTGTCAATAAATGTGCTTTGATTCTGGCACAGTACTATTGACTGTGCGAGCCTCAGACTCTTCTCTGAAGTCTCGTTGGTGTTGAGTATGCTGACTCCCTTCTGGCTGCTGGCCTCGTTGCATTGGTGGTGGAGGTGGAAGCTGTTGCCAAGATGCCTGAGATTGACTTGCCGAAGCAACAGAAGTTGCAGGGTGGCTACCCACATACTCTGGGATATAAGGCGAGTGGTACGAAGCAGTATGCATGACTTGCTTCGGCTGGGTCTGTTGGGCTGCAGCTTCTGCTATTTCTTTTTGTTTCTGGATGGTGACATGGCACATCCTTGTGGTGTGGCCTTTGTCCTCACCACAGAATAAGCAATAAATTTTTCTTGGTTGGTCCCCAAATCTTCCTCCGAAGCCCCTAGCACCTCTGCCCCTTGGAGCTGGAGGTCGAGGATAACTCTGTTGTTGCCCAGAAGCCTGGGAAGCCTGGGAGGAATATTGCGACCTCTGCTGCTGGCTTCCCCTGTCCTCATTCTGGATGGAATGAATCGATCTGACATGTTTAGGATGAAACCTTCCTCCAAAGCCCTTGGCTATTTCGGAGAATCTGTAAGCTTCCTCCCTTCTCTGTCGAAAGTCATTGTCGGCGCGGATGTATTCATCCATCTTCTGAAGCAACTTCTCCAGAGTCTGAGGGGGTTTCCTGGCAAAGTATTGGGCTGAAGGTCCCGGCCAAAGCCCCTTAATCATGGCCTCAATGACAATTTCATTGGGCACTGTTGGCGCTTGTGCCCTCAGGCGTAAGAATCTTCGGACATACGCCTGAAGATATTCTTCATGGTCTTGGGTGCACTGGAATAAGGCTTGAGCAGTGATCGGCTTTGTTTAAAATCCTTGAAAACTGGTGATCAACATATCCTTCAGCTTCTGCCATGATGTGATTGTTCCTGGCCGAAGAGAAGAGTACCAGGTTTGTGCAACATTCTTGACAGCCATGACGAAAGATTTCGCCATGACTGCAGTATTGCCACCATAGGAAGATATTGTTGCTTCGTAACTCATCAGAAACCGCTTCGGATCTGAGTGGCCGTCGTACATGGGTAGTTGAGGTGGCTTGTAGGATGGAGGCCAGGGTGTAGCCTGCAGTTCTGCTGATAAAGGAGAAGCATCATAAAAAGAAAAATTTCCATGATGGAAATTCTCATACCAGTCATCTTCGTTGAAGAAGCCCTCCTGATGAAGCTCTCTGTGCTGGGGCCTTCGGTTCTGCTCATCTTGAGCAAGATGGCGAACTTCTTCAGAGGCTTCGTCTATCTGCCTTTGCAGGTCAGCTAGCCTAGCCATCTTTTCCTTCTTCCTTTGCACCTGTTGATGAAGCATCTCCATATCTCTGATTTCTTGATCCAATTCGTCCTCCTGAGGCGTTGGACTGGTGGCCTTCCTCTTCTGGCTTCGGACCTCCCGAAGAGAGAGGGTCTCTTGGTTGGGGTCCAGCGGTTGCAGAGCTGCAGCCCCTGTTGCCGAAGCTTTCTTTGGCGGCATGACGAAGGTCTATGCTTGCCGAAGGTGTTCGAAACTCAAAAAGTGGAAGTGAGTTCACCGGAGGTGGGCGCCAATGTTGGGGACTTGTTCTCAAATGCTAAGAGTTAAGAACAAGGCAACATGAAAAGTGTTAAATGTTAAAGCCCTTCGTCCTTCGAGACATTATTCCCCTTCGGATATAATGAATTCCGGACGAAGGTTGTGAAGAAAAAAACCTTCGTAAGCGTAATAAGTGATGAGAAAGAATTCATATACGAAATATGAATAATAATATAAACATTATCATCAACTTATTTTTATTTGCATTACCATGTTCATGATGACAAATTATAGATGTACCTTCGGTTTGACGGAAAGTAAGGGTACATACGTGATGCAAAAAGCGAATGCCAAGTCCGCGTGAACAGTACGGGAGTACTGTTCATCTATTTATAGGCAAGGGACGCAGCCCATGTAGAATTACATTCATGCCCTTTACATTTGCTAATAACTCTATAGTAATTCTTCGAGGTCTGATTTGCCTTTTCATCTTTAAGTCGGTTCCCCTTTTCTGCTGTCGTGCAGAAGCTTTCCTGCACAGCTTCGTGATCACCTTGTCCTTCGTCATAATCACCTTTCGTCTCGCTCAAGCTTCGTCCTGACCATGCTCTTGTATGCTCATGATCCGATTCCGAAGATACCTGTTCACATATTTCACTTGGAAAACATTGTCAAATCATGTTTTTGAGGACCTTCGGAAGCCGAAGGCCCCCAACTGTCGTGTTTGGACCAGGACGCTAGCCCTTCTGCTCCTGCTGCTGAAGAAGTACCAGTGGAAATCTTTATTGGAGTTGATCCCAATGGGTGTGACCCTGCTGATGCTGATCCCAATGGGTGTGACCCTGTTGATGCTGATCCCAATGGGTGTGGCCCTTCCAAAGCTGATCCCAATGGGTGTGGCCCTTCCGAAGCTGATCCCAATGGGTGTGACCCTGCGTCGTCTATTGTCTGTATTGTTGACGAGGACGAAGAAGAAGAAGAGGAAGTCCCACTAATTTGGAAGAACAGTCGGCGTTACAGAGTTAGTGGGGGATAGCGATATTCCTTCTCCTGCTCTGTCTGCTCTTGTTAGCTTGCAAGAATTATCCATAACAGATTTTGATCAGGCTCTCGACGATGTTGTTCCTGAGGATATGCTGTCAGAGCCAACTGATGGTGATATGATGGACGTATGCTCTGACACTCCAGATGTGGGATTAGAGGTGTCCCGGGCAGCATCTCGTGCATCGTCGACCTTGGAAGGCGGTCTTCGGTGCCAAGAGGTTGGTCAAGATAGCTTAACTCCCATGGAGATGATTGATAATCCTTCAGCCTTAGAGGTGGCTGTTGCAGAGAACTCAGTCCTCAAGGGTGGTGCTTGCGGTTGCCTAGCCCCCGAGGGTGTTGCCGGTAATGATTCGGCTCGAGTGGGTAGCGCACGCTGCAACCCAGCCCCCGAGGGTGTTGCCGGTGATGATCCGGCCCCGATGGGCAGTGCGAGCTACAACCCAGCCCCCGAGGGTGTCCGAGCGAGCTCCCCTTCTCATACCTCCATGGATGTCCACGTCGGGTCTTCTCCACCACATTCTAGTGGCGTAATAGCAGTGCATGCTTCAAATGAGGGAGTCGCCTTAGAGGTCGACGCACCTGACGCCAGAGTTCTGATGCCTGCTAGTGGGGTTGAATCAATCCCTGGCGATGCTCTTCAGATTGTCCCGGTTGATATTCCTTCATCAAGCCACCACCTAGCTTCTCATGATTTGGGATTTCCTTCGTTCTTCGCTAGTCTTCAGGTAACTTGGCCTTTTCTATTCTGGCAATACTCCTGGCAAATCATTGTCTTTGTACTCATTTGTTTTTGATATCAGGCTTTGGTCGATGGGATGGCTGGTCAGTTGAGATCACTGTAACACCCCGGGGTCCACCAACACCCCGGAATGCTACTAAACAACACTTCTGACATCTATATATAAAATTTTGGCAGCATCCCCCTTGCAAAATTGCATAAATGAGGGGGCAACAGTGTATAAAAATATATCATGACAAAAAACATACTAAGTATTATTAATCGGCTAGCAAAGAGAAGTTAAACATACGACATGAAGTGAATTAACTAGTGCGCACGACTAGTTAAAAAAACAAACTTCCTTTGACAATAAGTTTCTAATTAAATCATGGCTACGCCTGGGCAGCGTTATTGTGAGAGTGAAAGTGGACGTGCTGCTACTCCCCTCATTCCCAACATGTATCAAGTACCTGCATTGAGTAATGCAAGAGTGAGATGACATATCTCAGCAAGTAAAATAATATCAAACTGTTTAACCACATAAGAACATTGTTTTACCACCACTTGATTCCACAACCTTCTTATTACGAAGGTGCAGCAAGTATACAACATACAACACACCTAGTCACCACACCTCGCAGGTAGAAACCACAATAGTAACATAGTAATGTCACACTTCATATATACCTCATGAGTGCAAATGTCTGCAAATGCAAGGATGACTTCTGCCTTCATACCTCTAAGGATATGAAGCCGCATCGTACCCCTCCTCGGGCAACGTACGATGCTAAAAATGTACCGGTACAGTCGGACCATAAGATCACGACATAACTTCAAAATGCAATATGGATGATGCAATGAGCATGTCATGCCTACAACACTTCATATAACGTGATTCAAAAAAAAATACTTCAACTTCATCCAAGATGGGAATCAACCACATATATCATTACCAAATTATGATCATCCACAATATTAGACAATTGAGAATTAATACTTCCAAACAAATAAACTTCATCATAGAATTCAATGATTAACATAATTAAAACTTATGCATACTCAATGTCAGGGAATAGGATGCAACCCAAACGGTAGCAACCACCACTGTATTTACTTGCCTTTACCGGAAGTTCGGGCAAATCCCTAAGTACGATCCGGAAGTCCACCACCTGTTTTTGACACACAACTTAGTGCACCACTTTCACATAATCAGGCTCATAAACGACGCCGCACCTACGTACAAACTCAAACCCCGCCGCGGGTTACATCTCTCCCCACACCCACCAAACTGCAGCGACGCTGCTTAATAATTTCATAACTTTAAAATTATGACAGCAGTGGTAACAAACAAAAACTCCAGAGGCATCTACATGAAATTCCCCACAAGTTTTGTATACAATTTATAATTAAATTCCAACATCTAGTTAGCCCAAAACAGTCCACAAGATGAACCCTGTAATCTGTTTTTTTGTCTTTTGGACAGCGACATACCCGGATTGAAACAGCGATATCTTTTAAAATATAATTGCAAATCAAGCGCATAAGTACTTATTGGAAAGATAAGACAAAGCCCTACATGATTATCATACTGGTTAACACTAATTACCCACGAAAAATTCCCAGAAACTGCTAATACTAGTGCTGTTCACCCACCTGAAAAATCTGTTTTTTGGACAGCAACATAACCGGATTCAAACAACGATATCTCCTAAATTATAACTCCAAATCGAGCGCATAAGTACTCGTTGGAAAGGTATGACAAAGCTCTACATGACTCTCCCACTGATCCCTACTAATTTCCCACGAAAAATTCTCATAAATCCCTAGAACTACTGCTGTTCGTTCACCCACTAAATTTCTGGACAGCACCTCTACCAAATCGCATAGGTAAACATGTAACCAATTGGATTGCAGCACAAATACAACAAAATGATCACGAAAATCACCTTGGGTTCCTCCTTTCCTCCTTCTTTTCTTCCTTCTTCCTCCCTCGAAACTCCCATGGAAGACTCGCACCTACACGACGGACACCAAGCGGGGAGGCTCCACCTTGGAGAGGAAGAGGTGGGGGGGGCTAGGGTTGAGGGGTGGCGTTGCAATCACTTGGGGAAGAAGGAGAGGGATTGGGGCGGCTGCAAGAGTGGAAGAGAGAGGGGAGGGGCGGCCAAAGGGGTGGGGGAGTGAGAGGGAGGGGGCGGCTAGGGTTAAGGGGGGGGGGGAAACTAATGGGCTCCCCACCGCCGGATCGAGATCCACGGCCCAAACTCGCTCTCACGTCTGCTCCCGACCCCAGCGCACAAATCCAACAAGTATTCTACTGTTTTATTGGTGAATGCTTCCTAAAAAACTCCAACCCCAACTACACAGATCACGAAAGAAAAGGGAAAAATACATTTAACTTCTTTTCAGAAAATTGGGTATCACACTCTACCCCTCTTAAAAAGAATTCGACCTCGAATTCCGACGCTTCTATCAGAACGACAAGGAAAGATCAATGAATCAACAAAACTCACACATAAAGAAAGGTTTGGGTACTTCTGCCGCATCAGCTCCTCAAGCTCCTAGGATTCTAAGATACGCAGCAGACGACACTCTAGAGTCTGGTCTTGCTACACAGGAATCGGCTCTAGCTCGATTTGATGGTCTGGATTCCGCAAATACTTCCTCAAAATAAAGACATGGAATACATGGTGTACTCTGATCATAGACTCTGACAATTGTAGGTGCTAAGCCAAGCTGCCAACTCGGGCTAAGATAGTAGACGGTCCTATATAACTCGGACAAAGCTTTCATGACACCAAATCAACATTGACACATGCAAGTACTTCAATGAATATATATATATATATATATATATATATATATATATATATATATATATATATATATATATATATGAATGCAATACATATTGTGCTCAAATAGCCTAAACCAAACCTATCCAAACAAGAGTAACTTCAAAAGATCAATTTAATGCTTGCATATTTCTAGACAGCAGCACAACAGTTATTTGTTTTCCTCATAACTCACAAAATATGCATCCAATAGAAGTAAACTAGGACTTTATACCCTTGGTATTATCATCATCACAAGATTTGACACTTAGAAAGGCCAAACAATACGAAACGTAAATTTTGTCCAGACTTGAACAAAATTCAACTACTCACTTCAAAATCCATAATTGGAGTCTCATTCATCCCATTTAGGCGCTCCTAGACTTTTTAGAAAGCCAGTAAAATTGTCTATATTTCATTTATAAACCTATCAGGTTAATTCAATGCATATCAAGATCAAAAGACATAAGAAAGGCTTTGCTGTCCAAATTTGGACAGATTCAAAGATTCCAATTAAAACAGATGTAGCTTAACTTATAGGTCACCAAAAAGGTTGATCCAAAATTTGTTGGAAAGCTTAAGGAAAGTACTACCACTTCTTTATAATTTATAAGAACTGATTCGAAGTTTAACTTGGGCAAACAAGGCCAGTTTCGAAATCTGTACAGAATTTGGACAGATTCCAAGACTAGACTTGAGAAAATCATAACACCCAAACTACTAGACCTATGGTCATGAAATTTTACACAAGTAAGATGAAGAAGTTGGCTACAACTTTTTATATTCAACACCTCTACCGAAAACATGGTGTAATTCATTGAACTAGCGGCATAACCAAAACTGGTCATGTAGTCCCTAACAGCAAGCAATAGATTTATTCAGGTTCTATACTCTTCTAAGATTAAGCGTTCATCGAAGGACTAATAACTTTAGGTTCTTCATTACGAGACACTTAGAGCCAACATAAGGGTAGAAGCAATATGCTTACTTTTTAAATCATTTTAAGCATGATCTCACATCATGCAAGCAAGAATCAATTTAAGTATACTATGCCTGCCCATATATCCATCCAATAACTCAGACAATCTGCATCTCCACCTAGACTTCACACGACGTAACTATTTCATACTTACGCAAACACGCCAAGACCAGAAAATATGGCTTCACAACAATATGTACTGGCCTATTCAAATATCCCTCGCTATCTCTCTGTTTCAGCCCACGCTCCACATATACAATAACAAGATAACTATCACAACCACTACATCTATTCCCTCTAACCATACAACATAATTAACATGGATTGCGAAAGAGCTCACCATAACTAAACCAAACTTCCAGAAATATCCCTAAATAGAAAATTGACAATCAACAGCACAAATGTTCATTCTGTCTCTACCTCTTTCACTATAAAAGCAATGATAACAAAGAAATATTGTAAAATCATCTAAACTTCATGACCTACAACTTTTGTATTCAAAGGATAAACAAAGTTTTTTTTATCTCCATTTTTTTAATTTGACTTGTAAGGTGACATACATGATCTGCCACCAGAACCTGACGGAACATGACCCATAAATTCAAAACCTCATAACTCTCTGCATCTAACAAAATTTTACAAATATAAACTCATTGAAAAGATTATAACATTCCCTAAAACTTTTATTATAATGAGTGTCTCAGAATTGGTTTCCAAACCGATAAAACAATGCAACTGCTTTGTTGCAAAACTGATAGGTTAGAAACAATGGACAACTAAAATTCAAAATACTATAACTCCTGCTCTACTCAACTTAAAACTACAACGAACACGCGTTGGAAAAGTTTGGAAATTGTCCACGACTTTTGCAATAAAGTTCAACCCAAATTTATCTTTATAGCCCTCAACTCTGCATGACCTACAGCTAAACTCAGCCTGAGATACTGCACATCAGAGATTCGACTTATATCCGGACAACCACCTCTCCCAATCTATTTAACAGACAATTACAAGTAAATACCCATTAAAAGGTACTAAGAAAACTAAAAGTTTTTCTTAAAGAGAATTCCCAAATTTGGGCTCTGAAACTATCAAAACACGGTCGATTTATTAGTGGTTTTAACGACACCTAAAGTTCAGACACAACGGTGCAACAACTTCAGAGTAGCCTAACTCCAATTATATGCAATGAAAATTACAAACCAGTACTCTTTGGGAAGATCATGAAATTACTAAAACTTTCATAATCCAACAAAACCAAAAATTTACCGTATTCAATGTCTATACTTCCGTACAAAATTAAGGCTGCTATAGGAAACCCATAACTCTCAAATGTTTAGACCAAACTGGGTGATTGAGCATCCTATGCAAAGATGAAGAAAGCTACTACAAAACATTCTAGATAAGTGAAGCCTGATTTAGCCTCCAACTAATTTAAAATGACTCCCAAAACAAAACAACACCTTACCCATAATAAAAAACAATATAAAATAAAACCCAAGGCATTGGCAGGTGCGACCAACATTAGGATTTTCCTCTACCAAATGGGGATGCAACTCCCCAAAGCCTTTAAGCAACACTTTACCTAATAGGTTAGAACACTAAGCACCACAATCAACGAATTCAACAACCTCATTTGTTAATGCCACTAAGGTCAAACATCCATGTATCGACAATGTATGAAACACCTGACATACCCGTCTCTAGCACTATAAAACATGGTTGTTATTACACTAGAATCCAACTATTAGAGCTCTCCACAACTATTCTGTTGACGTGAAGCAAATGGTGCTCATGTCATGTAACGTCTTTTCCTCCTCTCAAAAGAGATAAAATTTGCAATACTCATAAAGCAATGGAGGGATAACAAGAAAAACTAATGTACTTCTTGACACAGACTCATGCAAAAGCTTCATAAATATTACTTTCAATACTAAAATAATAACACGATACTATGCTCAACAGGAGTAATTGGACGTCAATAAGAATATCCACATAACCAAACTACCTTGATTAACCTCACATACAACAAAACCTACTATTACTGCACTTGAACAATTTGTACTTCATGATATCACAGGATGCATTCAAAATAGTAGACATACATGATCTATTAAACCATCATTCATATAAGAAAAATCTCAATCCGATGCAACATCCCCATCATTAAAGAGATCGATGACTAACAAACATAAGCAACTCCCAGTTAAGCATTGACTTCGTTTAAGATAAAGCGGTCCAAATAATGATTCAACAAGCATGCATAGAGAAACTGCTCATAAAAAAATCAAACTGCCATACAATGTTGGCAAATAAAAAAATATAAAACGGGTTGTCAATATCGCCCACATGACTAGCCTGCAACAACTAAAAAAATATGCATAGCCTTTATGGCTATTGAAACAAGCCATAGAAGGAAAACATGCACGACATAAAATCCACTTGAAACCACCCTATTTATTTGTTGGGGACTTGTTCTCAAATGCTATGAATTAAGAACAAGGCAACATAGAATGTTAAATGATACTGTCCTTCGTCCGCGAAGCATTATTCCTTTGAGGATAATGGATCTTAGACGAAGGTTGATAAGCGTCTTATTACGAAGTTGAACCTTCGTAATAAACTTTCAATAAACGTTGTAGAATAATGTAAAATAAAAGGTAAGAATGAATAAATGATTCACAGATGCATTATATAATATTCACTTAATATATTGAATCATAAAATACAATGATACCTATGCCTTGACAAAGGTTGTATTCCGAGAAATGCGATTGCAAATGTCAGAAAAATGCGTGAACAGTAACGGAATACTGTTCACTATTTATAGGCACAGGACGCAGCCTGTGAGGAATTACAAGTATGCCCCTTATAAGAACTTACAACGTTGACTCAGACCTTTATGGACTAAAAGGTCATTCTATCTTTAAGTCGGTTTGTAATGCCGAAGCTCTGCGAAAAGGCACCTTCGGCTATCTTGTGCGAACAGCTTCATCCGAGGATCACTTCTTTCTATAAGACCTTCGGCGACGAAGCATAGACCCAACATTATTGTTAAAAATAAGGTTGCACATAATAAGAAAACCTATCAGGTAGACATGGTTGGACTTATCAATCTACGTCATCTCACAAATTCACTCGAGTTCTACCAGTCTAAAGATTTCATAGACATTACAACGTTGCATCTGCTCTATAGAGACAAACCAATTTTATACTAAGATCAAGTTAGCAAGTAGCCACACTAGCCTAAAAAAAAGTGAGGCGCAAAGCATTGCACCCACGGAAATATTACATTGATAAGTTGGGTTGTAACCCAACAGTCAATCAAACTCAACAACACCATAAAACTACATTATATAGTGTTTTCACACTACACCAAGTCGGATTAGACCCACTATACACAAGCTCAATAAACAATCAGTCCTATAAGTACAAGAACCCAAGAATCCTTTTGGGAAAAAAACATCCACAATCAAGCATATAGAAATATATGATGGTAATAGCTCAGAGATTTGAAAACATTGCATCCCAAAAAAAACATCATGACGATATGTATATAAAACAAGTACATTAGTAGCTTCACTTGCATAATATCTTCAATAACAACCACATCAAGAAACCAATACTAAATAGAAGTAACATATCATATCAAGCATTACGTCGTTAACGACATACCCCATCAAACCATAAAGGGATTTGGAGTAAGAAAGTTCTAGTCATCTATACAATAAAATACTAATATGAAAGAGATACGAACCCATATCCTTCCTATATGTGCAAGTGTGTCAAATTTATCTTCAAATTGCGTAGAATCTAAAGCCTATCCTCTGATACCAACTGTAACACCCCGGGGTCCACCAACACCCCGGAATGCTACTAAACAACACTTCTGACATCTATATATAAAATTTCGGCAGCATCCCCCTTGCAAAATTGCATAAATGAGGGGGCAACAGTGTATAAACATATATCATGACAAAAAACATACTAAGTATTATTAATCGGCTAGCAAAGAGAAGTTAAACATACGACATGAAGTGAATTAACTAGTGCGCACGACTAGTTAAAAAAACAAACTTCCTTTGACAATAAGTTTCTAATTAAATCATGGCTACGCCTGGGCAGCGTTATTGTGAGAGTGAAAGTGGACGTGCTGCTACTCCCCTCATTCCCAACATGTATCAAGTACCTGCATTGAGTAATGCAAGAGTGAGATGACATATCTCAGCAAGTAAAATAATATCAAACTGTTTAACCACATAAGAACATTGTTTTACCACCACTTGATTCCACAACCTTCTTATTACGAAGGTGCAGCAAGTATACAACATACAACACACCTAGTCACCACACCTCGCAGGTAGAAACCACAATAGTAACATAGTAATGTCACACTTCATATATACCTCATGAGTGCAAATGTCTGCAAATGCAAGGATGACTTCTGCCTTCATACCTCTAAGGATATGAAGCCGCATCGTACCCCTCCTCGGGCAACGTACGATGCTAAAAATGTACCGGTACAGTCGGACCATAAGATCACGACATAACTTCAAAATGCAATATGGATGATGCAATGAGCATGTCATGCCTACAACACTTCATATAACGTGATTCAAAAAAAAATACTTCAACTTCATCCAAGATGGGAATCAACCACATATATCATTACCAAATTATGATCATCCACAATATTAGACAATTGAGAATTAATACTTCCAAACAAATAAACTTCATCATAGAATTCAATGATTAACATAATTAAAACTTATGCATACTCAATGTCAGGGAATAGGATGCAACCCAAACGGTAGCAACCACCACTGTATTTACTTGCCTTTACCGGAAGTTCGGGCAAATCCCTAAGTACGATCCGGAAGTCCACCACCTGTTTTTGACACACAACTTAGTGCACCACTTTCACATAATCAGGCTCATAAACGACGCCGCACCTACGTACAAACTCAAACCCCGCCGCGGGTTACATCTCTCCCCACACCCACCAAACTGCAGCGACGCTGCTTAATAATTTCATAACTTTAAAATTATGACAGCAGTGGTAACAAACAAAAACTCCAGAGGCATCTACATGAAATTCCCCACAAGTTTTGTATACAATTTATAATTAAATTCCAACATCTAGTTAGCCCAAAACAGTCCACAAGATGAACCCTGTAATCTGTTTTTTTGTCTTTTGGACAGCGACATACCCGGATTGAAACAGCGATATCTTTTAAAATATAATTCCAAATCAAGCGCATAAGTACTTATTGGAAAGATAAGACAAAGCCCTACATGATTATCATACTGGTTAACACTAATTACCCACGAAAAATTCCCAGAAACTGCTAATACTAGTGCTGTTCACCCACCTGAAAAATCTGTTTTTTGGACAGCAACATAACCGGATTCAAACAATGATATCTCCTAAATTATAACTCCAAATCAAGCGCATAAGTACTCGTTGGAAAGGTATGACAAAGCTCTACATGATTCTCCCACTGATCCCTACTAATTTCCCACGAAAAATTCTCATAAATCCCTAGAACTACTGTTGTTCGTTCACCCACTAAATTTCTGGACAGCACCTCTACCAAATCGCATAGGTAAACATGTAACCAATTGGATTGCAGCACAAATACAAAAAAATGATCACGAAAATCACCTTGGGTTCCTCCTTTCCTCCTTCTTTTCTTCCTTCTTCCTCCCTCGAAACTCCCATGGAAGACTCGCACCTACACGACGGACACCAAGCGGGGAGGCTCCACCTTGGAGAGGAAGAGGTGGGGGGGGCTAGGGTTGAGGGGTGGCGTTGCAATCACTTGGGGAAGAAGGAGAGGGATTGGGGCGGCTGCAAGAGTGGAAGAGAGAGGGGAGGGGCGGCCAAAGGGGTGGGGGAGTGAGAGGGAGGGGGCGGCTAGGGTTAAGGGGGGGAAACTAATGGGCTCCCCACCGCCGGATCGAGATCCACGGCCCAAACTCGCTCTCACGTCTGCTCCCGACCCCAGCGCACAAATCCAACAAGTATTCTACTGTTTTATTGGTGAATGCTTCCTAAAAAACTCCAACCCCAACTACACAGATCACGAAAGAAAAGGGAAAAATACATTTAACTTCTTTTCAGAAAATTGGGTATCACAATCACATGGTGCCTCTATCCCGGAAGGCGCTCTGTCTCTGACGCAGTGGAACCCGTTGCTGCTTTAGAAGCAGATATCTGATTTGAAAGTGTCAAATGCTGGTTAGTGTCTTTGTTTCTTTCTTGGCTGATTGATTAGTCTATTTTAACTTTGTATCCTTCTTCCACTGTTTCTTGTTAGATATGACCCAGCGGTACTCTGAATTCGAGGAGAAACATCTTCAGTATCAAGCCGACTCAACTCGGCGGTACTCTGAGCTTGAGGAGAAGTATTCCCAAGGTCAGATCGACCTGGCTCGGGTTTCTACCTCTTTAGATGATGCCAATTATTTGAATTCCTCTCTTAGTGCTCATCTTGACTCTGAAAAGGCGACTAACGAGGTAAGTTTACTTGACTTTCTCTGCTGTGACTTTATTGCTTACTGGATACTTGAGAGCTGATTCTTGTCTGTAGGAGGAGAAACGGGTACTTGTGGCTTCTCGCGATAACCTTGATAGGTAGTATCGTGATGCCAGCAATTCTCTGACCATCTTGGAGAGGAGCCACCATTTTACCATGGCCGATCTGGATCATCACCGTCATGAGCTGCAAGTATCCCAGGATGAGATCCTGCGCCTCAGAAAATTGGTGTAGAGCAAGGACTCCATCATCAAGGATCTCCGCGCCTCCAAGAGATCAGTTGTCTAGGAGCTAGAAGCCGCTCGACTGGCTACCCAGGTTACAGAAGACAATTCCACCATTCTGAAGGCTCAACGCGACAAGGCTATGGATAAAGCCATTCGCGCGTGGCGGATTTTGATGAGAAGGCCGGGCGTAGTCGTTCCTAATGATATAGTTGCTGATGTCAAAGCTGCTCCTGACTCCTCGAGTCGCCCTTCTTCTTTGGTTGCTCCTGAGAAAGACATTGCCAAGTAGAAATACTGAATACATTCATGAACTATATGTGTGTGCGATCAATGTGCCCGAATGCTCGGTTAGAACTGAATGCTATTTTTGTTTTCTGTTGTTGGTATTCAACAATTGTTATGATAGCAAAAGTAAATGCAGTGTGCTGGTTTTGAAGCTTCTTCCTATTTTATGCTAATTGATTGGCTGATGAGGCATAGAGATCGCCCTAAGATGAGTGATCGTAAGCATGTTATATTAGGTCGGGTAGGCGTGAGCATATTGCATCGTCTTAAGTCACTGCCGACTTAAGCCGACTGCTCAGTTAGTAGGGTATAGTGGTCACCCTAAGTCGAGTAAGCGTGAGCATGTTGCACCGTCTTAAGTCACCGTCGACTTAAGGCGATTGCTCCATTAGTAGGGTATAGTGGTCACCCTAAGTCGAGTAAGAGCATGTTGCACCGTCTTAAGTCACTACCGACTTAAGCTGATTGCTCCGTTAGTAGGGTATAGTGGTCACCCTAAGTCGAGTAAGCGTGAGCATGTTGCACCATCTCAAGTCATTGCCGACTTAAGCCGATTGCTCCGTTAGTAGGATATAGTGGTCACCCTAAGTCGAGTAAGCGTGAGCATGTTGCACCGTCTTAAGTCATTGCCGACTTAAGCCGATTGCTCCGTTAGTAGGGTATAGTGGTCACCCTAAGTCGAGTAAGCGTGAGCATGTTGCACCATCTTAAGTCACTGTCGACTTAAGCTGACTGCTCCGTTACTAGGGTATAGTGGTCACCCTAAGTCGAGTATGCGTGAGCATGTTGCACCGTTAGTAGGGTATAGTGGTCACCCTAAGTCGAGTAAGCGTGCAAATTGATAATAAATGGTTGGAGTGCCCTTGAGAATGAAATCTTTTTATTGACGATGTAGTTTCCGATTACAGAATACAATGCTGCCCCGATAGCTTTTGAAATCTAGCTAAGGGTAAAACTTCCTGAGATGCTCTATGTTCTATAAATTCCCTATTTCCATGCCATCCATTTGAGTGAGTGTAAAGCCCTAAAATTGGTATAATAGAAAAAATAAATGCATATATGGATATAAAAGTGTTTTGGAGTTGTGGAACCTTTGGAGATTTATTAGGTTTTATTTCTTTGTGCATATTCAATTAATAGGAATTAAAGTAGTCAAATAACAAATAAATAAATACAGAAATAGGCATCTAACACTGAGGTTCTTGTATTTCTCTATTTGTACTCAAAATTGTGAAAACAAGATTAAGTTTGGAAAGTAGGAATGGAAAATAGAAAAGAAAAGAAAAAGAATATACACTATAAAAATGAATATATATATATATATATATATATATATAATAGGCATTAACTTCATCTTAGGATTTTTATTGGATATTTGGAATGTTTACGTTCAAACAGAAATTAAATTTGAAGCTGGAATCAAATTGAATTTGGAAATAAAACAAGAAAATAGGGGAAAAAAGAGCTCCTAACCATGCTTGGGCCGAATCCCTGGCCGGCCCAATCACCACCCTGCTCCACCCAAGCCGCGCGGCCCAACTGGCGCCACAAGCACGCTTTTGCCGCATGTGTCAATGACGGTGGACCCAGATCGTCAGCCATGTCTCCTATCCTCAACGCCTGCAATATCTTCTCCTCCGTTGCGAGCGCTGAACCGAAGCTCCACAAATCCCGGGGGGAAATCGACCGGGGATTAGTGCTATTTTCGCGGGGTTGTTGGGATTCAGCTTCGCGGGTGGCTATATGACCCAGGCCTCTCCCCGTTGAGCAACCAGAAGAACACTTGCGTTGAGATCGGAACAGAGGTGATAAACGGCGCCATGGCTAATCCTCGCGCTTGCTGCCATTGTGTGTTCACCGGGAGCTCGGGGATGATGGTCGGGGTATGTCGACCAGTCTCATAGCATCCCCATGCGGTGTGGTGGCTAGCTGTCGTCGCAATGGCTCATTGGAGCACTGCGCCCGCCGCCGAACCATGCGTTGACGATGACCACCTCCTCCGCGCCATTCCCATGGGGTATGGATTGCCCTGGGATGTTCACGCGTGCCAGTATGGCGTTTGAGGATCAACGACGTTGACAACTGCTAGCTGGTAGTGGGGAATTTCTTGTCGGGATGTCCAGACCGCCGCCCAAACCACCGTCCACCAGGGCATCGATTATTCACTGGTAAGACAGCGCTATCGCAATCGACTCCTCCCCATCTTCATTTTTTTTAGGTCTCGGTGTTTGGATTAGGGCCTCGGGCCACCAGATCGAAAACCATGCCCATGGCGCCACTACGCCCTTACTTGTGCCGCCGCACCGTCTTTACTCCGCCGCCCGGGTGTTTGGGTGAAGAAGACAAGCTCTCGGTCGTTAGATGTGTGACGATTGGCTAGGATTCAACGCTAAGATAACCCTTCGCCGCATTAGATCTGGAGCGTGGATCTATGAAGCTACGGCTGTGATCAGAGCCCGGTGTCCCGTCTCAGGATGGATCAGGGACCGTGGGATCGTGATCCATTGGCTATGGGCGTGTAACGACTTGTGGGATTGGGATTCTAATCTGATCCGTTAGCGTTTGATCGGACGGCTCGGATCCTAGCGTACCCCTTCGCCGAGCCTTTATGCATAAGAGCCCCTTTGTTTCCTCAGTATCAACCCGCAGTCCTTCCCTGGTTTAGTCTGAGTCTAGGGAATTGTTACAGATTGGACCCCGAGTTTTGTATTATTTGGTGCCCAGTCCAGAACACTTAGGATATTCAGGAATTAATAATGAAATAGGTTTTTAGTATGAAAATAATTCCATAAACTTGTATAATTCATAGTTAATTCATTTTAACTCCAAATTGAGTCATTCCAGTTGCAATAATTTTGTATTAATATTGTTTATCACCTAGTACCTTTGTTTAGCCATGAAACTTGAATTAAAATTGTTCATTTGAATTAATCTATTCTAGGTGCTAAATAACTTCAGAAATTCGTAACCCAATAACCGTAACTCCGTTTTGATCCATTCTAGTTGCATTAATCTCACAATAATATTTATTATCATCTGGTAACTTTGTTTTGTCATAAAATATAGGTTAAAATGTTGCACTTAGTCTATTCTATATTTAACCACGTAGATCTTCGGAAAACCATAACTTCTTAACCGTAACTCTGATTTAGCCATTCTCGAATCTACGATCTCGTCGCAACGCGTAGATTATTAATATGCAGTTTGTTCTTATGTTTGGTGTGATGTTAATTTTGTCTATACCATGTTTGCTTGTATTGCTACGACTAGCAGTGAGGTTATGAGAATCTGAAGATCATCCTGGTACCTGGAATCTCAAGTCCCAGGCAAGTTGTGCCCTTGATCACTTCTTTTTACCCAGCCATGTTCTGATTAATCATAATGATCTGCATAGGTTAATTTTGATGGGACCCAATAGGTTACCCTAGTTTGATTATCTTTATACCTTGTTACCACTGAACTTTTTGGGTAGTACTTGCTAGTGCTCTATGTGGTTTTGGGTATGAAGATACATTACTCATGATTATACTTTTGTTATCCGTTGTTATTTATCGTTCATGATAAGATCATTATGTTAATTGGAACATGGAGCGACCACCCGGGAAAACAGTGCTACCACAAGGGTATAATGGGACGCCCTTGGCTGATTAATTAGGAAAGCTAGTGGAGGACTACCTTACCCGAAAGGGGCAAGGGCAGTAGGGGAGTGGTCAGTGTAGAGAGGCCCTCGGGAGGATTTTGCTGTGATGGCGGTCCTGCAAGGGATTCCTGCATTGGAGCTTCCTATAAACTGTAGCGGGTTTTCTGAAGCTAGTGGAACTTTGTAAAGGCCTCGTAGTGTTACCCTGCCTCGCCTCCTCGGTAGAGGTGTATGGGAAGTCGCGATCCCTTGGCAGATGGGTAACATGACTTGTGGGTAAAGATGCGCAACCTCTGCAGAGTGTAAAACTGGTATACTAGCCGTGCTCACGGTCATGAGCAGCTCGGACCCTCACATGATTAATTTATGGAACTTAAATTCAATTTGTCATATGCATTGCATCGCAGGTGATGTTGTTACTTCTGTTCTACTACTTAATTG
Source organism: Zea mays (assembly GCF_902167145.1). Taxonomy (NCBI): domain Eukaryota; kingdom Viridiplantae; phylum Streptophyta; class Magnoliopsida; order Poales; family Poaceae; genus Zea; species Zea mays. The sequence goes on along the minus strand of NC_050101.1, from coordinate 111,466,039 downwards.
GGTTGGTATTTACTTATACTTAGTAATTGCTAATAAAATTTTGACCAACTTTAAAAGCAATGCTCAGCTCTAACCATCCTCTTTGGTAAGCCTTACACTTCACGTGAGCTCCCACCTTTGGCGAGTTCATGCACATTATTCCCCACAACTTGTTGAGCGATGAACGTATGTGAGCTCACTCTTGCTATCTCACACCCCCCCCCCACACAGGTCAAGAACAGGTACCGCAGGATGAGGCGCATGGAGGATGCTGTGATGTGTTCGTGAGAGGTCTAGGCCGTCGTCTCCCAGTCAACTTTGGGTTGCTAGATCGTTTCCTCATATGATGTAATTATTTAATTATTCTTGTACAGAACTCCTGTTATATAGTAAAGATGTGACATTCGATCCTGTGCCACTATGCATCATATGTGTGAGACTTGGTCCCAGCACACCTAGTGTTTATGTTCGCGCCCGGGTTTTGGACCCCTAAAATCCGGGTGTGACAGTGAGCCGATATGATCCGGGCCGAGTGACTTCTACTACCATGAATGGCCCTTCCCATAGTGGTGACAATTTGTGCCGTCCTTCCCCGTTAGAATTCGACGAAGAACCAAGTCTCCTACTACGAAGGATCGATGTCGGATAGCTTTGTCATGATAGCGCCTCAGGGTTTGCTGGTATCTAGCTGACTGAATTACAGTATTCAATCGCTCTTCTTCAAATACATCAATATCCTAGTCGGGTAGCTTCTGCCTCGGCTATGTTTTCGAAGACCAGCCTTGGTGCCCCAAACCTGAGGTCGGCAGGTAGCACTGCCTCTGAACCATAGACCATGAAGAAGGGAGTATTTCCATGCAAAGCTCGACTAGGTTGAGTTCTTTGGCTCCAAACCACATCGGCAACTCTCTGATCCACTTTCCCACGAACTTTTCATTCTTGTCGAAGACTTTCTTCCTGATTGCTTCCAGTATCATTCCATTAGCCCTTTCTACCTGTCCGTTGGCTCTTGGGTGTGCCACTGACGCTTATTTGATCTAGATGCTTCTTTGTTCGCAGAAATCAAAGAATTCAGAGCTAGTGAAATTGGATCCCAAGTCAGTTATAATGTTATTCGGTATCCCAAACCTGAATATTATATCTTGTATGAATTCCACTGCCTTGGCTGAAGTCAGAGAAGCAATGGATTTGTACTCTATCCATTTAGTGAATTTGTCAATGGCAACCAACACGTGAGTATAAACTCCCTGAGCTTTCTTGAAGGGTCCAATCATGTCCAGTCCCCAGCATGCAAATGGCCATGTCACTGGTATGGTTTGCAGTTGTCATGCTGGTAAATGTTGCTGCTTTGATAAGAATTGGCAAGCTTCACACCTCTAGACTAACTCAGCTGCATCATTTTTTGCTGTCGGCTAATAGAAACCAGACCTGAAGACCTTCCCAACCAGCGTTCTTGATGTCGCATGTATCCCGCACTGTCCGGCATGGATCTCATCTAACAGTTGCTTCCCAGTAACCGAAGGTATGCACTTCATGAGGACTCCTGCTGCGCCTCTTCTGTACAGTGCGTCCCAATGAGGGTGTAGTGGGCTAACTGTCTTGCGATGCGTTCTGCTGCAGCTTTATCATCCGGCTCCTCGTTCTTTATATACTTAATAATAGGCTCCCTCCAGTCATTAGAGTCTGACTGTGGCTGTCTCAAAATATTGCATTCTTCTGCCCGATCTAAGGAAATACTCGGGCATGGCACCTCTTGGATGAAAACTCCAGGTGGGACCTGAATCCGACTGGATCCTAGCTTCGACAATGCGTCTGCTGCAGCATTGCAATCTCTTTCCACATGATGAAACTCCAGCCCTTCAAATTTGTCTTCCATTTTTCGGACGGCTGTGCAGTACTTGCCCATAGAGTCATTCGAGCAATCCCATTCTTTATTTATCTGACTTATGACCACCAGTGAATCTCCGTATACCATCAACCTTTTGATACCCAGTGATATGGCAATGTTCAATCCGTGGATCAAAGCTTCATATTCTGTTGCATTATTGGATGCTGAGAATAACAATTGAAGAGCATACTTGAGTTGTTCGCCTCCAGGGGCAATGAAGAGGATCCTCGCGCCTGCTCCCTGCAGCTTCAGCGAGCCATCAAAATACATCCGCCATACTTCTGCAGTCTTCGGGTTATCTGGTACTTGTTGCTCGGTCCACTCTGACACGAAGTCGACTAGCGCTTGGATCTTTATTGCGGTACGAGGCCAAAACTCAATATTGTGAGCTCCCAGCTCGCAGGCCCACTTGGCTATTCTTCCAATGGCTTCTTTGTTATGGAGAATATCCCCTATTGGAAATCCATTGACTACTATGACTTTGTGGTCATCAAAGTAGTGACGGAGCTTGCGTGCAGTTAGAAGTACTGCATACAATAGCTTTTGAACTTGAGGATATTTCTTCTTTGAGGGTCCCAGAACTTCACTGATGAAATAGACCGGGTGCTGTACTGGATATGCATGTCCTTCCTCTGCTCGCTCGACTACCAACACGGTGCTCACCACGTGAGTCGTGCAAGAGATGTATAACAACAGATCTTCAGCAGGCTGACTTGGCGTGGCTCGGCGTGGCGGTTTTAACACTGGCGGTGTTGTCAGAAACTTTTTTAGTGCATCAAGAGCTTCCTGAGCTTCTGAGGTCCACTGGAACTTGTCTACCTTCTTGAGCAATTTGTGGAACGGTAGGCCTTTTTCTCCTAGCCTTGATATGAACCTGCTCAAAGCTGCCATGCATCCAATGAGCCTCTGTACTTTCTTCTGCGATCGGGGTGCTTCCATTCTCATGATAGCTTCGATTTTCTCTGGGTTGGCTTCAATTCCTCGATGGCTGATGATGAATCCGAGCAATTTTCCTGCTGGTACTCCAAAGACACATTTTTCTAGATTGAGCTTCCACCGATATCGTCGCAGACTATTGAAGACCAACTGCAAATCTTCAATGAAGCTTTTTGAGTTTTCTATCTTGATCACCACATCATCCACATAAGCTTCCACACGCTTGCCCCAGTGGTCGGCTAAGCATGTCTGAATTACCCTCTCGTAAGTCGCTCCAGCGTTTTTGAGGCCAAACGACATGGAGGTATAGCAGAAAGCTCCAAACGGGGTGATGAATGCAGTTTTTTCCTCGTCTTCTTTTGCTAGGCTGATCTGATGGTACCCGGTGTAGCAATCCAAGAAGGACAACATAGAACACCCGACGGTCGAGTCTACCACCTTGTCTATTTTAGGAAGTCCGAAGGGATCCTTCGGACAGTGTTTGTTGAGATCCGTATAGTCAACGCACATGCGCCAATCCACTTTATTCTTTTTGAGTACAAGAACTGGATTTGCTAACCACTCAGGATGCAGTACTTCTCTAATGAACCTGCTGCGACTAAGCGAGCTAGCTCGGCGCGAATGGCTTCTCTCTTGTCGGGCGTGAAATGACACAACTTTTGTCGAATCGGCCTTGCCTGGGGATAGACTTTCAGTTTATGCTCGGCCAGCTCTTTTGGGACTCCCGGCATATCCGCAGGTTGCCATGCGAATACGTCTCGGTTATCTTGTAGAAACTGGACGAGCGCGCCTTCCTATTTGTCATCCAGACTAGAGCTGATGATGGCAGTCTTGCGTTCATCAGCGAACCCGAGTTGATTCTCTTTGTTTCCTCAGTCGGTCGCATAGAGGTCATGGCTTGAGCTTCATTTGCAGGTACTGTGAGGTCCTCTTCAGGCTTGGAGTTCGCATGCGCAGAAGAAGTTGTTGATGGTTTGGTGGTGAGGGCCGCCTGAATGGCCACTCGGAAGCATTCTACGGTGCCTTGGAAGTCAGCGCGCACAGTGATGATTCCTTGTGGCCCCGGCATCTTCAGTATCATGTTCGTATAGTGCGGAAAGGCGATTAATTTCACCAATCCCAGCCTGCCGATGATGGCGTTGTATCCGCAGTTGAAGCTTGCTACCTCGAACCTCAGGAACTTGGTTCTGTAGTTATCTGGAGTTCCAAAGGTGACCGGCATGTAGATGTGTCCGAGTGGATACTCTCCTTCAGTCGGCACGATGCCGAAGAAAGGAGTGTCTGACTCGTGGAGCTCTTTGAGTGCGACTCTCGAGCCTAGGAGTGTCCGAGGGAAGGTGACGTTGATGCTGCTCCCCCCGTCCACTAACACCTTTTTTACCCTGCTCTCTCGGATCACCGGATCGACGAGGAGCGGGTACTTGTACGGATGATCGAAGTTAAGCCACTGATCCGCCCGAGTGAAAGTGATCGGGTGTTCGGACCACCGGTACGGGGCGGGAGGACCGGTGGCCGCCACCAGTATCTGACGGTTGTTGAGCTTCTGTTGCCTCTAACTCTCTTGAGACCCATGTCCACCGAAGATGACGTTGACTTCTCTGTCGACGCGGGGGAATGCTCCGCCCCCTCCCCCTTCCTGCTGCTGAGGTTGTCGAGGTTCTCTGGGTCCTCCTCGTGGTGGGGGAGGCAGCAGAGGTTGGAAGGGTCGGCTGTTCCCGACAGAGTGCTTGAAGTCTCTGCAGTTCCGAAGGGTGTGGTGCATGTCCTTGTGGTACGGACATTGGGCATCGAGGATGTCGTCCAATGTTCGTTCGCCTCCACGGGGTGCCCCTCGGGCACGAGAGACATGTGGTTCGGCGGCGTGAACCTCGTCACGAGGCCTCTTCTCCCAACGCTTGTCGGGCTGTTGGTTCGCGTCGCATCGTGGTGCCGGTGGTGCAGGCTTCGTTCCTCCGATGAGGTCCTGAGCCCGTTCGTCTGCGGTGATGTAGAGGTCTGCCTCCCTGAACAGCTGCTCAGAGGTAGTTGGTGCCTTTTGCAGTATGGCTCGGACGAAGGCCGAGTCATTAGATCCCCGGTAGAAGTCCTCGATCACTGCTGCTTCCGCAACCTCAGGGATATGATTTCTCATGGTCTGGAACCTTTTGAGGTACGACTAGAGAGTCTCATACCCTCAGCGCCTGATGGATTTGAGGTCCCATGGCTGCGTCGGCTTGTCGGAGAGGGATTGGAAGTTGGCGATGAAGCGCCGACTGAAGTCACTTTAGTCGTCGATGCAGTGTCGGGGTAGGTGTCATAGCCATTGCAACGCATCTTGCCCGAGGACGATAGGCAAGTATGCAGTCATCACATCTTCGGTTGCCCCAGCGGCCCGGGCAGCGGTGGTATAGACGGCCAACCAGCCTCCCGGGTCCTGCTTAGGCTCGTACTTGTTGACGTTGGAGACTTTGAAGTTAGGGGGCCACTTAATGGCCCTGAGACGTGGAGTGAGCGCCGATACTCCACACGTGTCCTCCTGTCGACGATGATGATGTCGGTCCTAGGGAGGGGAGTTGTCGATGTGTTGCCTCAACCGCCCCCGGGTCGTGCCGTAGGTTGAAGCTGTTGCCGACTCAACTCTGGTGGCTTGACTTCACGCTGGGATGTCGTGATCCCGATCGTACTCTTCTCGGTGCCGAATCTCGTTCTCGTGTCGTCGTTCGCGTGAAGCGTTGATGGAGCTCCGTGCGTCCCGCCGACTATTGATGGCATGTCATAGATCGCTCGGGGGATGAGCGAGAGGCAGAAGATGATTAGCTGCCTGAGTGAGCAGTCGCCGATAGCCCTCGGCGTCTGGAGTCCGGGGGAGGCCATCGGCTATCCGAGCCAACACTCCACCGACCTCACTCAGTGTGTTCATGGCTCGGGCCAAGTCGGGGTTCAGGTTCCGTCCGAGAAGAGGGTTCTCTCGACGTTGTCTCGCCTCCTGTTCGGCCTGCTCTTGAGCTTGCCGACGATCACGTCGGCGAGAATTCCTCCTTTCTATGAAGACCCGTTCTTCTGGAGTTTCTCGCACCTCCGAGATCTCATCTCGCGACACAGGCTGCGCCGGGTCCCGCTCTCCGGCTTCATGATGTCGTCGGATATTTCGGCATCGGTTCCTTCATCGGCGAGACTCCCGCTGAAGAGGTTCCTGCCCTGGCACGGTTGGTTCATCGTCGGAGACGGGGGACGATTTCGCTCTCCCCCCGACGAAGAGGACGTCGGGGTAGAATGGAACTGTCGTAGCGACAAGCTTCTTTCTATTCTCCTTTGAGGGCGGAGGTACCAGAAGAGCAGCTTGACTGGCTTTCATCTCATTTGTTTCCTTTCTCCTTGTGATCCGTGTCCATTTCTACATAGATGACATGGACATCGGGGTTCTTTGGGTAGACGGGTTTTCTGCTCCTAGCCTGCAGGAGGTAGTCTTCGCTCGGAGCGCTGGAGGTTGCGCTTTTTCCTGCTTCGCTCTGGCTTTCCTGGAGATTATCGAGGAAGGTTTTTTCTTCGGCAGATCCGTGATGCGATGTAGAGTCCCTTCTTCGTCTGCCACAGATGAGATGGTCCCGAAGCAGAACACGGATCCAGGGTGGAGAACGATCTTGTGCTGGAAAGTGACGGTCATTGAGCTAGCTTGGATCAGTGAGACACCCCCTACCTGGCGCGCCAGCTGTCAGTGTTTTGGGTCCGACCACACACCTGGGGTTGCCCCTCGAGGTGCTTTTAGGAGTAGGACGGTGTAACCGATTGTAGCTCGATGGTTCGTGCTGGATGCACGAGAGACAGTAGACAATTTTGCACAGGTTCGGGCCGCTTTGAGATGCGTAACACCCTATGTCCTGGTGTGGATCTTTTATGTGGTGGGTTACAGGGGAGTTCTCTAGTACGAGGGATGCGAGAGAGCTGAGTAGGTGGCTAATGAGTGAGATGATCTTGAAGGGGTGCCCCCTAGGCCTTATATACTCGACCGTGGGGCGTTACATGCAGATATGATAACAACGTGCGCCTAAGTAATAGTGAACCGACTGAGTTTATCTTCCTATAATCCTGCCGACTTATTATCGTTCAGTTCCGACGTCTGAGGACGCTACGAGGGAGAGTCGGATCGCTGCTATGGATAGCGCTTGAATTCAGCGAACCACATGGGCTTGAGTTGATCTGATCTCGTGTTGATCCATTCTGCTGGAAGTTCTTCCCCTGACCCACGAAGGGATGGCCTTGCGAAATAATGGGCCTGAGGCCTTTCGCGAGGCCTTCTTGCCTTCTAGTGGACTTGGGGGATATCTGTCCCCCACACCGGCACTAAGCAACCTTTTTACTTCGGCCTTGTCCTCAGACATCTTGCGAAGCTTCTGCTTTCGTGGCCTGGTGCTTGGGTCAACATTTAGAGCATGCTCTATTATGCTTCTATCAACTCCACACATGTCATTTGCTGACCAAGCAGAGACATCCTTGTTGTAAAACAAAAACCTTTTGAGGTTGGATTCTTACTCCGTAGTTAACTGATCGCCAAAGAAAACCCTTTGGTCTACAACATCTTCTTAGAGGAGAACCAACTTTGGTTGATCTGTCGAAGATGCTTTCTCTTTTACTTGCTTCTCAGATTCCTGAGCTTGTGCTTTAGATTAGTCTATGTTGTAGACAATTTTATGTTCTTGCAGGGTCCCTTTTGCCCTTCTTGCTGGTTGTTGGCTGCCATAAACTGATATAATCCCTTGATTGTTGGGTATCTTCATGTAGAGGTAATCTAAATACAAGACTGCTTTGAATATGTTGAGAGTCCTTCTTCCAATGATTGCATTATATGGGAAGTCCATATCAACTATTTCAAACATGACCTCCTCTGTTCTTGTATTGTTGACATAGCCGAAGGTAATGGGCATAGCTAGCTTTCCTAGTGCCATCACTTGCTGCCCTCTGAAGCCACAGAGGGGGAAAGCTGAATCCTTAATCTTGTCTTCTGGTTCTTGCATTTGCTTGAAGGCCTTGGCAAATATGATATCTACTGCACTACCAGTATTGACCAGAACGTTGTGCACCATGAAGCCTTTTATGACACATGAGATAACCATGTCTTATCTATGTGTATATATAGTCCTTGAGACGAAGATCCTCAAGGTGATGGGAATATGGGTCCACTTGGTCCTAATGTAGGGTCATTGAACATCTACATGTTGCACCCTTCTTTAGGCCTCTTTCTTTCGTTTCTTGTTGTTGGGTTCAAAGCTCGAGCCCCCAGTGACAGGGAGCACAAGCTTCTTTGATTTTGACGACGAATTTTGATGGCTTGCCATGCTCTTCGTCGTAGTGTAGGTTGTTGTGGTCGTGAAATCACCAACGGTGGATGCCAAAGTTAATCGTTTGTTTTCAATTTTGCTACATAGCATCAAAAACAAGACAACACAGGTTAAGAAGTTTGAACCTTCATCCTTATGTTATTATCACTTCACTGAAAGGATACCATAAGAACGAAGGTAGGGAAAATTAAGGGCGGCAATCTCTAGCCCCGGCCAGTACGTGTCTCTGTTCTCCGAAAGCCCGAAGAACGCCCTCTGAACGGCCTGATTCCCTCAACAGCCTGATTCCCGTTCTGGCGCTGCATCAGATGGACATTCACAGCACAGGATGCAGCGGCACCATGGGCATGGGAGCAAAGCGTGTAACCAAGGCCAAGACTACCAGAACACCATTGCCTGACATGCATCCTCAAAGAATAAAGAGCTAGCTAGCGAGGCATCACAGTGCAACACAGACGGACATCTGAATCGGTCACGTTGCATGGATGTATCGGACGGGGACAAGATGCACTATTTAGAAGACAGCAGACACCACCATAGCTTCTAGCTCTGTATCGGCCACGTTGCATGCATGCTTCGGAGCTTGCATGGTGCATGCATGCATGTCTGTTAGAGGGCCGGGCCGGGGGTGCGTGCCTGCTGCATGTATATATGTGTGTGTTTAGTGCTGGCGGTTTGTTGCTTACGAAGACCGTCATCCATGGTCGGGCTTGTGCTAGCTGCCGTCGGCCACGTTGCATGCATGTGTGTTGGTACTGGCGGTTGTTGCTGAGCAATAGCAAATCTTTATATGGCGTTGTGGTTGCGCATGCAGATTGATAAACGCCTAGCGCATGCTATAGACAATTTTATGTTCTTGGAAGGTCCCTTTTGCCCTTCTTGCTGGTTCTTGACTGCCATAAACTGATATAACCCCTTAATTACTGGGTATCTTCATGCAGAGGTAAGCTGAATACAAGACTACTTTGAATTTTTTGAGAGTCACTCTTTCAATGATTGCATTATATGGGAAGTCCATATCAACTATTTCAAACATGACCTTCTCTGTTCTTGTATTGTTGACATAGCCGAAGGTAATGGGCATAGCTAGCTTTCCTAGTGTCAACACTTGCTGCCCTCCAAAGCCACATAGTGGGAAAGCTGAATCCTTAATCTTGTCTTCTGGCTCTTCCATTTGCTTGAAGGTCTTGACAAATATGATATCTGCGTGCTACACTACCGGAATCCGAGGCTTTGCCGAGTGTCGGACGCTTTGCCGAGTGCCTTTTCTCGGGCACTCGGCAAAAACGGCTTTGCCGAGAGCCACACTCGGCAAAGTTCGGCTCTCGGTAACGAGCCTCTTTACCGAGTGCAGGACACTCGGCACAGGTCCACACTCGGCAAAGAAGGCGCTCGGCAAAGGGCCGTCAGCGGCCGTCCTAAAGCTGACGGCCATTAGTCTTTGCCGAGAGCCGAGGACTGGCACTCGGCAAAGAGACTTCTTTGCCGAGTGCCTAATACTGGGCACTCGGCAAAGAATACTTTGCCGAGTGTCTTCTATAGACACTCGGTAAACCATATTTTTGTTTTTTTCATTTTGGCCACCAAACTTTTTGTGGTATGTTCCTACACTATGTAGACCTACATGTACCATTTTGAGACAATTATAACAGTGTTTGCAATAGCTAGTAGATTTACTTCGTTTATTTGAATTTCTTCGGGAAATTCAGATTTGAACTGCAGGTCACTCGAAACTTGGAAAACAGTGCATGAAAAAAATGATATTCATGCTACTTAGCACAAGTTACGACCGATTTCAAGAGCGGACCGGAAACTTCGAGCAACATGCTCACTTAACATGGCCGTGAACTTGCCATCCAGGTGTTTATAAATTGTATAAAACACAAACAAAGTCAGAAAATCATGAAACCTGTCCACGTGTCATGATATCATATGTAGAGGCTGTGATAAAAATTTGAAAAGATTTCGAGAAAGCTGTGACGCACTATGTGTACAAACCTAAGAGATTCACATTGAAACTCCATGATTTTATGTCTCACAACTTTCTCCAAACATTCTAAATTTTTTATCACAGACTCTACATATGATATCATGACACATGGACAGGTTTCATGATTTTCTGAGTTTGTTTGTGTTTTATACAATTTTTAAACACCTGGATGGCAAGTTCACGACCATGTTGAGTGAGCATGGTGCTCGAAGTTTTCGGTCCGCTACTGAAATCGGTCATAGCTTATGCTAAGTAGCATGAATATCATTTTTTCATGCACTGTTTTCCAAGTTTCGAGTGACCTGCAGTTCAAATCTGAATTTCCCGAAGAAATTCAAATAAACGAACTAAATCTACTAGCTATTGAAAACATAGTTATAATTGTCCCAAAATGGTACATGTAGGTCTACATAGTGTAGGAACACACCATAAAAAGTTTGGTTGGGAAAATAAAAAAATACAAATGTACTTTGCCGAGTGTCATCAGGTTAACACTCGGCAAAGCCAACTTTGCTGAGTGTCAGCTGGGTAGCACTCGGCAAAGTATACTGAAAGAGTCTTTGCCGAGTGTCGCCTAGGGGACACTCGGCAAAGACGGCTTTGCCGAGTGCCAGCGATCTGGCACTCGGCAAAGCTTATTTTAAAATTTTTAAAAAAAACTTTGCCGAGTGCCAGATCACGGGCACTCGGCAAAGTACTCGTAGATAGCGCTGGTCAGTTCTTCTTCTTCCTCACTCTCTCACTTCTCTCACTCTCTCACCTCGCCCACCGCCGCCGTCCCCTCGTGCCCGCGCCGCCGCGCTCGCCCCGCGCCGCGTCGTGCCCGCGCCGTGCCTGCCGCGCCCGCCGTGCCCACGCCGAAGCCGCCGTGCCCACGCCCGCCATGCCCGCGCCGACGCCGTCGTGCCCCTCGCCCACCGCGCCTACGCCCTCGCCGCCGTGCCCGCAGCCGCGCCCGCCGTGCCCCTCACCCGCGCCCGCCGCGCTCGCCGTGCCCGCGCCCGCCGTGCCCCTCACCCGCCCCGCCGTGCCCCTCGCCCGCGTCCCTCGCCATGCCCTCGCCCGCCCGGCGCCTCGCCCGCGACCCGTCGTCTAGCCCGCGACCCGTCGTCTCGCTCGCGCCTCGTCGTCTCGGCCGCGACCAAACCTCCAAGGTGATTGCTTGCTTTATGTTCTACGTGTATGATTTATATGAAATGATTAGTTTTAATACGTGTATGATTAGGTTAATATATGTATTATTGTTGATTGCCGGCCATCGTGTCGTTGAATTATGTGTGGATGTCAGCCATCGTGCTGATAGTTTTATTTGCAGGATTTCGAAACCTCCTCGTTCAGGGGAGGTGCTGCCGAAATTCTGTTGTTAGGCTTCTGTTAGAGGATGGAGGACCGTGAGTGGATGTACACGGGCCGTAGAGGAAGGAACGATGTCACCACTGAATGGATTAGAAAGATCGATGATTTCGTGGAATGGGCATATGGCGAAACTACTAAAGGAGCGAGTCTAGTCCCATGCCCGTGCAACAAATGTGCCAACCGGAAAAGAAAAGCAAAGAAGGCCATGGTAGAACATATTTGGAAGAATGGGTTTACGCCGGGCTATACTCGGTGGATATTTCATGGTGAAGCGCATCGTACGAGAGAGGATGTGTTGAGACAACGTGTCGAGGATTATGACGCGGATGCGGGGGTAGCGGATATGTTGAACGACTATCAGGATGAACAGTACACGGGAGGATGTATGGATGACAAGCCAGAGCCGACTGCAAAGGCGTTCTACAACATGTTCGACGCGGCACAGGAGCCCCTTCACGGGCAGACAAAGGTTTCTCAACTAGATGCCATTGGGCGTGTAATGGCGTTCAAGTCGCAGTACAGCATGAGTAGAGACGCATTCGATGGCTTGTTGACGGTTATTAGGAGCCTGCTTCCGGATGATCATGTTCTGCCAAAGAGCATGTACGAGGCACAGAAACTCCTTCGTGCACTCAAGATGACGTATGAGCAGATTCATGCTTGTCCGAAGGGCTGCGTGCTATTTAGGAATGAATACGCGGAAGCAAAGTACTCTCCCAAGTGTAAATCGCCTAGGTTCATGGAGGTAGACTCTGGTGATGGACAGAAGAGGCAGCTCGACATCCCCTTGACAATCCTACGACACCTTCCGTTCGTACCGAGGCTCCAGCGTCTGTACATGACAGAGGAATCCGCGAAACAGATGACATGGCACAAAAATGGAAAACGATACAATCCTGACAAGATGGTGCATGCATCCGATGGTGAAGCATGGAAACACTTTGATGCCATTCATCGCGAGAAAGCCGAAGAGGCTCGTAATGTACGAGTTGCGTTGGCCACAGATGGGTTCAATCCGTGTGGAATGAGCGCTGCCCCGTACACATGTTGGCCCGTGTTTGTTATCCCAATCAATCTCCCCCCTGGTGTGTGCTTTCAAAGGCAGAATATATTCGTGTCGTTGATAATTCCCGGACATCCAGGGAATAAAATGGGCGTGTACATGGAGCCTTTGATCGATGAATTGGTACGTGCCTGGGAGGAAGGGGTATGGACGTATGATCAAGCTACGAACACAAACTTCAGAATGCATGTTTGGTACCAGTACTCCATGCATGACTTACCGGCGTATGGGTTATTCTACGGCTGGTGTGTTCACGGTAAGTTCCCATGCCCAGTTTGCAAATATTCGTCCTTCGATAAACATCGTCAATTTCTCCCTCCTGACCATCCATTCCGCCTAGACATCAAGAACTTTACGAAAGGTGTCGTAGTGACAGACAGCCCACCTGCAACGATGACTGGTGCCGAAATTCGTCAACACATAGATGGGCTCGTGGCCAATACAGAAGGTGGTTTTGTGGGATATGGTGAGAAGCATATGTGGACACATAAGTCTGGCTTGACTCGGCTCCCCTATTTTGACGACCTGCTCCTTCCACACAACATTGACGTGATGCACACTAAAAAGAATGTTGCCGAGGCACTGTGGGAAACAATTATGGACATTCCTGATAAGTCAAAGGATAATGTGAAGGCAAGAGTGGATCTGGCAGCGTTATGTGATAGACCAAAACTAGAGATGAAGCCGCCAAGTGGCAGAAAGACGTGGAGAAGGCCTAAGGCCGATTTCGTCCTAAGCAGGGCCCAGAGGAAGGAAGTACTTTAGTGGATCAAGATATGGATTGAACAGATTCTTTAGTTGATGTTCCCTGATGGGTATGCAGCTAACCTGAGTAGGGGGGTGAACTTATCTACTATGCGAGTCTTAGGGATGAAGAGTCATGACTTCCACATATGGATTGAACGGATTCTTCCTGCGATGGTTCGAGGCTATGTCCCTGAGCATGTCTGGCTAGCGCTTTCAGAGTTGAGCTATTTCTTCCATCAGCTTTGTGCAAAAGAGTTATCTCGGACCGTGGTTGCAGACTTGGAAAGATTGGCACCCGTGTTACTGTGTAAGCTTGAGAAGATATTTCCACCCGGCTTCTTCAATCCAATGCAGCATTTGATTCTTCATCTCGCCTATGAGGCACGAATGGGGGGGCCCGTGCAGGGACGTTGGTGCTATCCAATCGAGAGATGTCTAAAGACTATTCGAAAGAAATGTAGAAATAAATGCAAAATCGAGGCTTCCATTGCAGAGGCATACATTCTAGAGGAGGTCTCAAACTTCACAACAACTTATTATGGTGACAAACTGTTGAGCGTGCATAATCCACCCCCTCGTTACAATGATGGCGACAATGAATCGAACCTTAGCATATTTCGAGGCCAACTCGGAAGCGCAAGTGGCTCAACCACCAAGACCCTGACACATGAAGAGTGGCGGCATATCATGCTATACGTATTGACCAACCTTGAAGAGGTGACGCCATACATGGAACAATTTCTTCATGAATTCTGGCGTCGATCAAGGGACCCCACTCCACAGGAATATGACACTCTTATTAGAAAGGGTGCGAGAAATGGGTTGCCCGATTTCATTTCCTGGTTCAAATGTAAGGTACGTGCTTAGTTTGTAAAAGAGATACGTCTTTGAACTCAATTTAGCGTCTTTTAACTTGCTAATACTTGCAGGGCCAAAGAGATCTGTCTATGAATGCCGAGTTGAGACAAGTAGCCAACGGCTTTGCTTATAGGGTCAAGAAATATTCTGGGTATGACGTCAATGGATACCGTTTTCGCAAAACAAACTACGACAAAAGTCGGCCCAATCGGAAAACAACGTGTTCTAGAGTCTTTACGCCCGGCCTTGACAATGTCGATTATTTTGGACGAATCGAAGAAATATATGAGCTCAATTTTTATGGTTCCAAACCTCTTACTCCAGTGATATTCAAATGTCATTGGTTTGACCTTCAAGTGACGAGACGGACACATTCTAATCTTGGGATAGTCGAAATTCGACAAGATTCCACCTTAGGAGGAGACGATGTCTATATCGTGGCCCAACAGGCCACACAAGTGTATTATCTCCCATATGCGTGCCAAACGAAAGAACATCTTAAGGGTTGGGATGTTGTGTATAAGGTATCGCCGCACGGGAGGTTACCTGTTCCTAACGATGAAGATTACAACTTAGACCCAGACACATATGATGGAGAGTTCTTCCAAGAAGATGGGCTAGAAGGGCGATTTGAGATAGATTTAACTGAAGCTATCGGAATGGACGTAGATATTGAAATGGTTGTTGATGAGGAGGATGATGAGGTGCAAAATGATAATGACTTAGTAATCCTTAAAGGCAATGACATTAATGACGAACTTGCGTCTTCCGATGGTGTTGAGATTGAAATGATTGATAGTGATGATGAGAGTTATGATCCGGCTAACCCCGACACATATGAAGATTATTTTTAATCGATGTAATGCTATATGACTTTTTATTTCGCACCTGTTTTTAAATACATCTTTTTATATGTGCTTATTTGTTTACTCTTAATTGCAGGTTGTTGGACAAATATGGTGGGCGGTTGGCTGAGGAGGAGGAGTAGGACGGCGGACGAGGCAGAGCAGGTCGAGGCACAGCATGCGGCGCAGCAGGACGACCTTGTCCAGCAGCAGGCGGAGCCTCAGGTCAATGACGACCAGCAGTAGGATGACGACGACTAGCAGCATGACACCTCGGGTTCTGGCAGCTCAAGTTCGAGGAGCATCTACCTGCGAGGCCCCGCGAGTCTCCCTCCGCGTCCCATACTTCAGGACAGGCGGCCGCTGATTCGGCCGGATGGGGAGAGGTATGTAACTTTATGTTCTTCATTCTATTATGTGTTCAAAATCATAATATAAACTAATACTTTTTATTTATCACTTGGACAGATCTTGGACGGTTCTGGATTATGCTGGGGGTCATCGTCGCCCCCCAATGGCATCCTCGGCCTGCTGTGCAGGGAACACTTCCCTGGACTGGTGGAGTACGCCGGAGTGACGGGCCCAGCTTTCACCTTCGACCACTACGCCGTCGCCCCCGATGCAGTAGACCGGGACGGCCTGGAATTCGCAAACAAGGCAGAGCGGGTGAAGCAAGAGCTGTGGGTAATTCTTAGTATAATGTAAAATATGTCGCATTCGTTGCAAATTCTTGAAATAATGTATGGATACATCGTTTTTGTATGCAGGATTTCTTTAGATGCGAGGCTGGATACGAGGCTAGGGTGGATGTGGTGGCCACCACGAGCTGTAAGAAGCTCGTCGTGGACATGCACTATGAGGCCCGAATCCAGGCCATCGTCACCTACCATGGCTCCGTCCTTGGGGAGAGGGTGAACAAGCAGCAAGCCCGAACCATGTCGTTGACCAGGGACCAGTACCTGCAGGTAAAGTCATGCATGTTTGGTTCCAGCACTCCATGCATGGATTTTATTTTATCTTCTGATATGCACTTTACGTGTTTACTTTGTAGGTGATTCCACATTGGTGCGCCGCACATCCTCTGTGCTGGGAGCAGATGGTGGATAGGTGGTGTTCGGCTGAGTGGGAGGAGGCACACACCGCTAGCCAGGAACGACGTATGATGATGCAAGGTCTCTCCACCACCAAGGCAGCCGGAGCCTGGGGCAATATGCCGAAGCATGGGTACGCACTCTTTTTTATTTAGGTATATTGCATTGGATTATATATTGTTTCTAACTATCTCGTTGGTTTTCTTGCAGTCGGCTTCACATGGTGGCCGGCCTTGCTCCACCTTCTCGGCCTATGCTATGGCCCATAAGGGCAAGGCGACGTCAGACGTCACCTACAACCCGGATGACGGGCCCGAGGCCTACACCAACCCCGCCGTCTACAGCCGCCTTCTTGACTACACCGCCATGGCGCAGGAGGTCCATAGCCCAGACTATGATCCAAGCACCGAGCCGATCGACCCCGATGTGCTCATGAGGGTCGGAGGAGGCAAGAGACATGGGCGGTATTGGATTGCCGACTCGGCAATCGACTCGTCCTCCACTCCCACTCTGTTTCAGGTGAGAGCAAGGAGCACGGGCTCGAGTCCAGCCATACGACCTTGGCACGACAGCTCACAGCTTCACATACAACAACTCGAGGTTAGTGCTTCTATAACTCGTCCTTCCTTGAGTTATATACTTTCTCTTTGAGTTACTATAACGTTGGCTTGTAATATTATAGACTCAACTAGAAGAAGAGAGGAGGGAACGTCACGAGATGGAGGCGAGGATTATGGCGGAGCGGGAGGCAGAGCGGGCGGAGCGGGAGGCGGAGCGGGAGGCTCGCCAGGCGGCTGATCAGAGGATGGCGGAGATGTTCCAGTACATACAGAGCCTTGGCGCCGCACAGGGCATCGCTCCGCCACCTCCATTGTTCCCTCCAGTTGACCCTGCTCTCTTCCATACTCCTGTGAGTATCAAAATTGTAGTTAGATGTTGGTAATGCATCTGGTATAATACATACAATCTCTTCTCTGTGCAGGGCCAATCTGCGGCCGCATCCAACAACCCTCCTGAAGGGTTCAGCCCAACGCAGCACCAGACCAACCGCCCACCTCTATGAGTTTTATGTTTTCAGTGTTGAATACTTATGTCTGTGTGTTTGAAGACTTCAGAACTTATGTTAAATACTTATGTTTGTGTTGGATACCTATGTCAGAGCTTGAGACGTATGAGACTTATGTTTGTGTTGGATACTTGTGTTGAACACTTATGTTTGTGATGAATATTTATGTTTGTGTTAACTATTCATGTTTGTGATGATATCTGTGATGTATATATGTGATATATGTGATGTATATGTGATATCTTTTGTTTGTTTGGATGGAATAGGGAAAACAAATAAAAAAGGTGCCTACTGGTCACTTTGCCGAGTGTAACACTCGGCAAAGAGGCGCTTTGCCGAGTGTCAAGGCCATAACTGTAACACCCTAAAAAAATAAACCATTTTTATAATCCAAATATGGTGTGTCCTATGGATGATCGGAGGCCGTAGATGTATAGATCTCATCAAGATGATTCCGATCAATCACTAGTTTGCCTTGTTTGAAGTCCAGATGAGTCTTTTCGAGTGCCGGTTGATCTGAGCCATTGGATATTAGGATTGTGGAAGTTTCCTTCTATTTATACCTCCCTAACCCTAGAATCCACGTCCTCCCACCCCTAGCACCATCACCCTTTTCTGCCTTGCCCCAAGAGATGAGAGGAAGAAAAAAAAGAAGAGAAGAGAGGGGAGATGAGGGCATACCGTCGCTCATCATCGTCGTTCCTCTCCAAGAATTGGTTGGATTTCCTTACCTCTCTCTCTTTTCTCCACTTGATGAATGCTTTCTCTTGTTTTGGATGAGTTTTAGGCCCTGCAATTAGTTTTTTTGGTTGGATTAGATGGGAGATTAGATTTTGATCTCGAAATTAGTTTCTGCAGGATGGCAGATTCAACAGTTTCTGTTCATGCCTGTTTTCCGTGTTCTTAGTTGCCTCAAAAAACTAAAACGTCTGTCTATGAGTCGTAGATAATTTGTATATCTTTCCGTGGCCGCGAAGAACACCTCAATCGGACATCAGATCAGAAAGTTATTGCTGTTTGATTATAGCAGTTTTTCAGTCTCATAATTCTGTGCAGAATCTGTTCTCTTAAGATTTAGGCAATTTTATCTACAGAATTAAACTTTAGGATTGTAAAAGAAGTTGTAGACAATTTTATTAGCTTTCCAGATTGTTAAAGAGCGCATTCATATGAATTATGAAACTCCAGTTATGTTTGTTTTACTGTGGCTGTTCCTGTTTGCCTGACAAAAATGAGCGGGTCTGTTCACTGGTGGGTTTCATATAGTAAATAGACGAATTGGCTGTTCCAACTATGGAGACATTTGTAGAGGGATAAAAGTTCTTACTGCCAGCAGAATTTCATAATTTTTGGTTGAGTAGTTTGGTAGATATTGAATTTTGAAGTTAACTATGCTGCTGTCTGAAACAGATTCAGACATTTATCTTATCAGATGTTTTAGAACTTATAGATGGCAGAATTTAATTATCCATTAAATACTGAAGTTGTAGAGTATTTTGTGTATACACTCCTAGAGTATTTCTTTAATATCATCACTGTTATAATTTTAAAGATACAAAATTAACAAACAGTGCTGCTGCTGTTTGGCATGTGGTTCAGGGTGGGAGTCTTTCCACCGGGTCTTGGTTTCAAGTGTAGGAGCGATTTGTTGATTGTTGGCAAATGTTTGTGAAATATTTGTACTAAGTTTTATGCCCGCTAGCAGGTGGCTACACTCCGGATCATGCCTAGTACATCTTTCTTCCTCGATGAAGGCAAGTGAATGTAGCAGTGGTTTCTACCGTTTTGACTTGTTGTTTTTTTATCGCCTACACTCTAATATTCAGAATTATGGAATTCTTTCATAAGTGAACTCTATGGTGATGCTTTACTTGATTGTATTATACTGATGCTCAATCATATATTGATGATGATTATGGTTCGAGTATGACCCATGAGATTAATTTACACCCGTGAAGGCAGATAAAGTATTATTTGAGGTTTGTATCGTATCTGAAGGCAGATGAAGTATTATTTAAGGTTTGTTTTGTATCTGAAGGAAGTGAAGTGTATTGATAAATGCAGCATGCCATATGCATTACATGATTCATTTGCATCTGAAGTTTGGTCGTGACCTATGGTCCGACCGTACCGGTACAACTTAGCATCGTACGTTGCCCGAGGAGGGGTACGATGCGGCTTCATACCCTTAGAGGTATGAAGGCAGAGGACATATGCATTGCATTTATATGCATTCATTGAAGTGATATTAGCAGATGATGTGGTTTTATACTCTCAGAGGTATGAGGGCAGATGACCTACACATTGCATTCCTATGCATACATTGAAATGATATCTGCAGGTATTATTGACGCAGGGAAGGGTTATACAACCTATTGTGGTTGTTCGAGGAAATGAGATGGTATTGGTTATATTGGGACTATTGAGTTCTATATCTACAAGTATTTCTGATCTCAATTGTGATTACTTTAAAATGTTGTTTAATTCAATTTGTGGTTTAAATATCTCGTCAAAACAATTTGCTTGCTGAGATGTATCATCTCACTCTTGCATTACTCAATGCAGGTACTTCATTCATGTTACGTTGGGAATGAGGGAAGTAGCAGCACGTTCACCTTCACTATTATAATAACGATGCCCAGTTGCAGCCATGATTTAATTAGAAACTCGATGACAAATGATGTTTGTTTTTTCCTAGTCGTGTGCACTGGTTAATTCAGTTCATGTCGTTATGTTTAACTTTCCTTTGCTAGCAGATTAATAATGCTTAGTATGTTTTTTTCATGATATATGTTTATACACTGTTGCCCCTCGTTTATGCAATCTTTCAAAAGAGATGCTGCCGAAATTTTATATATGGATGTCAGATGTGTAGTTCAGTAGCATTCCGGGGTGTTTGTGGACCCCGGGGTGTTACAGTTGGTATCAAAGCATAGGCTTCAGATTCTTGGCAATTTGAAGATGAATTTGACACACTTGCACATATAGGAAGGGTATGAATTCAAATATCTTTGATATATATTAGGTAGTGTTTGGTTGAAGAGCTAAGTAGAACGGAGCCGTTCCATCCCTGATTCTAGGAACGGAGCCGCTCTGTTCTGTGTTTGGTAATCTGGAACGGAGCAGTTCTGTTTTTTGTTTGGTTGCAGAGTGAACGGAACGGAGCGTGACTGTGAGAGCGGGATTGGAACGGAGCGGCTCCGTCCCATTGATTTTTTGGAGCGGAATGGTTCCGGATCTGAGGAGAATATTCCCTAATTGGAGCCATTCCGTTCTAGTTACTTTGTAACCAAACAACAACAAAACTGGGACAGAACGGTTCCGTTCTACTTGGCTCTTCAACCAAACGCTACCTTAGTGTCTTTGAAGTGCATATGACAATAATTTCACCCATCCCTATTCCTTTACGGTGATGTGGTATGTTGTTTATGACTTAATGCCTAATATGATTTATCTCTAAATCTTTATATTGTTTTATTAATGCGATTGATATCGCTGGTCTTTGGTAAGATTGAAGTTGTTATTATGCTTGTGATATACAAGTATGCCTATGTTGATTTCATCATGTTTTTCATGGTTGAGTTTTATTGCAATAATATTGTTATATATGCTTGATTGAGGATGTTCCTAAGAGGAGTGTGAATTGCGTGTTTTGGGTTACAAGGTAACCATCAATTTGAATTAAAGTTGTTGAGTGGTTGGTGGATAGTTCCAACTATCTTTGCAAAGAATGATTGTTTATGTCGAGAAACCAGTTCTGAAAGAAATGAATATTGGTACTTTTATATGAATTTTGGGGAAGTCTTTACATAGCCAGAATGGCTTACATGTCTCTCTTCTATTGTGTGTTTTAGTAGCATTCCGGGGTGTTTGTGGACCCCGGGGTGTTACAGTTGGAGGTGGTTTAAAGTGGTTGCATGTTAGTCATGCTAGTTGTAGAATAAATCTTTGTTTTTCTTGATCTATTGATTATGTATTAATACGTTGAGGATCAGATGGTTCTCTCCCTGATGCATGCTGGTGGATCCATTGTTGGACCACCTATCTATTGGTTTGAATGAAGTCATTGCCTAGCCTAGAGTTGGTTGTGTGTGGTTAGTCACCTATTCCTAAATGATGTGGTTTTTTACATCAACTTGAGATGTTTGTCAAATGTGTGAAGGATTACGGGGTTATCATTGACCTCGTATGTCTAGTACTTTGAGTGCATCGTATGATAGAATGAAATGTAAGTTTCTGAACTACAGTAGATGAAGACTTATATTATTTGTAGGTTAACCTTACTAGTTTGGTTATTTTTCTTAGTTGAGTTGTTGGATGAAGTATAGCGACATTGGTTAAGCAAATATTGTATTGTTGTTGTTCTATCAATGCTCTTTGTGGAGTTTTTGGCATTTCTTCGATGAAATGTGCCGCGCAGAATGTTATGGGCTTCTTGTCTGCTTTATTGCTCCTTTAGTTCTGTAGAGTTTCTCCCTTTTGTGGGGTGCAAAGAATGTTAGATTACATGATTATCTTTTCATGATGGCAAGAACGGGGTTTAAGAAGATTAGGAGTTTTGTTTCAATAGAACTACTTGTTTTGTGGTGCTGTGAGGTGAGGTGTTTGATCTTTTTATACGTTCATCTGGTGTGGATGTTTTACCATTGAATTAAAATAAATTGTTGAATTTGGTAAGGGTTGTGCTTAGTGCATATTACTCCTTCATAAAAGAGTGTCGTTTTAAGACATTGATGCTGATGTATGGCTGCATCCAAATTCGATGTTGTGAAATCGTAGTGTTGATCGCATCTATGACTTGCTTTGAGCTTCATTGCAGGTTGTTTCATGCTTGTTGTCAGGATGTGTAGCTTCCTTAGACCATTAGTCCGAGGTAGAAGTTCTTGTGTTTATTAATACCAATAATGGACCCATGTTTTCAATGGTGGTGTTATTTGGGGTACCTTGGATGTTTTGCTTGGAGTGGTCGAATTCGAGGACGAATTCTTTTTAAGGGGGGTAGAATGTAACACCCTAAAAAAATAAACCATTTTTATAATCCAAATATGGTGTGTCCTATGGATGATCGGAGGCCGTAGATGTATAGATCTCATCAAGATGATTCCGATCAATCACTAGTTTGCCTTGTTTGAAGTCCAGATGAGTCTTTTCGAGTGCCGGTTGATCTGAGCCATTGGATATTAGGATTGTGGAAGTTTCCTTCTATTTATACCTCCCTAACCCTAGAATCCACGTCCTCCCACCCCTAGCAGCCGTCACCCTTTTGTGCCTTGCCCCAAGAGATGAGAGGAAGAAAAAAAGAAGAGAAGAGAGGGGAGATGAGGGCATACCGTCGCTCATCATCGTCGTTCCTCTCCAAGAATTGGTTGGATTTCCTTTCCTCTCTCTCTTTTCTCCACTTGATGAATGCTTTCTCTTGTTTTGGATGAGTTTTAGGCCCTGCAATTAGTTTTTTTGGTTGGATTAGATGGGAGATTAGATTTTGATCTCGAAATTAGTTTCTGCAGGATGGCAGATTCAACAGTTTCTGTTCATGCCAGTTTTCCGTGATCTTAGTGGCCTCAAAAAAATAAAACGTCTGTCTATGAGTCGTAGATAATTTGTATATCTTTCTGTGGCCACGAAGAACACCTCAATCGGACATCAGATCAGAAAGTTATTGCTGTTTGATTATAGCAGTTTTTCAGTCTCATAATTCTGTGCAGAATCTGTTCTCTTAAGATTTAGGCAATTTTATCTACAGAATTAAACTTTAGGATTGTAAAAGAAGTTGTAGACAATTTTATTAGATTTCCAGATTATTAAAGAGCGCATTCATATGAATTATGAAACTCCAGTTATGTTTGTTTTACTGTGGCTGTTCCTGTTTGCCTGACAAAAATGAGCGGGTCTGTTCACTGGTGGGTTTCATATAGTAAATAGACGAATTGGCTGTTCCAACTATGGAGACATTTGTAGAGGGATAAAAGTTCTTACTGCCAGCAGAATTTCATAATTTTTGGTTGAGTAGTTTGGTAGATATTGAATTTTGAAGTTAACTATGCTGCTGTCTGAAACAGATTCAGACATTTATCTTATCAGATGTTTTAGAACTTATAGATGGCAGAATTTAATTATCCATTGAATACTGAAGTTGTAGAGTATTTTGTGTATACACTCCTAGAGTATTTCTTTAATATCATCACTGTTGGGGACTTGTTCTCAAATGCTATGAATTAAGAACAAGGCAACATAGAATGTTAAATGATACTGTCCTTCGTCCGCGAAGCATTATTCCTTTGAGGATAATGGATCTTAGACGAAGGTTGATAAGCGTCTTATTACGAAGTTGAACCTTCGTAATAAACTTTCAATAAACGTTGTAGAATAATGCAAAATAAAAGGTAAGAATGAATAAATGATTCACAGATGCATTATATAATATTCACTTAATATATTGAATCATAAAATACAATGATACCTATGCCTTGACAAAGGTTGTATTCCGAGAAATGCGATTGCAAATGTCAGAAAATGCGTGAACAGTAACGTAATACTGTTCACTATTTATAGGCACAGGACGCAGCCTGTGAGTAATTACAAGTATGCCCCTTATAAGAACTTACAACGTTGACTCAGACCTTTATGGACTAAAAGGTCATTCTATCTTTAAGTCGGTTTGTAATGCCGAAGCTCTGCGAAAAGGCACCTTCGGCTATCTTGTGCGAACAGCTTCATCCGAGGATCACTTCTTTCTATAAGACCTTCGGCGACGAAGCATAGACCCAACAGTAGCCCCTTTCGCGGTGCTAGATCGTTTTTCGTAACGAGCTTGATCCGTGAAAAAAGTTTCTTAAGCTTCAGAGCGCCGAAGGTCTCAAAAAACACCTTCCCTGAGCTCGTTGTCGAGAAACGATTGGATTTCCCTGCGCGCAGCGGCCCCACCTTGCAGAGTTACTGTTCGGTCATTGCGGTCCACCGTACAGCGAGTGCGAGCGGGTGTCCGCCTGGTGTAAAACTCCTGGCACTTCACCTTCTTACCTGCGGCACTATATAAACAGACGAGTAGGTGTGAAGTTACCACAGCATTTACTGCTATTTGCACTGTTTTGCTGCCAAAATTTTTAACCATCGCCGAAGCTTGTTTGTCAGATTTGAACGAAGCTCCATCTTGAAGCCTGCTTCGGAGAAAAAAGTATCAAAGTTTCACAAGTTCATAATTAAATGGCCAGAGTTCGCTCTACAGCTAGGGTTGAGCGTGAGGGGGACGAAACTGAAGCTTCGGAGACTGTGCCCATCTCCGAAGCGATGCAGCGCTCCGGACTGGTGACTGCGGAAGAAATGCCTGCTGCCGAAGCAAACCCGACAGCTGCCGAAGGAGAAGGGAACATTGAAGAAACCGACTCCGAAGATGACTACCGTATTGCCATGCCCAGCAAACCCAGCCACCTAGACTTCGGAAAATCGACTGTTTCAAAGGTTGATCTCGCCAAGATGGTGAAAGCAGGTTTTTTCAGTGAAGATCAGAAGAAGCTACTTCGCTTCGGGGGAGAAGAGACCACCCCGAAGCCAGAGAAGGATGAGGTTGTCATCTTCAAAAGTTTTTTAAAGGCTGGGCTAAGATTCCCTGTTCACGAGATTGTTGCGGAGATATTGAAGAGGTTTGGCATCTACCTTCACCAGTTAACTCCTAACGCTATCGTTAGGCTTAGCGTTTATATTTGGGCCCTCCGAAGCCAAGCAGTGGAGCCTTTTGCTGACAGTTTCTGTCGAGTTCATGAATTGCATTATCAAACAAAGGCCAGAAAAGATGGGCTTCATGAAAACTTCGGTTGCTACAATTTTGCCTACCGGAAAACCGCAAAGTTTCCTGTAATCAGCTACCGAAGCAAATGGCCGGCAGGCTGGAAATCAGAATGGTTCTATGTCAAGGTTGATGAGGACAAGGAGAAGCTTGTGCAAAGTCCACTCGAGCTAACTTTCGGAGAAACCCGACCCCACTGCAACATGACACCAGAGGGTCAAACTCAACGGGCAATGGATGAATTCAGAATCATTGCAGAGCATATTGGTACCAGGGATCTGGTTCAAGAATTCTTAGCATTCAAAGTCTTCCCTACTCTGAAAAAATGGGAAATGCCAAAGTTAAAGGGGGAGAAGAAGGAAGGGGATCTTGTCCGGCTTCCTTACCACTTCAAATTCAAGAAATATTTTAAGAAGCCCTGCCAAGAGTGGCTGGATACAGTTGAGGTGATGTGTAATGAAATTCTTGGAAATTATTCGAAAAAAGAAGATCAACTGATGACAGCAGCCTTCGGCACCCGTCCGAAGCGAAGGCTGAACCGAGTGCTTGATGCACTGGGTTTCGAATATCCTGACTATGCGCAGCTGAACAAGGGTGCTGAGGGCCAGAGAAGAAAAAGAGCGGCCGAAGCTTTAAACAAGGATGAAGAACAACCACCAAAAAAGAAGAAAATTGTCAAGAGAAGAATATCAACTCCAAAGCGAAAACTATCCGAAGAAGAGGGGACCCCCACACCACCTTCTACTAGCGACGTGGAGGAAATTCTAAAGGTAATGACTGAACCCATGCCCACGAAGCTAAGTCCATTAGGGCCTCGACTGACGAAGCTTTTTCAAAAGGTGGCGGAGCCGGAAAAAACGAAGATAACCAAAGCAAAAAGGCAAAGAATTATTGCCGTAACAGAAGTTATTGACAAGACGCCACCGAGAGCATCAATTCAGAAAACAGCAGCTACTGAAGACACAACAAACGTCGAAGTCGCACCTTCGGAGGTCGCGGCTACCGAAGCCGCTACAGCCGAAAATGTGAACTTAGAGACTACCATTGAGAATATCGACAAAATTTTAGAAGACATGGCTGCAGAAGAAGCTGCCGCTGCTGCTAAAAAAGTCATGGCCGCAGTGCCTGAGAAGGGGAAAGAAATAGCCGAAGTCGCTTCGGACGACGAAGCCTACACATTTCAAAATTTAATTGGGCAAAAACTTTCGGAGGACGAAATAGAAGAGCTAAAAGACTATGCCAAATCTTGCGGATACAGGCCAGGAGCTCTTCTATTCGGAGGTGTGGACGATGAAAAATTAGGCTGCATTCGAGACCAAACCGGAGCTAAGGTCATCGGTACTCTGTCAAAGAGTATCGGTTTTCCGAAGCTAGAGACAGATATCAGCCGCTACCGACGACAGCATATCGTCGGCAGCTTATTTTATTCCAATTTCAAGGTAAACAATCTTTTCTCTGTTCCTTATTGCTTTGGATAATGAAAATGTTACTAACGAAAACTGTTTTTGTGCAGAGCATGCTACTGAGCAAAGCTCTGAAGATGCAGCAGGATTTGGAGGACAAAAAACACGAAGCTATAATTGGAAATTTAGAGAGCAAAATAAAAGAACAATCAGCCATCATCGAAAAGAAAGACTTCGAACTTCAATCAACCGAAGGCTTGCTGGCAGAGACCGAAGCTAAAATATTAGAATTGAATTCGAAGCTTATCGGTCAATCAAAACAGTTTGAACAAGAAAAGCTAGAGCTTAATTCTAAACTTGAAGCCGAAGTCCAAGCCAACTCAAATTTGAAGAAATCATTAACAAGCCTTCAGGATAAATGTTTGAATTTTAGCAACAATTGTATCCAACAACTAAAGAAGATCTTTTACTCAGTTGGAGCCAGCAGCGGGAAATTTACCCCTTCGGATGAAGATTTACCAAAAGCCTTCGATCATATCGAAGCTGAAATTGAAGAACTTGACGAAGTTATAGCTGGGCACGGTGACTTCTGTGCCTGGGTAGCTTCTCGGGGTACTGCTGCAGCATTCCTGAAGGCTGGCTGCGAGCATGGAAAGATTGTCAACAGGCCCAACTTCACCCTGTCTCCATCAATCCTGGACGATATACCTGACCTCGCCCGAAGTATCTCAAATAGATTTATAAAAATGATATGGACAAAAGGCGGGCGGGAGAAGGCTGGAGACGAAGCTCGAAGTCATCTTGAACCAGTAAGAAATCCTACTTTGTACTTACCTTCTCCTTCATACTTGATTTTTACTCTGGATACCTGGATTCATGTAGGATGACGAAGCTGAAGGTGATTAAAGAATATGCCGCCGAAGCGGAAGCCTGAAGAAGATTAGTAGTAGTAGGCTAGAAAATACTGAGGAAAATTTGTAACAACTTGTTGTAAATACAATTAAACCGTTCTCAAGGAACTTTGTACATACCTTGTAATATATCCTTACCCTTTTATTAAGACGCTTTGATGTGGACGAAATCAATATTTTGAGCCGAAGGCGAAAAAAAACACCTTCCCTTCTTTTCGTACACAACGAAGCATTAAAGACTGCTTCTTCTTTCTGCGGAAGCTTTGCTTTTTTGTACACTCCAAAACATAAAAGAATACTTCTCCTTTTTGCCGAAGCAACCACTTAGTAACACAGATCCCATGAATGAATGCTTATGAATGCAAATGCTATGATGTAATGTGTTGTGCGAATGAATGTCCAAAACATATAACCGAAGCCACACTCAACCATTATTTCCTTGGAATCAACCACACATCAGCTCTGCATTCCCTTAGGAACGACTTTGGAGCTTCCTCGTCTTTTACTTAGACGGTATAAACTCTGCATTCCCTTAGGAACGTCTTTGGAGTTTCTTCGCCTTTTCCTTAGGCGGTATAAGCTCTGCATTCCCTTAGGAACGTCTTTGGAGCTTCTTCGTCTTTTACTTAGACGGTACCAGCGTTGACTTTTCGCTGAGAGCTCTGCATCCCCTTAGGGACGTCTTTGGAGCTTCTTCTCTTTTTTCTTTTTCAGTTTCTGCACTCGATGGTGCGTTCTCAGCTGTTACATTTACATTTTTTGGGGGATTTTGCTCTTATAAGACTAAAAAAGGAAATTACACATGATGGCCCCATTAAAAACCTTTCTCCCCCTTCGGAAAGGAAAAGGGTGCCATGAAAAAGAAAAGAAAAAACATAAAAAATTACATCATGTTATACATAGTATCGCCGAAGCTCATCCGCATTCCAAGACCTTGGAATTTCGTTGCCATCCATGTCCTTCAATCTGTACGATCCAGGCCTTGACGAAGATACTACTAAGAATGGTCCTTCCCATTTCAACTGTAGCTTACCCACTGTATCTGGGTTAGCCACTCTCCGAAGCACCAAGTGTCCCGGCTCAATATTTTTTAGCCGGACTTTTCTATCTCGCCATTTAACTGTTTCAGCCTGATATTTATTGATATTCTCCACGGCCTGAAGCCTGATCCCTTCTAAAGCATCCTTTTCCACAAGGCAAGCATCTTCGGGACCTGATTCTGCCGAAGCTACTACTCTTATTGATCCAGCTTTGGCTTCTTCCGGGGTTATTGCTTCGTCTCCGAATAATAACTTAAATGGGGTAAAGCCTGTAGACCTTGATGCTGTTGTATTGTGGCTCCACACCACTTTGGTTAACTGGTCTGGCCACTTTCCCCTGGGTTGATTGAAGATTAACTTCATTATTCCTGTCATTATAATGCCGTTGGCCCTTTCAACAAGCCCATTCGACTCCGGATGCCTGACTGATGCAAAATGGATCTTCGTTCCAATTTGATCACAAAAGTTTCTGAAAGCTTCGGAGTCGAACTGCGTTCCATTGTCTACAGTGATGGCCTTCGGTACTCCGAAGCGACAGACAATGTTCTGCCAGAAAAACTTTTGGACAGTGGCCGAAGTTATTGTAGCTAATGACTTCGCCTCAATCCATTTGGAAAAATACTCCACAGCTACTACAACATATTTTAGATTCCCTTGGGCCGGTGGTAATGGACCCAACAAGTCAAGGCCCCATCTTTGCAATGGCCAGATGGGTTGTATCAGCTGTGTCAAAGACGAAGGTTGCTTTTGATCTCTTGCACATTTTTGACAACCTTCGCACTTTTGGACTAACTCCGCTGCATCCGAAGCTGCCTTCGGCCAATAAAAACCTTGGCGGAACACTTTTCCAAGTAATGGCCTGGATCCGATGTGGGATCCACACAGGCCTGCATGTATCTCTTTCATCAACTCTATACCTTCGGCTCTAGATAAGCACTTGAGCAGCGGAGCGCAAACTCCATGTTTGTATAATTCCCCTTCTATCATGACATACGGACGAGCTCTTGCCTCTATTCTTTTATTGTAAGCTTCGTCATCTGAAAGGAACTTACCCTGAAGGTAAGAGATTATTTCAGTTCTCCAATCTTCGCTGTAAACAGGAGATATGTTGAGGACTGCTCTTTCAAGGAGCTCCACTGAAGGTGCCTTTATTGTTTCGAAGAACACATCCGAAGGTAACAGCAGCCCCTGTGCCGCAGACTTAGCTAGCAAATCAGCATGCTCATTTTGTCCTCGAGGAATATTCTTGACAGAGAATCCTTCGAAGGATGCTTCGATCCTTCGGACCGTATCTAGATATTTTTCAAGCTTCGGATCTTTAGCCTTGCAACTTTTGTCAACATGACCCGAAACCACCTGGGAATCAGTTTTAAGAATTGCCCTTCTGATTCCCATTGCCTTTAATTTCCGAAGGCCCAGAAGCAGGGCTTCGTACTCAGCAATATTGTTCGTGCAGCTGAAATCAAGTCTTGCTGCATAACAAGTTTTGACCTTGGATGGTGAAACCAACACAGCAGCTGCACCTGCTCCGAAGATTCCCCAAGAGCCATCACAAAACACTGTCCACACTTCGGCATCTTTATTTGCTTCTTCATCCTGAGCCCCTGGCGTCCAGTCGGCAATGAAATCTGCCAATGCTTGAGACTGGATCGAAGATCTATGCACATAATCAATGTAAAATTCGTTGAGCTCTGCAGCCCATTTCCCAATCCATCCAGTAGCTTCTCTATTTCTCATTATATCCTTCAACGGCTGCGAAGAAGGAACAATGATATTGTATGCCTGAAAATAATGCCGAAGCTTCCTGGATGCCATTAAAACGGCATATAATACCTTCTCCAGCTCTGTATAATTTTTCTTTGAGACACTAAGGACCTCAGATACAAAATACACTGGAACTTGCTTCTTGAGCTGGCCATAAAGCTTCTCCTGGACAAGTGCCGCACTTACTGCTGAGTGCGAAGCTGCCACATATAACAACAGAGGAGCCCCTGGCGTTGGCGGAGTTAATGTTGTGAGATCTATCAAGTATTGCTTCAACTCTTCGAAGGCTTTTTGTTGACTTGGGCCCCATTGAAAGACTTCGGCTGACTTCAGCACCTCGAAAAATGGTAAGTTTCTTTCTGCTGATCTGGATATAAATCTGTTGAGAGATGCCAGCCTTCCTGTCAATCTTTGGGCCCCTTTTCTTGTAGTTGGTGGCTCCATTCGAAGTATAGCTTCGATTTTATTTGGATTAGCTTCGATTCCCTTTGTTGAAACCAAGCATCCAAGAAATTTACCCTTCTTTACTCCGAAGACACATTTCTCTGGATTCAGCTTCAAACCAGCTTGTCTGAAGCTGGCGAAGGTCTCCTGCAGATCAACAATATGATTTTCCTGCTTCGTGCTTTTGACGATAATGTCATCAACATAGGTCAACACATTTCTGCCTACTTGAGACTGAAGAACCTTCGCAGTCATTCTGCTGAAACTTCCTCCAGCGTTTTTGAGCCCCTCAGGCATCCGAAGATAGCAATACGTGCCACTTGGAGTTATGAAGCTAGTTTTCGGCTCATCTTCCTTTTTCATCCAGATTTGATGATATCCCGAGTAACAGTCCAAGAGACTCATGAGCTCTGAAGAAGCTGCTGCATCGACTAGAGAGTCTATCCTTGGCAACGGGAATTCGTCCTTCGGACAAGCCTTGTTGAGATCTGTGAAATCGATACACATTCTCCACTTGCCATTGGCCTTCTTCACCATAACAGTGTTAGCTAGCCACTCTGGATACTTCACTTCTCTGATAACTCCTGCACTGAGGAGTCTTTTTACTTCATTGCGAGCCCCTTCGGCCTTGTCATCAGACATTTTCCGAAGCCTCTGCTTTCGGGGTCTGAAGGATGGGTCAACATTGAGCGAATGTTCAATAACATCCCGATTTACTCCACAGAGATCATTAGCCGACCATGCAAAAACATCTTTGTTGTTGAATAAAAACCTTATCAAGGTTTTCTCCTGGTCTTCAGATAATTGCGAGCCCAACAGCACCTTCTGCTCTGCTATGTCCTCACACAATAGCATGGGCTTCGGCTGATCTGCTGAAGCTGCCTTCTCCCTTCTGAATTTGTACTGTTCACAAGCTTCAGTTCCATCTATATTATGGATTGCCTTGGAGTCGGTCCAGCTTCCTTCGGCCCTTCTAGCAGCTTCCTGGCTTCCATGGATAGCAATAGGCCCTTGGTCCGAAGGTATCTTCATGCAAAGATAGGCAGGATGAAGGATTGCTTCGAAGGCATTAAGAGTACCACGACCAATAATTGCATTGTAAGGATATTCCATGTCAACAATGTCAAACACAACTTGCTCAGTTCTAGTGTTGTTGATGAATCCGAAGGTTACTGACATGGTGATCTTGCCCAGTGCTACAATCTGTCTTCCTCCGAAGCCACAAAGAGGATGTGTAGCATCATGAATCTTATCTTCTGGCTCTTGCATTTGTCTGAAGGCTTTAGCAAATATGATGTCAGCTGCACTGCCTGTATCGACCAAGACATTGTGAACCAGAAATCCTTTGATAACACAAGAGATAACCATGGCATCGTTGTGTGGGTAATCATTGAGCTGAAGGTCCTCTTGAGAGAAGGTAATAGGAATGTGAGACCATCTTGATTTGATGAAGGGTCCTTGCACCCCAACATGCTGTACTCTTCTCTGCGCTTCCTTCTTCTGCTTCTTGTTAGCTGGCTCTGAGGACGAGCCACCTGTGATCGGGAGCACCAGCTTCGGGTCCGAAGCAACTCCAGCTTGATTGTTGAACGAAGCCATCAGCTCAGAAAAGTGGAAGTGAGTTCACCGGAGGTGGGCGCCAATGTTGGGGACTTGTTCTCAAATGCTATGAATTAAGAACAAGGCAACATAGAATGTTAAATGATACTGTCCTTCGTCCGCGAAGCATTATTCCTTTGAGGATAATGGATCTTAGACGAAGGTTGATAAGCGTCTTATTACGAAGTTGAACCTTCGTAATAAACTTTCAATAAACGTTGTAGAATAATGCAAAATAAAAGGTAAGAATGAATAAATGATTCACAGATGCATTATATAATATTCACTTAATATATTGAATCATAAAATACAATGATACCTATGCCTTGACAAAGGTTGTATTCCGAGAAATGCGATTGCAAATGTCAGAAAATGCGTGAACAGTAACGTAATACTGTTCACTATTTATAGGCACAGGACGCAGCCTGTGAGGAATTACAAGTATGCCCCTTATAAGAACTTACAACGTTGACTCAGACCTTTATGGACTAAAAGGTCATTCTATCTTTAAGTCGGTTTGTAATGCCGAAGCTCTGCGAAAAGGCACCTTCGGCTATCTTGTGCGAACAGCTTCATCCGAGGATCACTTCTTTCTATAAGACCTTCGGCGACGAAGCATAGACCCAACAATCACTGTTATAATTTTAAAGATACAAAATTAACAAACAGTGCTGCTGCTGTTTGGCATGTGGTTCAGGGTGGGAGTCTTTCCACCGGGTCTTGGTTTCAAGTGTAGGAGCGATTTGTTGATTGTTGGCAAATGTTTGTGAAATATTTGTACTAAGTTTTATGCCCGCTAGCAGGTGGCTACACTCCGGATCATGCCTAGTACATCTTTCTTCCTTGATGAAGGCAAGTGAATGTAGCAGTGGTTTCTACCGTTTTGACTTGTTGTTTTTTTATCGCCTACACTCTAATATTCAGAATTATGGAATTCTTTCATAATTGAACTCTATGGTGATGCTTTACTTGATTGTATTATACTGATGCTCAATCATATATTGATGATGATTATGGTTCGAGTATGACCCATGAGATTAATTTACACCCGTGAAGGCAGATAAAGTATTATTTGAGGTTTGTATCGTATCTGAAGGCAGATGAAGTATTATTTAAGGTTTGTTTTGTATCTGAAGGAAGTGAAGTGTATTGATAAATGCAGCATGTCATATGCATTACATGATTCATTTGCATCTGAAGTTTGGTCGTGACCTATGGTCCGACCGTACCGGTACAACTTAGCATCGTACGTTGCCCGAGGAGGGGTACGATGCGGCTTCATACCCTTAGAGCTATGAAGGCAGAGGACATATGCATTGCATTTATATGCATTCATTGAAGTGATATTAGCAGATGATGTGGTTTTATACTCTCAGAGGTATGAGGGCAGATGACCTACACATTGCATTCCTATGCATACATTGAAATGATATCTGCAGGTATTGTTGACGCAGGGAAGGGTTATACAACCTATTGTGGTTGTTCGAGGAAATGAGATTGTATTGGTTATATTGGGACTATTGAGTTCTATATCTACAAGTATTTCTGATCTCAATTGTGATTCCTTTAAAATGTTGTTTAATTCAATTTGTGCTTTAAATATCTCGTCAAAACAATTTGCTTGCTGAGATGTATCATCTCACTCTTGCATTACTCAATGCAGGTACTTGATTCATGTTGGGAATGAGGGAAGTAGCAGCACGTTCACCTTCACTATTATAATAACGATGCCCAGTTGCAGCCATGATTTAATTAGAAACTCGATGACAAATGATGTTTGTTTTTTCCTAGTCGTGTGCACTGGTTAATTCAGTTCATGTCATTATGTTTAACTTTCCTTTGCTAGCAGATTAATAATGCTTAGTATGTTTTTTCATGATATATGTTTATACACTGTTGCCCCTCGTTTATGCAATCTTTCAAAAGAGATGCTGCCGAAATTTTATATATGGATGTCAGATGTGTAGTTCAGTAGCATTCCGGGGTGTTTGTGGACCCCGGGGTGTTACAATAACACTCGGCAAAGAACCAAGACCTGGGCACCGGTATAGGTTCTTTGCCGAGTGTAATATCTCTGACACTCGGCAAAGAAGCACGCTTTGCCGAGTGCCGGACCTAGCACTCGGCAAAGAACCTGACATGGGGACCCTCCCTGACGGGTTCTTTACCGAGTGTCCCAGGTGGCACTCAGCAAAGATGGATCCTTCGCCGAGTGTTGCTGGGCAGACACTCAACAAAGATAACTCCGTTGCCGAGTGTCATCAGGGACACTCGGCAAAGCCGCCGTCTCCGTCACCCGGCGCCATGTACTCGGCAAAGAAGGCTTTGCCGATGCACTGTGTGCTGAGCCTTCTTTGCCGAGTGCGACACTCGGCAAAGCCTTTGCCGAGTGTTTTTAAGGCTTTGCCAAGTGCTTCAGACACTCGGCAAAGCCTGCGATTCTGGTAGTGCTAGCTGCCGGCGCGGCAGGCAGCTGTTCCTTACCGGTATGCTAGGCTAACTAATCTCAGCAGAACATGGACAACGATCGATGAAAGGTAGACCCTACCCTGCTTGTCCCTGTGCCTATATCTACATATGAACTAACTAGTTCTTGCTTCCACCATCGGCAGCTGCTTGATCTCTCGCCTCTCGCTATCGTCCAACTGCAATACTGTTGGTTGATCGTCTCGCCCGTTGTGTTGGAGAGGTCTTCTCCACGTTCAGTCCATCTCTCTACAGGTGAGCACCATATGTATCTAGCTAGCAGTATGTAGCTGCGGAACGATGATAATCAAGAGGCGCTCTTCGGGGCGCCGCAGCGATACCCCCAATCGCCTGCTCCGGCGGACGGCAGCGCAGCGGCGGTGACCGGCCGGCTTTAGTTTTATGCCGGCCGGCCGGCTCCGCCACTGTTAACGTGGTGGTGGCTGGGAAGATCGCTGGTGGCGAACTCTTGAGATGGAGAAGCCGGGAAGGTAAGAATGGAGCAGGAGACAGGGGAAGAACGGCAGCAGCCGAGAGAATCTTAGGAAACAGAATTCAGTTACAATCTTTGATGCCTTTCTCCAACTCCTTTCCACTACTTATTACATGCCAACACAAAGCCCACTAGCTTAAAGCTCAAGCGACACCATTACGGCCATCTTCTGCTGCAGCATTTGCCTCACGCCATCCACTCTGGCCCAGACAGCCGCACGTTCTTCCTCCTAATTCTGTCGCTCCTTTTCAGCCCATGGACACTTTCAGCCTTACCTTCCTGGCCCAACACTTCAGTTACCTCTGCTGATACTGGTTTGCTGACATTCCCCGGTCGACGAAGTCCTGCTTGACCCCAAGCAGGGGACAGAGGAAAAGCCTGCTGTACAGCCTCCAAGTTCTCCCAAGTTGCCAACGAAGGCGGTAAGCCCGACCACTTGATCAAAGCCTGAGTATTGCCTTTGGAATCAAGACGCCTTTGCAACACCAGTTCAGGGATCTGGAATCCTGCCAACGACACCGGTAGCTGATCCACGGTCACAGAAGAAGGAACTGCTTTCTTTAACTGCGACACATGAAAAACTGGATGAATATGCGATGAAGCTGGCAACGCCAATTTGTAGGCCACTGACCCAACTTTGGCGATGACCGAAAAAGGTCCAAAGAAACGGAAAGCAAGTTTCTGATTGGAGCGAGGTGCTAACGAGGACTGCACATAAGGTTGTAACTTGAGGTAGACGCTGTCACCCACTGCAAACTGTCGCTCCGATCGGTGCTTGTCAGCTTGAATTTTCATGCGCTGTTGAGCCCGCGCCAAGTGCTGATGTACCAATGCGGACATGACAGATTTCTCCTGGAGCCAATCAGCTAACTGAGGAGCTGGACAAGCAGCCTGAAGATCAATGCCAAAATGCTTTGGTTTGTACCCATACAATACTTCAAATGGTGACAGCTGAAGAGCGGAATGCCAACTCACATTGTACCAGAACTCGGCCAAATAAATCCACTGCACCCATTTATGAGGACAGGCATTCACAAAACAGCGCAGAAACGTTTCCAGACATTGATTGACCCGCTCCGTTTGTCCATCCGATTGTGGGTGATAAGCACTGCTCATATTCAATGCAACGTCTGCCAAGGAGAACAAACTCTTCCACAATTGACATGTAAAAATTCGGTCTCGATCCGACACAATAGCAAATGGTAAGCCATGCAAACGGTATACTTGTTGCATGAACACATGAGCCACCGAAGCAGCAGTAAAAGGATGCTTCAAAGGTATGAAGTGTCTGTACTTGGAGAACTTGTCCACCACCACCAAAACACAGTTTTTACCACGAGATAGAGGAAGACCTTCCACAAAATCAAGAGTGATTGTCTGCCAGGCACCAGCTGGAACAGCTAATGGTTGAAGTAACCCCAGATACTTGCTTCTATCCGGTTTAGCTTGCTGGCAGATAGCACAAGAGGCCACAAACTCCTGGATACTCTTCTTCATACCAGGCCAGGAAAACAACTGTTTCACTCGATGATATGTGACAGGAAAACCCGAGTGTCCTCCGACTGGAGAACTATGCATGGCCTTCAAAACAGTCTGTTGCATGGTCACATTAGAGCCTATCCAAATCATGTCTTTGTACCTGATCAATCCATCACGGAGAATAAAATTTGGTACAACAGCGTTGTCGAGGGAGAGCTTGGAAAGCAAATTCTTAGCATCTTCATCCGACAAATAGCCATCACAGATAGATTGACACCATTTGGGCTGAACCACAGAAATGGAATGACAGATTACCTCTTCATGTGTCCTCCGAGAAAGAGCATCAGCCACTCTATTCTGGATGCCTTGTTTGTAAACTACTTTGTACTGTAAGCCCAATAGTTTAGTAAAAACTCGTTGTTGCCAGGGTGTATGTAATCTCTGATCATTAAGATGGACCAAACTCTTTTGATCAGTAAAGATAATAAACTCTGCGTGAAGCAAGTAAGGTCGCCACTGCTCCACAGCTATTAAAATAGCCAAATATTCTTTTCATAAGTTGAAAGCCCTTGAGTTTTAATTCCGAGTGCCTTGCTAATAAATGCCAAAGGATGCCCCTCTTGTAATAAAACAGCTCCCACACCAGACTTGCAAGCATCAGTTTCAATACAGAAGGTTTTGTTGAAATCCGGAAGGGCCAACACAGGTGCAGTACATAGGGCCTGTTTGACAGCAGTGAAGGAAATTTCATGATCAGAAGTCCAAACATACAAGACACCCTTGCGAAGTAACTCGGTTAAAGGCTTGGTCAAGATAGCAAAGTGACGAATGAACTTCCTATAGTACCCTGCAAGCCCCAAAAAGCTCCTTAACTCTTTCACATTGAGAGGAGATGGCCATTCCCGAACAGCAGCCACTTTGGCTGAATCAGTTGCAACACCTTGCTCACTAATGATATGCCCCAAATATGAGATAGTTCGTTGGGCAAACTGGCATTTAGATAATTTAATGTGCCAATGATCCTGCTGCAATAGCAACAACACATCTCTCAAATGATTAAGATGCTCCTCAAATGTTCTACTGTAAACCAATATGTCATCAAAAAATACCAACACACATTTCCTCAACAATGTAGCCAGCGTGGTGTTCATAGCTCCTTGGAACGTCCCTGGAGCGCCAGACAGCCCAAATGGCATGACCACAAATTCATAA
Organism: Zea mays; assembly: GCF_902167145.1. Classification (NCBI taxonomy): domain Eukaryota; kingdom Viridiplantae; phylum Streptophyta; class Magnoliopsida; order Poales; family Poaceae; genus Zea; species Zea mays. The sequence goes on along the minus strand of NC_050101.1, from coordinate 111,428,311 downwards.
TGTCCACTATGAGTCTGAAAAGCAGTCTTAAATTCTTCACCTGACTTTAGACGAACCTGATGATATCCCGAGACCAAATCCAAGGTGGAAAACCAACTAGACCCTGCTAGCTCATCCATCAATTGATCAAAAACAGGTATAGGAAATTTGCCCTTCACAGTTAGTGCATTCAAATATCGATAATCCACACAAAAACGATAAGAGCCATCTTTCTTCCTGACCAATAAAACAGGGGAGCTGAAGGGAGAGGAACTGGGCCTAATAAGGCCTTGTTGTAACATAACAGTGACTTGTGCTTCGATTTCATCCTTAAGTGCAGGTGGGTACCTGTAAGGGCGGATGTTTACTGGTTTGGCTCCCACCAATAATGGTATAGCATGATCACAACTTCTTACTGGAGGCAACGAAGTTGGAGCTGAAGCCACAGAAGAAAACTGGGACAGTAAGGACTCAATCTCAGGGTAAAACTTGGAGCTCTCACTTGCAGGCTCGGGTACAGACACTGATGATATCTGAATTAGCAAGCTCTCACTAGCCCCATAGTTTGAGCCATACAATGTAACAAAAGATCCATGATATGTAATAGAAAGCCATTTGTGACGCCAATGCACATGCATAGGGCTGTGAACCTCCAACCAATCCATTCCCAAAATCATGTCATAATGTTGCAGGGGAAGGACCTTCAAATCTTGGTGAAAAACGTAACCCTGTATCGTCCATTCAGCTCGAGGTAAAACGGAAGAGCAGTGCATAATACCTCCATTATCCACCTTAACCTTGATCTGTGCTTCCACTAACAAGGCAGTAGGTAATTGTTGAATTAAGCACTAATTCACAAAAGAATGTGTACTGCCTGAATCAATTAAGATGGAAAACTCCCGCTGGTGCAGCCAACCCAACAATTGGAAAGCCTTTTTAGCTGGACCACCACTCACAGCCTCAGATAACACCACTGAAAACAGTTGGTCTTCATGTACAGATTCAGACTCAGGCTGCTCTGGCAACTCCTCAGGGGTAAATAACTCCCATACCTCCTGCATGGCCTGAAGCTGCACCGTTGCTGCACAAGTATGGCCCTTATGTCACTTTTCTGCACATCTGTCACACAAGCCTTTGGCCCTACGGAAAGCCCGCAGTGCACCCAGTCGCTCATCCACTGACTTAGACGGTGGCACTGGACGTTTATCAGAGTTGGATGACACATTCCGATCCCCAGAAGGAGAGAAGGTAAGGGAAAAGGCCCCTTGCCCTCTGATTTCGACCACGAACCCGATTCAAACCGAGGGAACGCACGACGTCGCCCCGAGTCCGCAACCTCTTCCTGTAACAGAGCCAAAGAGCATGTTGCGTCCAAATCTCCCGGTCGCTGCATAATCACAACAGCACGGACCTCGTCCCATAAACCATCCAAGAATCGGGTAGTAAAATATAACGGATCAGACACAACACCATAAGCAGACAATTGATCCATGAGAGTGGAGAATCGAGCAATATAGTCGGACACAGAATTCGTTTGTCGAATCCTGAACAGTTGGCGTAGCAACGCCTGATGCTGGTTCTTGCCATAGCGATCAAGCAGTGACTGACAAAACAGAGCCCATTGCAAATCCGGGTGTTGACGCTGAACAGCTTGGAACCAACAAGCCACAGAAGGCGACAAATACATGGAAGCTACCCGAATCCAGGAATCAGGATCAACAAAGTACATATCAAAATAATTTTCACACCGTGAAATCCAGAGACGAGGATTATCACCCTCAAACGTTGGAAATGGTAGTTGTGGTAATTTACCCAACGAATGAAAACCGGACTCAAAATTCCTTTGACGAGATCCACCGGCATCAAACGCAAGACCAGGACAACGGGCACTGGACTGGACAGGAGGAGGTACGAAGTGATGCATACCCTTGTTGCTGGTTGGAACGTAGGTCGTGACGGAGCCAAAACCCTGCTCCGGCAGGATGGGTTCCTCACGGATGCCTCCAAAACCTTCTCCCTCAGGACCACCGAGTGCTCGACCGATAACTGCAACAGGCTTCTGCAACAATCCTGGTTCCGTCGCGGCCTCGAGGGATGCCCGATCCCAGTGCTTGTTGAGCTTCCTCAAATCCAACTTGACGTCCTCCATGGTGGTGTCCATCTTGACACGCCAGACCGCCAAGTCCTCAGCGGCCACCTCCACAGCACTGAGGCGTTCTTCCTTGGCATCAGCGAACGCCGAGAAACGTTTCTCCCACTTGAGATCCATAGCCGAAAACTTCTTCTCCATTTCATCAAGGATCATCTTCGTATTAGGATCCATCACTCCTTGACGTCGCTGATGTCGCGTGAAATGAGGGTGAGGCGGTATGTACTCCAGATCGGAGAAGGACCGAGGATCGTTGCACCTCTGATACCAGATGTTAACGTGGTGGTGGCTGGGAAGATCGCTGGTGGCGAACTCTTGAGATGGAGAAGCAGGGAAGGTAAGAATGGAGCAGGAGACAGGGGAAGAACGGCAGCAGCCGAGAGAATCTTAGGAAACAGAATTCAGTTACAATCTTTGATGCCTTTCTCCAACTCCTTTCCACTACTTATTACATGCCAGCACAAAGCCCACTAGCTTAAAGCTCAAGCGACACCATTACGGCCATCTTCTGCTGCAGCATTTGCCTCACGCCATCCACTCTGGCCTAGACAGCCGCACGTTCTTCCTCCTAATTCTGTCGCTCCTTTTCAGCCCATGGACACTTTCAGCCTTACCTTCCTGGCCCAACACTTTAGTTACCTCTGCTGATACTGGTTTGCTGACATTCCTATTTCTCTAAAATATAGCAATACTGTGAATAATGAAATATATATCCGCTGCAGGCAGCCAAGCTAGCGAAGCACGGACGACAATAATGAACTGTGTCTTCTCCTGCCAGGGCCTCAGCCCTATGAACGTCAGATACCTGTATGCGGCTATCGTCCTCCTGGCGAACCTGTCTGCGTGGTTCGCACGAGAGAACACCGTATCGTATTACCTGAAGCAGCGACTCAGCGGCTGTAAGGGTGACCGGGGTTGTCTCGCGGCTGAAAGCGTGCTCGTGGCGAGCCATGCCTTCTTTGTATCCTATACATACTACTAAACAGTTTAAACAACATTGTTTTTTATCTAACAATTTTCTGTATTATGATTGCTCTGACCTTAACAAATCGTCCAACTCTTTTTTATGGCCATGTTCTTCTCCACTGTACGCACCGGCAAGGTGAATGAGTTGAGAAATTCATGGCACTGCGGGTGGTGGCCAGTGAAGATTGCCCTCTTCATGGCCTGTTCTCTCATCTCTGTCTTGGCTCCATCCTGGTGGATCCAAATCTATGGTCAGTTCCCTACCGTGAACTATCATATATACTAACTACAATGCTCTCTGCTAGCTTGTATCATTGATATACATGGTGTTTGTCTGAATTGTATTTTCAGGAAAAATTGCGCAGCTAGGAGCAGGGTAACTACCTACTGCCTCAAATAATCCAGCTAATTAATTAGTAATGATGTTGATATGTGTTGTATTTGGGACTTTTGAACATGATATTTCTTGTAGTTCAGCTCATAAGTTTTATGAGATTTATCACAAGGCTGAACTACAAATTGTGCCAAACCAATTACCAAGGAAGGTATATATATGTTTTAAATCTAACTTCGACCTTTTGAACACGTAAGTCCATGGTATCGAAAATTTATTAGCTCCTATTCACCATCGTAGCATGAATTGTCTTGCAGGTACCTCGTGGTTGGGATCTCCATCTTTGCCAACATGGCTCTACGGGGTTGACAATAGTCATGATTGTCAAGCACAGACATTGTTGGCTCGACATCGAGTTCCTTGGCACCACGCTGCTGCTAGTGTACATTATGTGCGCTCTCTCATTAATGTCCAAGGTAATTAAGAAAATACTCCTACAACGCACACACACTTAGAGCTATTGGATAAATTAAGCCATGTTCAAGCAAAATACTGATGAATTTTAAATTATTAGGCCAATAAATTATTCATGGAGCCTGGGCTAATTGGTGGGTATATTTTGTTCCTCTGCCTGTTAGCGATTACAAGGTAAAAGACTTCTCTCTCTCTCCTTATATATATATGTATAACACACACACACACACACACACACACACACATATATATATATATATATATATATATATATATATATATATATATATATATATATATATATATATATATATATATATATATATATATATATATATATATATATGGCACAAACAAACTTTATTTTGTTGGTTTCCTTCTTTTGGATGTGACATATATTTCGCCCTACCAGTGAGCCCGAGTCAAGCTGCTACCAGAAACACAAAGCAGGTCCACATGCTATTTGGATAACAATTTCCGTAAGTATATATATGGTCTATTTTGATCTAGGGTTCTTATCTAGTATCGTCAGTGATATTTAAAAAAAACATTATGTTGATATATATATATATCAACACTGGCAGTGTTTTGCTTTTGGACTGCTCGGCACCGTTTATTCTACTTTTTCCATAGGCAGTGACTACAAATGCATACATGTATGTTAATTATTCACACAAAGAGATTAGTCATAACTATTAACAAAACTGATGAATGTGTGGTTTATTAACTGAAAATGCCTCAAACCTTCCATGCAGTTGTGGAACATTGTAGAGTCAGAAGACGACGTACCATATGGGTATGGCTTTTTCCATTTCGTCTTCGCGGTGGGCTCCATGTACGTCGGGATGGTGTTTGTCGGTTGGGACAAACATCATACCATGAAGCAGTAAGTTCACGGATCTAAAAAAATTATCTAATTTCGTCAATGGATAAGATATAAATAAAGTGTGTTCTTTTATGCATGGGCTCTACATACATGCGTGTCTGATACAATATTTTGCATGCTTTCACCCCAGATGGAGCGTGGATATTGGGTGGATGAGCACATGGGTTCATATCGCCAACGAGGCTCTCTTAGTAGTATTCTACAGTAAGTGACCTACTGTGCCAAAGACCCTCAATATAACCCCACTTAGCTCATCACACATCCAAGAGTCAAATAATTGGACACATAATGCGGAGAACGAGGAGGATGACGATTCTTTTAGAGAATGGGAGAGTGATTAAATGTTTTCATCATTTACCAACACCCTAACTGTAGATAGGCATCGACGATATGCTGTAATATAGGTGGAGGCATGTTTGTTGCATATACTTCTAGCCATACTTCTCTTGATTAGTAAGGTATGATGGGGCTGCTTGATTCAGCTTTTTTCTGACAAGCTTTTTCGAGAATCTAGCTGTGGGGAGAATCTGACTTTGTAGAGAATCTGAGTATTATTAGGATTACGTGCGGAGGAAGATAAAGTTGTCCATGGGACTCAGGATCTATAAAGTGACAGATTACTACTATTGCGATGAATCAACCGATTATATGTTTATGTTGATTTTGAATGGTTTTTACCCAAACGAATTTTATAGAAGCTGGCTGAAAAGCTGAGTGTTTGGCAATCTGCAGCAACTTTTGGTGGCCAGAAGCTGCGAAAAGCCGAAACAAATTGGCACGATGATGGATGAATGGAATCTAAAGAAGCTCATTTATTTGGTGGTTAATGGTGTCACTTAGAATTGTTGAAGTGCCCTCATCCTTCAAAGATCACAATATAATACAAACCCTTGTCATATGATGCTACCGAATTAAATCTATTTATCAGATGATAAGGAGTATTATTGAATCATATCAAACAAACATTATATATAGACACCGTTCTTAGGGCCTTATTTAACTGGAAGCAAAACAAATTATCCAATGTTATAGGGAAGTTGGGTGCATGAGCAACTACTAATAGAATATTTTTTTTTGAAAAAAACGAGGCCACCACTAAAAATCATCAACAAAAGTAAGGTGAGTACTCTGGTACTAAGCAAGCCCATCTTTACAGACTATAAGCATTGACATGATGGAGATTTGGAGGGTTTTTAAATAAAAAACTACTTTTGTATAGAAGGTTATATTGCAAAGTTTTCTTTTGTCAAACATCACTATGATTTGAGGGATTTTGAAGAAATTGTCTTTTCTTGCTTTTGAAGCCCTCCATGAGACTTCCATACGCCATGGCTCATGACATCTCCTGCCAGTGCTATTCAACATCTTCTTCATAAAATCCTTTTTAAAACAAAACTCGCTATTTGTCAGAACCAAGATCGAACTCCTAGACTCCTGGCTTGGGGTCGTCAGTTGTACTATTGTCTATCTGTGACAAATAATAAGCAAAACAAATGATATTTAATTAATTAGAAAATAAAAAAGAGTGTGCGAAATATGGTACGGTATTTTCTTCTAAGGGTGTACGAAGAATTTGGAGTAGGAGTGGGAAATATATAGAGAATTTGGTGTTCTAGGGGTATCTATGATCTTAGGGGACCAACTTTCACTATAACCCATAGGGATAGCAGGGGATACAACCCATGATAGACAACAGTAGGACATGCTTGTAGTTCAGTGAGGCAGGGAAGCGATGATGTAAGGGGGCTGTAGTGGAACCAAACATTTTAGATCTACCTCAAGCACATCTACCACCTTTTCCCCACAACATGCTTGAACCAAGCTAAACTTGATAGTCCGCTAGTGCCGAAATGGTACCCATATTACGAGCTGTACATTAGACATTATATGTCGTCAGCTTCCACGGGCGATGCTTAGACATTATAGATTCTAATCCATATGGACCCGCGCTCGATGGCGCATCATGGAGAGCATACCACAATGCGCAAATCTCTACTACTTATTAAGTAAGTAATAGTAGTCTGCCTTTGACCCGTTCTGCCGTTCTGCCTTTGACCCGTTCTGCCTCCGGTCGTACAACCCCGCGCCAAAAAATCATCTCGCTGCAGCACCAAAGACGTTAGTCTGAGCAACAAACAACACACACCAACGCGTCCAAGCAACAAGCAACACACACCAACGCTTATAAGTCACGTTTCGACGCTCTGGGTGGCCGGTATGGCACTAATCAAATAACACCATAGCAGTGCCTGTGACCGAGCGGTGTATGCGGCCCAACGATGGTGCGGCCCATTCTGCAGCCCATCCTACGGTGCCTGCCTTCTACACCTCAAAGCCCACAAGCTTGCAGGCCCCTGGGTACGTTACGGCGCACGTCGGCCGCCGCCCTTCCACTTGTGCATGACTGCATGCTGCCCCTCTTTTCACGTTGGAACAACGACGGTGCTGGACGGATGTGCTGTGTGCTTGCAGCGGTACCCGATGTCCAAGGTGCTGCATCGGCCTCGTCACTGTCTGCCCCGGCCTCACCGTGGTGGGCGCTGCGCCGGCCCCGACCACCCGCACCAGCGTCCCCAACTACCTCTCCCTTCTATCCGGTGAGGCTCTTTCTCGCTCCCGCCAGACACGGACCGGAGGACTGGCGGCGTGGATGAATCATGCATGCATGTCGTTAATTGGCTGCCATCCCATTTTTCAGGCGACAAAGCCGCGTTCGCCGTGCTGGACGCCGTCGAGAGCGCCACCGGGTGCCTGCCGCTGGTTCACATCGACGACGTCTGCCGCACTGAGCTGTTCGCCGTCGAGGAGGGCGCGGCCGCGGGGAGGTACGTCTGCTGTGGCCTCAACACGACCATCGCCGAGCTCGCGCGTTTCCTGGCGGACAAGTACCCGCAGTACGGCGTCAAAACGAACCTGCTGTAAGTAAGGGATCGGCTTCATGTACAGTTCTGCTGCCGATGATGATCGACTGATACCGTTTGCCTGCACCTTTATTTGCATGCAGCTCCGGCGAGCGGCTTGAGAAGCCGAGAGTGTGCCTGTCGTCGGCGAAGCTGGTGAAGGAAGGTTTTATACTATAGAGGTTTTGTAGACTCCAGCTATAGAGCTACGTTAGAGTATCAATATTTTTGTAAAATCCGATAACCCATTTTGTAGACTCTGATAACCTGGTATACTTTGTAAATTTTAGTAAATTCATGTCTATTTACTATGAATGGGGAAGTAAACAAGGTTTTCTTTCATTTTAAATGCAGGGTTATACAATCATATCTTGCAAAACTGACAATATTTTTTTGCCCTCATACGAAGAATCAGTTCCTTATATTGCTTGACAACCGGCCATGGTTGCTAGATCAGGATACAAAACCTTGCTCATCTATGGTAATTGATGGTTACTAAGGTCTATTGTTCTTGTTGTTTTATGTAAACCTATGGTAGTATCTCTTTCTTGCTTAAGTTTTACTACGCTCCCAACAAACTGATTCTTCCTATTTTTTTGCTCCAGTTAAGGTTTCCCCTCTCACCAACTCTAGGACTAGGAAAAAGAGGGATGAAACTGATTCTTGGTGTTTCGTATAATGCCTTGAACAAGTGAGCGATGCATACATTTAATTTTTATTATTGGCAGGACATCATTGTTTTCTTTTTATGGCCATTTTAGAACGGCAGGGATGTCTCACTACAAATTCTTTTCTATTCTTTTTCAGGTATCTTCCTCCAGAATGCTTTGACCTCATCAAAACACCATTTATTTCATCTAAGGTAATTATATATGGCAACTGTTCAACCTGTTAATGCGCTAACTGATGAAAGTATATTATGGTTCTTGTTCTACTCATCCAGTAGCATAGTATATTCAGTAGCATAATATATTCAGGTGTCAAAGGTAACAGGTCTCCTCACTTTAAAAACTGGTTTTGGAATGTTTCAATTGGGAGGAGGTATCATGTGATGGTTTGGATGTATGCAACTTTTACATAAAAAACACATATATTATCTCTTGCTGACCTATAGGCATAGGGTCATTTATGTGCCTCCTGAACTCAATCAACTTTCCATGATAATAATTTTTGAAATGTGAACTTCATCCTTATTAGCAATGGCACATTAGCTTTTCCTTTCGTTTTCATGCAGGTGGATGTTTGGTCAGCTGGTGTAATGTTTTACCAAATGCTTTATGGAAGGCGTCCTTTTGGTCATGATCGGACTCAGGAGAGAATACTTCGGGAAGATACAATTATTTTGGTCATGATCAGACTCAGGAGAGAATACTTCGGGAAGATACAATTATCAATGCACGAAGAGTGGAGTTCCCCTAAAAAAGCCAGCTGTATCGAATGAGGCGAAGGTTTGTTTCCAATTTTTCACATGGTGTAAATATTTCCATTATATTATGCAAAACTGCAGTAGCTCATAACCTATATTAGTAAAATAGTGATACTGCTCTGTTAGACCTTCATGGGAAACAATGGGGATGGGATAACTTAGAAAAAACCCATATATATTTTTTCATGGGAAATCTGTGACGTCAAATATGTTGGGATTTATCTGTCAAAATGTGTAGTAGGAAAAAACAATGCATTATGTCTCTGGGATCTTCTTGCTGGAAGAGAACCCAACTAACAATGGTGATTGCTTTGCTTCCATTTTCAGAAAACTAAGTAAGAGGCCACGCTTTGCATACCACTACCAGAGGATCAGAAAGCATTGTGTTGGGCACACTTAAGTGTGTGTCTCAGATTATAAGCTGGCTACTCAGCAGTGTGGAGTGGCAACTGGCAACCATAATGACAAAAATGGAAGGCTCCACTGGCAGTGTCCAAATCATGTCTAGGCGTTTGGTCCAGCCAGAGTCAGGAAGCTCACTGGACATGGTGCCATCAGAGCCAGAGATTGTTCACCTGACTCCATGGGATCTCGCTCTATTCACGGTGGGCCACATCCAGAAGGGGATCCTCTTGCCCAAGGCTGGGACAGGAGGTGCACAACTCGTCGATGACCTTGCTTCGTCCTTCGCCAGTGTGTTGGGCCATTTTTATCCACTGGCTGGCTGTCTCACTGCCTCAGAGATCACAAATGGTGTAGTAAGTCCAAGCCTTGCCATCACTCTATGTTGTAACGACGAATGCACCGAATTCATTCATGTCATGGCCCCTGAGGTCACTATCAGTCGTGTTGTCCTTCCTGCTGAACAGGCTGCTGAATGTGGAAGCACTCATGGGCTCCATCCCTATGCTGGCCACGTAGGTCAGCGAGCTCGCAGATGTCATCTTCACTGCCATGTTGTTGCTGCTCAACTATGGCCTCACAAATGGAGCCGCATTCTGGCTCTTTTTAAACACCTGGTTAGATATAAACCATCCCAGCAGCAGCGATGGAGGTGGAGGAGGGTCCACACTCTCCACACCGTCGCCGCCTGCCAGTGCTGGACAAATGGTTCCTCGACACCTATCATGTGCCAATCCATCTAGGCATCTACCCTTTGGCAAGCTGGAGGACATCGTCGTCCGGTGACCCGAGTACACGCGGGGTCCAGAAATGTTTCTTCCATTTCTCTGCGGAGAGCACAAAGAGGCTCAAGACGAAGGCAAACACCGAGGTATCTGGAATTGCGACGGTCACCATCTCCTCATTAAAGTCCCTGCTCTCTCACATTGAGCGAGCAGTGTGCCACCGTCTGCATACTTTGTTGAAGGAACTCTATTTCTCTTTTGTGCTGTTATATACCAAGCCAGGTACTATTTTTGTTAAAAAAATGTTGTTATAGCTACGAATTCATGCTTAATACTTATCCTCCTGCTCTCTTTTATGTCCATTTTGTAACACGGATATGAATATAGATGCTATGTGAATATGCGATACACATGTCTCTTGTTGCAACTCGAGTCTCACAGTGTCATAAATTTAGATTCTTAAGTTTTAAATTATGATTCTGTTAGTTGTTACATATGTTAATTTCAAACTCTTGTTCTTAACTAGCTGCTGTTTTCAGCTTGCCCCCAAATGATGATTTATTTGGTTTCTAACGAACACCTAACTATCATATATAGAAATGTGTATGATACCGATGGTTACAATGTAGCGGTGAAATAACTAAATTAAAATAACAAAATTTATGTATGCCAATGATCACAAATGTATTACAAAAATTTTTTCATAACAATATAACACACATTTGTACATAAATTATCGTGTTATTATACGTTCCCGTTGCAACGCACGGGCATACACCTAGTCGAATATGAAGGTAGGAAACTCCCATGGTCCAGTCTTATAACGAACAGACTCAGCAGATCATTGCAAGAAGCCCAACCGCTAGTTGGAACCCAAAATTTGGAAATTTCAAGATTAACATAGTTCCAAATTCGCCAACCATGAACGCGAGGTCAAATATATGACTGCCGGTTTTATATGTTACTAAATTCATATAATACTACGACTACACCGATGGCACAATACTAGTAGAATTAGACCTGATAGGTAATAATGGTAATGTTTTTTTGTTTTTACACAGCAAATTACAATATCCTAGTAACAGATATTTTTCTTGACATTTACTTCTTTATTGTGACATAATCAATGTTGCCAATGTTCCATGGAACACCACACGAGCCTTCTACACTACCTGACCGCCTTCTATCGACGAAACAAGATATGCCTTTTCCTAGAGGAGATTGCAAGGTTTAGGTACGCTGGTATAAATGCCAGCAAGTGAAGAACCATCGTAGCTGACGCTAAAAACATAAAAACAAAAAAATTACAAGATGTTATTTTACGCTGGTTGGATCAGATTTATGATCGTTTAAGTCCAAAACTTCGAGGACACAATTTTCCTTGGCATGCAGCTGCACTATAGGCATGTTTGGTTCGTTACCTCAATTGTCACACTTTGCCTAACTTTTTTGTATAAGATTAGTTATTCAATTTGGACGACTAACCTTAGGCAAAGTGTGGCACATTTAGCCACAAACCAAACATGCCCTATGTCCTGTATTTTGCACAATATGGTCCTAAGTAATGTGGATGTTATGATACTCTAGCCATATCAATATGCAGACCTAACTCGGGATTATGTTATTGTCACCATACTTTTGGTTTCTATGATATGATGATTGAATTATCCTACACGCTTTTATGCTATTAAATTTACACCATGCAGTTTGCCACGTTCTCTGTTTACAACATATATATCACTATTTATGATAAAACTACAAGGTTTTACACTTTATACGCAGAGTTACCAAAAATTGTTTATTATTTATGCTAATATATGTAGCATTTATGTTAAAAACAAACCATGTTTGACCACAATATATAATACTATTTATGATAAAACGACAACGTTTTACGCATGGCATATAATAGTGTTATGCTTTTTGACGTGTTCTAGTCATTTGGTGTCGACGCCACGTTTTGCACACACAACATGGATGTTTTCTGTATTTTGTAGTTAACACATAATGGCAGCCTCACCCAACATATCAAATAGTAATTGAATCAGATCGATATGTCTAAAGGACGACATATACACGACGTACTATATCATACTGTATTATAATGTATATCATACATTTTAAATAATGTACTAAAAACGCCAAGCATCAAACCAGTATTTGCTTGCTCTCAAAATATTGCAGCCCTGCCCATTCAACCAACAATTTAATGTACATTATCCAAATACCTAAAACATCTTGTGCTATTTCAAAGTCTAATTATTTATTCTAGAGCAACCGGCATCACTTATTTCGTCGTTATCCTATTACCAACATCCACCACTAGTCCTCCTTGGCCAAAACATCATGACTCATATGATCACTATCAGAGTCATCACTGCTAGAGACAACCATCCGATGTTTCTTTGTAGTTTATGACTCATTCCACCTAGGAGCATCCAATGTTATTTTGTTTCTTGAGCCAGGGGCGTCCTCTTTTGCGGTTACCAAGGCTTGCCAACTTCGCTCTATAATCTTCCAAGACAGGCACATGCGGCTGTTATGTCCATTTGCAACATCTCATGTCTGACACCTTCGACTTTTCTTCTTTTCTCCTTTTGCACCCAGTTTTATAACTTTTGGCTCACTCTCTTTGATTGTCCTCCCTTCCGGTTTTGCTTGATTTGGTCTATCCAAACTTATACCATCCTTGACAAAATCTAGTTTGTACAAACCATCACATGTTCCATAATTAGTCTCACTTAGTTATGCCATGCAATTCATATATAAAGGATGCTCATTTATTAATATTTTTACCTTTCTTGTGTCTGCACTAGACACTCCTCCATCATGTGCACACACTACTGCCATGGTTGAAGCAAGATTGCTGACCAACCATGTTTTCTGTGTTGCTGCCATCCTATACAACAACCAAAATTTTAGTCAAAGCTTCAGCCTATAGTCACATCTCATGGCGTAGCATAAAATCCATATTTTTTGTGTAAATAATAATTGAAAAAGCATAAATTCGGTTGTCCATCAGCGAAACAACATAAACACACTCAAATTTTTATGCCTTGCCACCTGTAGGCACATGGATTGGAGTCCCTCCTACTTCAGACCCACGACCTACTGCATCATTATTAGAAACCACCCGCATTCCATTTTTTTCAAATATTGTATCACAAAAAATGCATGAAAATAATTCTTCTTTTTGTACCATATAATCTATATTGAATAAACAAATCCAACAATACATACACACCACACATTATTGGGTTTATTGCATAGTTGTTTTCAATACGGTCTTTGCATACTACACCCTCATCAATCACTTCATCCTCCTGCAACATTGGAAATCCTTTGATTTTAGTCATGTTATGTATTTTGTTTTGCATACGTATACAAAACATTTGCAACAATAACATTTACACAACAGCATTGTGCACCATTTTCGGCGGCCACTGTTATTTTCGACGGCCAGGGGTTGGCCGCCGAAAATAACTGCTTATTTTCGGCGGCCTGACACAGCCACCGAAAATAATGTTACTTTCGACGGCTTCTGACACAGCCGCCGAAAATAAGCAGTTATTTTCGGCGGCTAGCCCTGGCCGCCGAAAACTAAAAGTTTAAAACGGTCCCGGTCGCCCTTCTTCTCTTTCTTTCTGTCTTCCCTGCCCGCCCGCGCCGCCGCTCTCCTGCCCACCCGCGCCGCTGCTCCCTGCCACCCCCGCGCTGCCGCTCCCCGGCCGGCCACGCGCCGCCGGTCCCCGGCCGCCCCCGCGCTGGGACGCCCGCCCGAGGCTGCCGTCACCCTCGCCCCGAGCTGCGCGCCGCCGCCCCGAGCCGCCACCGTCGACCGCCGCCGTTCAAAGCCCCGAGCCGCCGAAGTCGTGGAACCACCCCACCGCCGTCGCCAAGCTCTTCCCCATCGTAAGGTATTTTTTTGCGTTTTTATTCCATATTTTCGTCGGCCGTTATTTAATTGTCGCCGAAATTAGTATATATTTATAATTGTGTTTGTTTGATTAGTTGTGTGATTAGTATGATTGTTTAGTTCGATTTCATTAATGTATTATAGTGGTATATGTGGTTTAGTGATTAGAGGTATAGTGTATTTAGGCATTAATTTCATATTAATATGTGGTAATAATTATATTATTAGTTTTAATAGTACATTATATTGGTACGTATAATAGTTGCATAATTAGTGTACGTGGTACTTAGTTTGATTTGATTAGTATTATATCATTGTTTGTTTTGTATATAAGTAATATTATTTAGTGGCAGCGAATTTATGCTGCCAAATTTTTTTTGGGTCCTGCTAGGTTCATGTGGGTTTAGAACCTATCCCTGTCTATACATGTAGGACCGATACACTTGACGAAGTTGAATAATTTTTTCACGATATGGTTCCGTTTAATAGTCTCAGGAATGGCTGCCGATCGTGCATGGATGTACAATGGTTGGAGTAGGAATGGACGTCATTCTGATGATTGGGTAGCCAAGACCAAAGATTTTGTGGACCACGTATTCGCCTTGTCCTTAACCGGCACTGTCAGATGCCCTTGTAGGCGGCACGAAAACAATATATTTCATAATAAGGAAAGAGTTAGCCTAGATCTTTGTCAGTTTAGATTTATGCCCGGATATGAGGTGTGGGAACATCATGGTGAGGTAGTACCCAACCGGAATGTAGAAGAGGAGGAGAACAATGATTGGGCTGGCGATGATGCGATGCATGAGATGCTAGATTCGCTACGTCCAGAATTCAACCTAAGCTCCGAGGATCCTGCCACACCAGAGGTTTCCAGATTTTTTAAACTACTAAAAGACTCTGAAGAGCCGTTGCATGAACACACAGATGTGAGTATACTCGCTTTTGTGACTCGGCTCATGGCCATTAAGTCCAAGTACTTCTTCTCGAACAATTGTTACAATGAGATTTTAAAGTTATTAGGAGATGTGCTCCCAAAGCCCAATAAGTTGCCTAAAGACATGTACCAATCAAAGACAATTATCAAAGGTCTTGGTATTGATTATGAGAAGATTGATGTGTGCAAAAATAATTGTATGCTTTTCATGAAGGAGCATGCGGAAGAGAAAAAATGTCTAAAATGTGGACAATCTAGATTTGTGGAAGTTGTTAATGATGAGGGTGAGATGGTGATGACAGATGTTGCACATAAGCAGCTCCGCTACTTGCCACTAACTCCTCGAGTGAAACGGATGTTTCTATCTAAAAAAAACCGCTATGCACATGTGATGGCACAAAGAAGGTGTCCGTGATAACGATGACCTAATCGTGCACCCTTCAGATGGGGATGCATGGAAGGCTCTCGACACGTTTGATCCCAAGTTTGCAGCTGATCCGAGGAATGTTCGAATCGGCCTCGCGACCGATGGCTTCACACCTTTTGGTCAAATGGCATCATCATACTCATGTTGGCCCGTCTTTGTTATTCCATACAACCTTCCACCTTCTCTTTGTATGAAATATGAATTTATATTTCTTTGCTTAATCATTCCTGGCCCAGATTATCCTGGAAAGAACCTCAATGTGATGTTAAAACCCTTGATTGAAGAGTTGAAGGAGCTTTGGAAAGGTGTTGAAGCATACGATGTTTTTACAAAACAAATATTCAAACTTCGAGTTGCGTATTTGTGGTCGGTGCATGACTTCATGGCGTATGCTATTTTTACCGGTTGGAGTACACATGGTAGATTGACATGTCCATATTGCGGTTCAGATACAGATTGCTTCCGTCTTGCTCATGGTGGAAGGATCACTTACTTCGATTGTCATCGACGCTGGTTGCCTAGGAAACACCCCTTTAGGAGCGATAAGAAAAACTTTATAAAGAACAATGTGGTCACCAAAGGTCCGCCTAAACGTCTTAACGCGGCAGAAATATATGCTCAGCTGAACAACCTTGTCCTAAATGAAAAGGGGGACAAGTACGAAGGATTCGGAGTGGACCACAACTGGACACATATATGTGGTCTCTGGGAGCTCCCTTATATGTCGTCATTGATTCTTGTGCACAACATTGATGTCATGCACTAAGAAAGTAATGTTGCTGAAGCCCTCATACACACCTGCATGCATTTTGAAAAAACAAAGGACAATCTGAAAGCTCGAAGAGATCTAGCAATGCTTTGTGACCGACCAACCCAAGTGCTCAATGACAACGGTAAGCCGCCACGTGCCTTGTTCTGTCTTACCTCTAAAGACAAGATCGAGGTAATGAGATAGATGAAAAAAATTAAATTTCCCGATGGTTATGCTGCGGGCTTGAAAAGAGCTGTGAATTTGAAAACGGGAAAACTAACTGGGTTAAAGAGCCATGACTTCCATATATTAATGGAGAGGATAATCCCTGTCATGTTTCGTGGTTATATGCCCGACGCCATGTGGCAAGCAATAGCTGAGCTAAGTTATTTCGACAGGCAGATCTGTGCCAAAGAAATAAGTAAAAATATGATGGAGAAGTTGGAGAAACAAATACCAGTGTTGTTATGCAAGCTAGAAAAAATATTCCCACCTGGATTCTTCAATCCGATGGAGCATCTACTTATTCACATTCCATATGAGGCAAAGGTTGGTGGACCTGTACAATATAGGTGGATGTATCACATTGAACGTGCACTCAAAAACCTGCGAGGCATGGTTCGAAATAAGGCTAGAGTAGAAGGATGCATCGCTGAAGCTTTTTTGCTAAAGGAGGTTTCATACTTCACAAGTGTGTATTTCGCAGAGGAACATAATGTCTATGCTGCTACCATGCGATACAATGTCGATGAGGAACCTCCTGTCAGTGATCTCAACATTTTCCAATGGAGAGGCACAAGTACTAGTAAGGGCACGTTCTACCACCTTAGCATGGATGAAAGAATGTCCGCATTGCTATACATGTACTCTAATATGGAAGAGATGGAGCCATATTTCATGTAAGTCTTTATTTTACCCTTTAATTTCTTTACCAAAGGAGCCATATTTAATTACTTATTTGTCGTACAGTAAGTTCGACGAGGAAAATTGGACTTATTCCCATCAGCCTACAAGCAAGCAACTAGATACTATGCGACGACATGGGAGGCAAGGAAGACCTAATTTTGTTGACTGGTTTCGCGAGCATGTAAACTCTTTATATTCCTTACTTTCATGTTATTTAGCCTTTTACGCGAGGTAGTCATTTTAACTGTATATTATTTGCAGTGCACAAAGACTCCTAACATACACGAGGACTTGAGACAGCTATCTTAGGGACGGTCACTTGCAGAACATTTGGTCGATACGATGTGAATGGCTTTCGTTTTCATTCAGACCAATTTGAAAAGTCTCGTCCTCGTGCAGCCACATGTAACACTGGAGTTCTGACTAGGGCACTCGATGCACTCGGCAGAGAAACTAATTATTATGGCATCATTCAAAACATCCTAGAGTTTAATTTTGTAGGGAACAAACCTTTGAAATTAGTATTCTTTCTATGTGATTGGTTTGACAACACTAATGGGATTAGACAAAGTCAATATGGTATAACTGAAGTAAAGCACAAGGAACGACTTCGAGGCCATGATAATTTTATCCTTGCACACCAGTGTGAGCAGGTCTACTATATGTCGTACCCAAATCCGAAGTTTGAAGCATGGTGGGTAGTTCATAAGGTGAACCCTAGGGAACGTTTACATACTCCTTGCACTGCTGGTTATCAATTCGAAGACGAACATGCCGATGATGTTTATCAAGAAGAAGAATTGCCAACTACTTTTACTATCGATGAGGGTGTTGCACTGAACTCACTAGTCGGAGACCGTAACGATGTCACTACTGATGAGTGTGTTGCACCAAAACGAAAACGAAATCCAAGGAACAAAAAAGCCACATTGCGAGCTTTGGATCGAAGAAGACTCCTTGATCGTGATTCTGATGAATTTTGATGTGTAATGCAAAATTTCATATTATATGATGTATTATTTGTTTTTTTATTAGTTCACTTAATTTTATGGAGCTAATACATTTAATGTTTTTCTATTGAACAGGATGAGTGGTAGGAAACCAAAGCGCACTACTAGTGGGTTTCTTAATGCGGCTAGCAGGATACTCCCTGGTGCACGTTCCCTTTTCCAAGGGCGTTCTTCTAGCCAGAGCAGACAGGAGGCGTTGTTGAGACACGCTCGGCCAGAACTACGTGATACACCTATCGCTCTACAACGGAGTACCGATGTAAATGTTTATGTAATTGATCTTATTTGTCAGTCACTTATGTAATTGATCTTATGTAAATGTTTATGTAAATTTTTACGTGTCTCTATTTCATGTCCATAGGAAGAGGAGGACGACGAGGAGGAGGTGCAACACCATGAGGAGGACGACGAGCAGGCCCATGAGGAGGAGGAGGTGCAGGCCCATGAGGAGGAGGACGAGGTGGGCATAGATGCTGAGGCGGATGACGATACCACCGAGGCTCCTGTCGTTCAACGAAGGGGCACTCGGAAGGGCCACTTTGTCCTACCTCCGTCAGCGCCTTCACAATCTGAAGCTCGAGTACTGATCATCCCGGTTGGTGATAGGTACTCACGTTTGGCCACTTTGTTCTTACTTATTTGTTTATTTTACACTATATATATGACATGACTTTCTTGTTTTTTTGTCATGCAGCCAATGGGAAGACACGTCATTTGACGGTCGAG
Organism: Zea mays; assembly: GCF_902167145.1. Lineage (NCBI taxonomy): Eukaryota > Viridiplantae > Streptophyta > Magnoliopsida > Poales > Poaceae > Zea > Zea mays. Next base: position 111,409,397 of record NC_050101.1, on the reverse strand, counting down.
GTCACCATAGACAGGTTAATCAAGTCTTAGGTAACCTCTGTCGTCTACATAACCGAGGAATTGTCACCGACCCGAAAGGTGTGGTGGTTCCTTGCACTAGCTGGTCGCACTTCGCACTAGCTCCACATGCTACATATGGAACAGCTCAAGGCGCCGTCAAGCACGACTTTTGGGTAATTTTTTCAAACTAACATTTATTAGTTGTTTCAACCTAACATTTATTAGTTGTTTTTGAACTAATTTTATTTTCGATGTTGGACAGAGACGCTATCGTGTGGAACCTGAGGCTCAAGAGCATGCAGACCGAGTATTAGAGAAAAATGCGAAGAAGGTGTGCAGGGATGCATTTTCCAATGCTCGTCTACAGGTTGTGAACGCGTACATGAAGCGCTGAGGTCATTCTATCAACAACTTTCGACAATATTCAGATGTCTACTTGACTGTAGACCAGTACATGGAGGTAAAAATCTAATTTAACAGCTCATTCAGATGTGAATGTAATTTTGAGCTAACGCTTTATATGCAGGTAACTCTTCCATGGATGGAACACCGGCTGCAGGCTTACAAGGCTTTGTGTGAGATATGGGCTTCGCCCGAGTGGATTGAGAAGTCAAACAGAAATCGACATAGGCAGCGCCATCAGCAGGACGAGGACGACGATGAGGTCGTAGTCAACCATACCTATGTGGCTGATGGACACATTCGGTTGGCTAAGCGAATGGTGAGTATGTAGTATTCTGTTTTACTCAGAAATGAAACAGGATTGAACTCATATATTTGCAGGAGGCTCAAACTGGAGTTGTCCCGAGCCCAATCGATGTTTATAGGAGAGGGCATAGAGCGAAAAACAGTGAAATCTCCGATGAGCTGTGTAGTCAAGCGGCCGTTGAGCGTATGGTTAGTTGTTGTTATGATTAATGTTTTCTTGCCATATAGCTATAAATTACATGTATGCTGAACCTTCATATTGTATTGCAGGAGACATACGGGCAGGAGATGGTTAAGAAGTATGGAGAAGACTACGATTGGCGAGGAGCGCCTACCATCGACGCTGAAGTTGTGCATTCACTTGGAGGCAAGGCGCATGGACGGTATGAACTTGTGAATTGTTTTCAATAATATTGGAACTATGACCGAATAGCTAATTTTCTTGTTTTTCAAGATATTCTATGTTTACCGGTGTTATCGATTCGACGGAGTTGCGTTCTCGTGGCGGCTCTTCGTCGCAGGCGGGCTGTGGTAGTAGCAGCCGTAGTCGCCGCTCTGTATCTAGCATGGAGGAAGCTATGAGGGAGCAGCAAGAAAAGTTTTGTGAAGAGATGCGGCAACAACAAATGGCATTTCTCCAACAGCAATCAGAGTACATGGCTGCTTACAACGCACAGGCGCAACAAGCAATGAACGTGAGTGTCTTATTTATTCTCAACACGCTCGATATTGGTTCTATAACTAATATATTATATTTGCAACGGTCTTGGTTTCCACAGCAGGCACAGCAGCAACCATTTGTTTTCCCTCAATTTCAGTTGTCGATGCCTCAGTGGGGATTACATGCTACGCCACCTCCACCTCCACCTCAGGTTATTCAATTTAGTTAAGACTTGTCGTTTATATCAACCTAATTTCAAATCTTTACTAAACTTGATTTTGTAGGGATCCGGGGTCATGGGCCACAACACGCCACCATCGGTCATACCAGCACCAGGAGGAGCTTTTGCAGGGGAGGGAGCTTATGCAGGAGAGGTTAGTTTGAGAAACATTTTGTTTGAATAGTCGTTATACATGTAACCAATGCCGTTATTAATGTCTTCTTTTTTCTTTAGGATCCAAACCCGTCACACGACTTCGTCAACCAGTTCTTGGCTTCTGGAGGTAGTGGACACAACTCCAACGACCCCGATATGTGATTAAGTTAGCTTTGTGCCGCACTGTGTGTTGTAATGAACTATTTGTGGATTTTATGTTTGTATGGACTATTTGTGGACTTTATATTTGTATGGACTCAAGTTTTATGTTGTGAACTCAAGTATGAATTTTCTGTTATTGTATGAAATTTCTGTTATTGTATGAATTTTGTATAGATTTTCTGTTATTTTTCGCATTTTTCAATTTTTTTTTGCTCTGAAATTACTAATTTTCGGCGGCCTCCCTGGCCGCCGAAAATAGGAATACTATTTTCGGCAGTTTTAAATTTCGGCGGCTAACTACGTGGCCGCCGGAAATTATTAGTTATTTTCGGCGGCCAGGGAGCCAGCCGCCGAAAATTAGCTATTTTCGGCGGCCAGGCCCCGGCCGCCGAAAATATAGACTTATTTTCGGCCGGGTTTTTTTGGCGGTCAGACGCCGCCGAAAATAGCTTATTTTCGGCGGCAAAGGGCTTATTTTCGGCGGCGTCTGGCCGCCGAAAATGCCCGTAGCTCTTGTAGTGTTACCTCATTACTTCATCATCACTAGCTGTGTAACCATCATCATATCTGTTGCCTAGTTACAGACGTGAGAGCATAATGACAAGCTCAACTTTCGTATGTTTTAATAAGTGATGAACTCTACCGCTAAAAGTTAAACAACATTCTGCTTAAATGCTTGGACCTAGGTAATGCTATATTAGCCATAGTCGAAGTACATGAAAGGATTTGTGGTACTCGTCAATCGACTCCGAAGATGAAGTGGTTATAGCGAAGATCTGGCTTCTATTGGCCTAACATGATAGCTGATTGTTTCAATTACTACAAAGAATGCCAAGTATGTCAGAAATTTGGTGACTTACAGTTGGTCAATGTAGCCGAATTACATCAATCATCAAACCTTTCACCTTTCAGGGGATGGAGATTGGACTTTATAGGAGAGATTCATCCTTCATGATCAAAAGGGCATCGGTTCGTGTTACTTGCCACAGTCTATGTTTAGAACTCGTCACGACGCGATCGCGCATCGTCGCAAGTCACGCGATAAATAACACGAAAAAACGCGAAACACAAGCGAGCGCGCGTGTGGTAGCCTCCATAGCCCTTTATTTGTCTCATGTGAAGAGTAGGGAACACTACTACATATAAGTTGGTTCTCTCCTATCTCGATGGGCGATATGGGACTAAAGCTCCGTGTCATCTATACACACCACCTTAGCTTCGTCCTTATTTAATTGGCCACACACTAGTGGGCCTAATTCCAACATCATTTAGTTGATCAAGTTGCCTGTGGTGGTGATCCTTGTTCTGTGATTGGTGACACACGAGTCTCAATGTCAGTCTATTCTGTTTCAGGTTGTCCTGCTGCTTGATTCTTAAATTGGTGATAGTGGAACTGTCTTGTGCAATTGTGAATTGTGATAAGTAGAGGCTGAAGAAATAGTCCAAATTTTTGCAGAAATTTGACTGTTACTCTAGGTTGTTTTGTGTGGGCGCACTTGAAATTGGCATGAGTGTAATTAAATATATATGTTGTGCCATTTTGTTCAGAAGCCTTGTACTATCTAGAGCATATGATGTCGGCACGCCATTCATAAAAGTTCTTTGTGTTTGCATGTGTTCCAAGTGAAATACATCGCAATGCCTTCTTCTCTCTGTTGATGGATATACTATTGTCAAACAAATAAAAGTTCTATGATATATAGCTTGATGGATCTGCAGTACTGTGTCAAACAAATAAACACAATGTACATTTTTTTCATTTCATGCTATACTATTGTCTTTCCAGGGAGCTAATATTGTGGATCAAATTGTGAATGTAACCCCTGCTGAAGATTACATCTACATCCTTGTTACTGAACATGTATACTACTAAGATAATTATTTTCATAAATACAACAGGTATTTAATTTTAACTAAGACATCTTTTAATTTTTTTGCATCAACTTATAGTCCACGAGGTGAGTACAATATCAGTTATTAATGCAGGATTGGAATACACACATTTATAAATAAGTTATCATGATATTATATATTCTCATTTCAATGTACGTGCACTCATCTAGTTAAAATTAAATTTAATTCATCTAGTTAAACTTAAACTTAATTTCTCTTTTATTCGCAGACTAGAATAGTCCATCCGTCACCTTCGTTCTGCAAATTTTGAGACTTTGTCCTTACACTAGCTATTTGATTTCAGCGATTTGCTTTTAATTACGTTTATCTTGTGTTAATTAAAGAATTGGTAACTTACGCTGTTTGTTAAGTTATTGCTGTCTATCTCTATCCCTGTAGTAGATAGTACCTAGGGATAGGATCGGATCGGGTGAGAAGCCATCTTGCTCAGAAGAGGTATGTGTCGATCACTCGGCGTGTGTCGATCACTCGATCTGTGCATGCACAAGCGGAAGTTGCGGACACAGGCCTGCTGCATGCATGTGGTGCTGGCCGGTGTTGCTGAGGCTATTACCAAGAGAAAATTCTTTCAATATCATCCAAACTTATATTAATCCCTTTAATGCTATCCGGATTTATAGCTTCTCTTTAATATACCATCCAATTTAAATTTTAATCCCTTGAATATCATCACTGTTAGTTTGAAGGTAACGTCGTTAGTTTCATTTAAAAGAAATCCCTTTAATACCATCAAAATATATACCGACCTTCAATGCCACTATAGAAATTAGTTCGATCTAGTTGAGTTTTAAAAATTCCAGAATAAAAAATATAGACCAAAGTTTAGTCCATATTTTTTGAAACCCCAAAATTACTTCGATATATTAGTTCGATGTATTTTCTTTCTAATAATTTTGAAAAAAATATGAAAAACTGAATAGATCGAATCAGTATAAACGAATAAACACATAGTTTTCTAGGTTCTAAAAAATATGGACTGAAATTTTAAAAATCATTTAAAATCTCTATTCATATCAATTAGGAAGAATATAAAAAATCTTTTGGAGTTAGCTCTCCTCCAATGCATTTTTCGATAAAGAGCATTTTATTAAAACTCGACAGGTAGCATGGTACAAACTTACGAGTTTTAAACGCCCAGCCTCTGTATGACTAGGATGCACACGGCCCAAAAAAAGATAAAGTTAAAGGAGAAGAACATTCCAAAAGAAACATGAGTAGACTATGAAGAGCTCATCCGGAGACTATGCTGCCATCCATGTCGGGTAAAAATATCCCTCGCTCCTTGCTCCAACCGTGTACACACCTCCATAAACAACTCTTTGTTCTCCATACACTATAATGGTAGCCACAAACGAAGCAAGGAAGTACACCGATAAATTACATGCAAAAGAGAGAAGAAATTTTACAATTAAAAACCAAAATTATTTCTATGTAGCCAAAGCGACCATATATATCAAGTCAACCGCTCCCCTAATGAGGATCCTATACTTGTTATATATCCCTCGGAGCCGGTCGCCAAACATATTAACAACGTTACTGAGAGGGTACAAGTTGGAAGCCATTTGCATGATTGACCATATAGAACGAGCAAAACTGACATATAGATTGTCTTTTTATCCTCTATAGAATCTTAAATGCTAGTATATGTGAGTATGAGATGTTCTCTTTCATCTAGCTAGTGCATGTGTGCGTGCTAGCTGCCACGCCCAGCGCCAGAGAGGTGTTGCCTAGCGCTACGTACGCTAGGCTAGCGCTGTCTCTTCTGATTCGGTGAGTCTATAGCAGAAGATGGACGACGACGAAAGGTAGACTAGCTAGAACTCCCTACCGGGTGCCTATATATACATGAACAAGCTCTTGCTTGAAACTTGCAACGGTAGCTCTTCTCCACACGTTCGTCCATCGCGCTCACAGCTGCACGTATACTACTGTATTATGATTGCTTGTCTGACCTTAACAATTAATTTTCCTGCTGCATGCATGTGTGTTAGTGCTGGCAGTTTGTTGCTTATATATGAAGACCGTCATCGATCCATGGTCGGGCTTGTGCTTGAGCCTGCGTGCTAGCTGCCGGCGGGCAGGTGTTCCTTACCGGTACGCCAGGCTAAGTAATCTCATCTGCAGAACATGCTCTCGCCTCTCGCTCTACTGTTGGTTGATCGTCTCGCCCGTTGTGTTGGAGACGTCTTCTCCACGTTTAGTCCATCTCTCTGCAGGTGAGCACTGAGCACCATATGTATCTATGGATCTAGCTATATATATAGCAGTATGTAGCTGCGGAGAGGCCGGAGGCGGGAGCCCACAGTCACAGACAGGTGCGTATGTGGGCGGAACGATGAAGAGGCGCTCTTCGGGGCGCCGCTGCGACAGGGCCTGGGGCCGGCGGCGCGCCGATGCCCCATCGCTTGCTCCGGCGGACGGCAGCGCAGCGGTGACCGGGTGGCTTCAGTTTTATGCCGGCCGGCTCCGCCAGTGTCTAGCATGCAGTAGCTAATTTGATTATATATATGCCAATCCTATTTCTCTAAAATATAGCAATACTGTGAATAATAAAATATACATATCCGCTGCAGGCAGCCAAGCAAAGATCTTTGGGACAGGTATATAGCTAAGATCTTTGGCGCTTGCTAGAATTTTCGGAATAGCCAGCTGGCTCGGGCATCTCCTTGCCAAGATCTTTGGGACAGGTGACCACCAGTTGCATGGGTGAATCCCAGACGACGACCACATCTGATGAGACATACACAACGTCGTCGTCTTTGTCATCATTCTACCTGACAGTTGAGAAGACGACGACCACAACTGATCAGATGTACACAGCGCCACCGTCTTTACCATCATTGTACCTTACACCCAAGGAGACGCTGAACAATGGTGTCATTTCGATAAGCAACTACAACACTGATGAAGCACCTTCGCCGCAACCTGTATCGTTGGTATCTGATGAGATAGACATTTCTGAATCATCACCTCCGCCATCTCCGTCGCCACATACAGTGGATGAGATGGACAACTCTGAGGAGTCACCTTCACCTTTGTCTCACACCATAGAACTCCAAATGTTTGAGGTACCAACCACCTCAGGCAATAATGAGGAGGACGAGGAGGATGACGATTCTTTTAGAGAATGGGAGAGTGATTAAATGTTTTCATCAGTTAACAACACCTCAATTGTAGATAGGCATCAGCGATATGATGTAATATAGGTGGAGACATGTTTGTCGTATGGATTTGTTTGAAATGGTAAGACATGTTTGATGCGTATACTTCTAGCCATACTCCTCTTGATTAGTAAGGTATGCTGATGGATGAATGGAATTTGAACAAGCTCGTTTATTTGGCGGTACGTTCATGGTGTCACTTAAGCTTGTTGAAGTTCCCTAATCCTTCAAAGATCACAATATAATACAAACCCTTGTCACATGAGGCTACATAATTAAATTTATTTATCAGATGATAAGGAGTATTGAATCATATTAAACAAAGATTATATATAGGCACCATTCTTAGGGCCTTATTTAACCGGAAGCAAAACAAATTATCCAATGTTATAGAGAAGATGGGTGCATGAGCAACTACTAATAGAACATGAATGCCGGAAAAACGAGGCCTACCACTAAAAATCATCAACAAAAGTAAGGTGAGTACTCTGGTCCTCCACAAGCCCATCTTTACACACTATAAGCATTGAGATGGTGGAGCTTTGGAGGGTTTTTAAATAAATCTATTTTTGTATACAAGGTTATATTGCAAGGTTTTGTTTTGTCAAACATCAATATGATTTGAGATATTTTGAAGAAATTGTCTTTTCTTGCTTTTGAAACCCTCCATGAGACTTCCATACGCCATGGCTCATGACATCTCATGCCAGTCCTATTCAACATCTTCTTCATAAACTCTGTTTTAAAACAAAACTCGCTATTTGTCAGAACCAAGCTCGAACTCCTAGACTCTTAGCTTGGAGTCGTCAGTTGTACTGTTGTCTATAGGTCATAATTAATAAGCAAAACAAAAGATATTTAATTAATTAGAAAATAAAAAGAGGGTGCGAAATATGCTACGATATTTTCTTCTGAGGGTGTACAAAAAGTTTGGAGTAGGAGTGGGAAATATATAGGGAATTTGGTGATCCAGGGGTATATGTGATCTTGGGGACCGACTTTCACTATAACCCATAGGGCTAGGAGGGGGAGACAATGCAGATAGACAACAGTAGGACATGCCCATAGTTCAGTGAAGCAGGGAAGCTATGGCGTACTGGGGGGGCTATAGTGGAACCAACCAATTTAGATCTACCTCAAGCACATCTACCACCTTTTCCCCACAACATGCTTGAACCAAGCTAAACTTGGTAGTCCGCCAGTGCCCAAATGGCAACTGATCTCACCATCCACCAAGGACCGACATCATGCACACTTTTCCCTCATGGAGCTACAACATTCTCACACCTCATACATGGTTATGTACATAAAGTAGTGTTATTACAAACCAAGTTCAAATTATTATATGTAAACCCTTAAATATAAAAAGGTATAATGCTAAGGTATTAATTAGTTCTTGGGAAATGGAAGGAGAAATTATGTAAACCCTTAAATGTAAGGTATGCGGATGGATGAATGGAATCTGAACAAGCTCATTTATTTGGTGGTTCATGTTGTTACTTAGAATTGTTGAAGTGCCCTTGTCCTTCAAAGATCACAATATAATACAATCACATGATGTCGGTGTTTATTACCCGACTGCGCACCACGGGGTTCCCCACGTGATGCTTTAGGGCACGACGACGTCGTTGATTGCAACTCAATGGTACGTGCGGATGCACGTCAGATCAAACAAGGGTCTATACAGGTTCGGGCCGCTAGAATGCATAACACCCTACTTCCTGTCGAGGCTGAGTATTTGAGTATCACTGGTGTACATGGGTTACAGATGAGCTATGGGCGGTAGAGAGTGAGTTCTCCTGTCAATCTAGTGGTGGCGTGGTTGCCGATTTTTTTTATATTTATTATTTTTTGTGACGAAAATTTGTATTTAGACCTCGGGATTACTTATTTCAGAATCTAGACCCGATGCTCGCCGCCATAGGCTGTGGCGCCGAGCTAGCTCGGCGCCTAACATAGCCTATGGCGCCTAGCTTCGGGTCCAAATCCTGAAATAAGTCATCCAGGGATCTAAATGCATATTTTTGTCATAAAACGGTTAAAAAACAAAAAAAATCGGGTGTGGTTGCTGTGAGACGGCTAATGAGCTATGAGGTGGTGACGAGCTGAAATGTGATGAGAGATGGATTTATAGGGGTACCCTCTTGACCTTATATAGATGACCAGAGTGTTATCCCTTTACAAGTTGTGATCACTCTCTAACTCTATCTGATCCTCCTTTTACCGCGGCACAGATTCCAGTTTATCCGGAGTTCCATCGGATATAAGTAATGTCCGAAGATTTATGGTTTTTTTCCGACGGCTTTGGCCGTCAGGAATTTTATGTTTTACTGTTGTGAAACTTATATCAATCCCTTCAATGTCATCCGAATTTATAGCTTCCCTTTAATATACCATCAAATTCAAATTTTAATCTCTTGAATGCCATGACCGTTAGTTTGAAGCTAACGTCGTTAGTTTTATTTAAAGCAAATCCCTACAATGCCATCAAAATCTATACCGACCTTCAATACCACTAGAAGTTAGTTCGATCTATTTGAGTTTTAAAAATTCCAGAATGCATGTGTATACTAATGTATTATGATTTGCTTGACCTTAACAATTAATTTTCCTGCTGCATGCATGTGTGTTAGTGCTGGCGGTTTGTTGCTTATATATGAAGACCGTCATCCATGGTCGGGCTTGTGCTTGAGCCTGCGTGGTAGCTGCCGGCCTCCCAGCGCCGGCGGCCAGGTGTTCCTTACCCGTACGCTCGGCTTGTGCTTGAGCCTGTGTGCATGTGTGTTGGTACCGGCGGTTGTTGCTGAGCAATAGCAAATCTTTATATGGCGTTGTGGTTGCGCATGCAGATTGATACACGCCTAGCGCATGCGTGTGTCCTAGCTGCGCCGCCCATGTGCGTGTGTCTAGCGCTACGCTAAGCTTGCTATCTCCTCTTATTCTGTGAGCCAATACCCAATACCCAATAGCTAGCAGAACATGGAGATACAACTTCCTTGTACTTGTCTTACATGGAGATACAACTTTGGCAGGTGTGTGTATCCCCCTCTCAAATCTATATATATAGGGGGTGTTTGGTTAGAGGGACTAAAGATTAGTCTCTAGTTTTTAGTCCCTTTTAGTCCCTTTTTTGCCAAACACTAGGACTAAAATATGGACTAAAATGATTTAGTCTTTAGCCCTTCACATAGGTGCTAAAAGAGACTAAAAGCTCATAATTATCATGTTGCCCTTACCTTTTTATAGATAACTAAGGGCATGTTTGGTTTCAATTAGTTCTAGGACTAAACTTTAGTCCTAGGACTAAACTTTAGTCCCTATATGTTTGGTTTTAGGGACTAAATAGATTCTAAAGTCATTAAATACATTGTCCAAAGACTCAAATACCCTTAGAATATACTCATAATATTAGTTATCTATAAAAAGGTAAGGGCAACATGATAATTATGAGCTTTTAGTCTCTTTTAGCACCTATGTGAAGGGCTAAAGACTAAATCATTTTAGTCCATATTTTAGTCCTAGTGTTTGGCAAAAAAGGGACTAAAAGGGACTAAAAACTAGAGACTAATCTTTAGTCCCTCTAACCAAACACCCCCTAATATTATGAGTATATTCTAAGGGTATTTGAGTCTTTGGACAATGTATTTAATGACTTTAGAATCTATTTAGTCCCTAAAACCAAACATATAGGGACTAAAGTTTAGTCCTAGGACTAAAGTTTAGTCCTAGAACTAATTGAAACCAAACATGCCCATAGTCTTTTACCATATTAATGTATTTTGGATACTGGATAGACTTTCATGAACTCCTTATTTCACTAGCTTATGATTAGTAATTTGTTTTGTTGATAGGACTCTATTAGGTTGTTATTGCTAACAATTTGATGTTTGGTTTATTGTGATAGAACTCCAATGTTATTTTCTACTAATGCGTAGATATATTTCTTGCAGAAACCTGCAAGCAGTTTCCTAAATGGAGTCCACTGTGCTTTAGTGCAATTTGCAAGGCAAGTTGTTTTATAGAGGGAAAGTTCTCCGATGGTTACTATGTAAAGGGGCATAGATGTTGTTCAACTGGATATGAATACGTGTGTAATTGTCTTTTGTGTAAAAATTAGTTATCTAGTGATATGTGGGACTATCTCCTTTTGTTCCTATCTGTCATCTAGGAGTGCTGTCTAAATAATTATTCGGTAAAATATTTAACTAGTATATGTTTACTATTAGAGTTATGTAGCACTAGTTAACTAGTAATTATTTCGTCAATTTCTTATATCTAGAAACATGGTTTTACTTGCCAAGCACTTCAATAATATATGTTTGTTTTCCATTATTATAAATGTGAAGACTCGTTGTTAGCTTTTCATCTATAGTCTTGTTTACTCGAGAGTTATATATATTTTAAATGTGTCCATGAATAGTATAATTCTATAGGTACAATCACATGTTCGTCGCCGTGCAAACTCTCTTCTATCTAACCCATGCATTCAATTGTATCAGTGACTAAGAAAGACTTGATCGTATTTAAGGCACACCCTTTATATTACCACCAACTTGTAATAATAAAATCAGTGGATAAGAAAGAAAATAAAATAAAAAATAACAACAATAGAATATCATACATTCTATGTCAATATAAGACGGGAAGCCATTCATGCATAATTTGATGTCTAAGTTAATCGATACTTTCTTTGTCCTGCAAAGTGTGAAAGATTTTACACTATAAAATTTAAGGATCGAATAGAATTAGGATTGAGCTTTATTCTTATTCAATTTTGAAAACTAAAATTATTTAAGGGCCCTAACTTATTGTGAAGAAACATGTGGATCGTGATCCATTACCACCATGCGCTGGATTGCTCATGAAACCAACCACACATGATAATAACTCTTGTAAAATAAGGAAGTATTCGCCATTTGGGCTTAGGGCTTAGCACTAATATATCATAAACATACAGTATTGCATTATCTGCTGCCGCATAGATGTAGTATTTTTTTTGGTAGAGAATTATATTCTAAATATTAATAATTTTTGGTCAAATTTAACTGAACACTTCAAACTATCAAATAATAAGTAAAAGGTGAGATGATGCCAGAGCTTCTTATATAATCTAGTCTAATAATCTCACTGTTTGTTTTCACTACCGGAATCCGGCTCTTTGCCGAGTGCTCGGCACTTTGCTGAGTGCAATTTGTCGGGCACTCGACAAAGAATATTTTGCCGAGTGCTACACTCGGCGACCTCATACTCTTGGCAAAGACATCCTTTACTGAGTGTGGGACACTCGGCATCTAAAGACACTCAGCAAAGATCCTTTTGCCGAGTGTCAAACTCTCGATGAAAAGCGACGCTCGGCAAAGGGTCGTCAGCAGCCGTGTATAGCTGACGGCTGTTAACTGTGCCGAGCGCCAGGCATTGACACTCGGCAAAGAAGCTTCTTTGCCGAGTGCTACCTGTTGGCACTCGGCACGATATACTTTCCCGAGTGTATTTTTTGACACTCGACAAAGTATATTTGCATTTTTTTCTTTTTTCCACCAAACTTTTTATGGTGTGTTCCTACAGAATGTAGATTTACATGTTCAATTTTGGCACAATTATCAAAGTGCCGAGCTGATCAATGGCTCAACTTTTTATGGTGTGTTCCTACAGAATGCTGAACTGGATATGCGTGCCCTTCTTCCGCCCGCTCAACTACTAACGCGGTGCTTACCACGTGAGTCGTGCAGGAGATATATAACAGCAAATCTTCGGCCGGCTGACTGGGTGTAGCTCGGTGTGGTGGCTTGAGTACTGGCGGAGTGGTCAAGAATTTCTTCAGTGCCTCTAGAGCCTCCTACGCTTCTGTGGTCCACTGAAATTTGTCCACCTTCTTGAGCAATTTATAGAATGGCATTCCTTTCTCGCCTAGCCTTGATATGAACATTCTTAGAGTTGCCATGCATCCAGTGAGCCTTTGCACCTTTTTCTGTGACCGCGACGGTTCCATCTTCCTAATGGCTTCAATCTTCTCTGGGTTTGCCTCTATTCCCCGATGACTGACAATGAACCCAAGTAGCTTTCCGGCTGGTACTCCGAATACGCATTTTTTTGGGTTTAACTTCCATCGGTAGCGTCTCAAGCTGTTGAAGACTAGCTGCAGAGCTTCTTATATAATCTAGTCTAATAATCTCACTGTTTGTTTTCACTACCGGAATCCGGCTCTTTGCCGAGTGATCGGCGCTTTGCTGAGTGCAATTTGTCGGGCACTCGACAAAGAATATTTTGTCGAGTGCTACACTCGGCGACCTCACACTCTTGGCAAAGACATCCTTTGCTGAGCGTGGGACACTCGGCATCTAAAGACACTTAGCAAAGATCCTTTTGCAAAGTGTCAAACTCTCGGCGAAAAGCGACGCTCGGCAAAGGGCCATCAGCAGCCGTGTATAGCTGACGACTGTTAACTGTGCCGAGCGCCAGGCGTTGACACTCAGTGAGAGCACCTAGAGGGGGGTGAATAGATGATCCTGTAAAATTCAACAATTAATAGCACAACTTGATTATGAAATGTTAGTAAGATTACAGCCAAGTTGCTATAGCGAGAACTCTTGAGAAGAAACCAATCACAAAGAAAAGCGACACAAGAGACACGATGATTTTATCCCATGGTTCGGCCAAGTAAAACACTTGCCTACTTCCATGTTGTGGTGTCCCAATGAATGAGGGTTGCACTCAACCCCTTTCAAGTGATCCAATGATTCACTTGAATACCACGGTTTTCTTCCTTATACTTGTTTTCCCGTTTGTGAGGAATCTCCACAAGTTGGAGCCTCTCACCCTTACAAAGTTGATCACAACAAGAGCACAAGAGTAAGGGAGGGAAAGAAACACACGCAAGAATCGCAGCAAACACACGCACACAAGTTAAGACATGAGCACAAAACACGGCGCAGGGAGTTTACAACTCAAACGGTGCTCAAATCTCAAACACTATGATCCGATTGCGTGGTTGCGGAGTCTAGGCGTCTTAGAATGTTCAATGGATGCTTGGTGTAGTGCTCCATGCGCCTAGGGGTCTCTTTTATAGCCCCAAGGCAGCTAGGAGCCGTTGGAAATCCATTTGGAAGGCAATTCTTGCCTTCTGTCGGGTGGCACACCGGACAGTGAACAGTACACGCACAATACGCGGCAGAGAATCCCCTGATTGGCTGATTTCCTTTTCTGTTGGGCACCGGACCGTCCAGTGCACCATTTGACCGTTGGCGCTCGTCGACGTGGCACATAACCGTTGCGCGGCCAGAGCACCGGACCGTCCACCGCCTCGCGCGAACTGTCCGGTGATTTATAGCCGACGTAGCCAGGAAAACCCGAGAGCGACGAGTTGCGCAGATCTTGCACCGGACTGTCCGGTGAGTAGCTTCGGACCGTCCGGTGCTTCGCAGTCCAGCACCTTTTCTTCATTTCTTTCTTTGTCTTCTTTTGATTCTTTTAGACTTCACTTAGCTGAATCCCTGGCACTTAGACAAGAGTGTTTAGCATATAAAATAATTGACCAAGCGTCTAGAGCTTACCTTTATTCTTTATTTGCATCTCTCTAACACTTGGCACACAGCACCTTAATACAATATGTGTTGGGCATCTAATCACCAAAATACTTATAGAAATGGCCCAACGACACATTTTTCTTTCAATCTCCCCCTTTTTGGTGATTTATGCCAACACATTTAAAAAGCAACTTGAAGTGCAAATTGAAGACAAATTTATCTCATATAGAATTTCGCATATTTGGATCACTTTTGCTGCCACTTGGTTTATTTTCACAAGACAAATTCTTTTTCCTATCTCTAAGTCAAACACACTTGTTTGGGCAAACCATATAAATTGCCAAACGGTGGAACTAAAACAGGGACTAAACTGTTTTAGTCTCTAGTCCTTCAAGGGGTGACTAGAAGGGACTAAACCATATAAATTCCACATTTTGTCCATCCTTTATTTCAGTTGCACTAATAGCGGGAGAATGTTAAGGGGTATTTTGGTCCTCTTATGATTCATTTAATGCGTTTTGAATACTTTTAGGCCCTGTTTAATTACTTTAGTCACTAGACTACACTAAAGTACCCCGTTTGGTTCTAGTGACTAAACCAGACTAAAGAGCATTAATTGTTATGAATAATGACTATATTACCCCTATTAATTGTTATGAAAATAAGGTAAAAATCTTGTTTTAGTCCCTTTTAGTCACCCCTTGTTGACTAAAGAACTAAAGCTTATAGTCACCATGTTTACTTCTTTAGGGACTAAAAGCTATTAAAATTTAGTAATTCCAAACCAAACGAGGCCTTAGTCACTAGAACCAAACAAGTTAAGGACTAACCTTTAGGGTCTGTTTGGTTTCCTACCTAAGGCGCCACAATCTGCCTAACCTTAGGCGCTCGAATTGAAGAACTAAGCTTAGGCAAAAAAAAGTTAGGCACGTTGTGGCCCTTTAGGCAGCAAACCAAACAGGCCCTTAGTCTTCCAACTAATCTTTAGTCCCTGTACTAAATGAATCAAACAAGTCTAAGTTTTGTCCTTCAATTTCTCTCATCAGGCCCGGGCGGGAGGCATGTGCCACCAGTGCACAAGAACAGGGCCCCCTCCCTCCAAGGGCCCCTAAAATAATAGTTAGTGATAATTTAATCAATACAAATTTTAGTAATAATTAGAAAGTCTAGCTAAGTCTGCTCGATAAAAATAAAACATAGTGTTTGTCGTAACAAGCGAGTACAATCTCTCATGCAACTCATTTTGGCTATATGGCGAAGTGCAGCTAGCACATGCTGACATAACATCCGTACGTTAAGATCATTAATTAAGCCATTTCCTACATTAATAATTCAATCACTGTTAATAAATGAGATTAATCTGTATCATCTATTCTTAACAAAGAAAAAAAAGAAAAAAAATCGGTACAGGGCCTTCAATTATGTCGGCCCGGCCCTGTCTCTCATGCATGCACGCGTCATTGTTCCCAGGGGCGGAATCAGGCAGGGGCGGAATCAGGCCTGTGGCCACTAGGGCCTGGGCCCTACTTTTGGGTCGAATAGCTGTAGAGGCCTCAGGTCTATGAACCGGCACCGGCTTAACCCTTCGCTCGCTGAGTCTACTCCCTCGACCTCCTCTAGGAGCCGACGGTGGGCGCGTATAGTATAGATGTAGCCGTGTAGAAGGGGAGAGCGCGAGCCTGGGTCCCACTTTCCCAGTGGGTGGTGGCCACTCTCCCTCGAAGCCTCAACCAGGCGTGGCGGGTGCAGCTGTGCAATCTAACTTGCGAAGCACAGCGGATCAAGCCCTGAGCGCGCAAGACCTGGACATCGGCCGCCGGGTTGGCCAACAACGAAGCAAGCAGCAAGCGTGAGTGCGTGTGCGGCTGTGCGTGACTGCACCGGGCATTTTTTTTGTAAAGAAAAAAATCTTCTATTCCGATTTTTTGTAAATAAAAAATCTTCTATTCCAAATTTTCAGCAAGCGATTTTTTACTTTGTATTTATTTTCTTTGGTTATATACGTATTATCATAATATCATTTAATTTTAGGAAGTCTTCTTGTTGTTGATGAAAGCAACCACACAATTGCTAAAGATAAATCATTTTCTTAATTTGGTAATCACTTGTTTAAGTCAATTTTATGTTAAATTGTAATTATCGTGTTCAAATAAACTTCATATGTATCATATCTATACATTTGCATGATTTAAAAAATTAGCCGACATGAATAATTTTTTTAGTGTTATATGTGGCCCTATTCTCGGAGAGATTCTGGCTCCGCCACTGATTGTTCCTTGGGCATGCATGGCGTGTGAGCACATGCACGAGCTGGTGCTCTCAAGGTCGAGCGGGGATTGTACCTGATCCACCTGCGGTGACTCATGACTGCTACAGCAGACAACGGTGTGCATGGATGTGCGGCAGGCCGGCGGCACCAAACGCGTGCACGTATACTACGTACTTGACGATGGAGTCCTGGCGGCACCAAACGTACCGTACGTGCAATGCAACGAGTGTGCGTCCGTACCGTACGTGCCTTTCATAGTGCATGTCGATGGATCGGTTAGGGCCGGCAGACCAGGTCGGTGGTGCGACAGTGCAGATCTCTGTTAGGATTTATGGGCTTGGCCCAATTAAGAAATTCAAATAAATCCCAGAAAATCTCAAAAGCCCATACAAGAGGATGACTAAGGAATAGGTGGAACCAATAGCACCATATTGCTAGCTCTAGTGGAGTAGAGCTAGCTTAAATATGGAAGCCACACTCACTCACCAAGTCATGGATGAGAGGAGAGAGTGTGGAGAGCCACACGCGCGCGCTCGCTCGCCTCGCCTGGGGGGTGCAGCTACCTTTTTGCCGTTTGATTTTTTGGTTTCTTGGTTGTTACGCTTATCCTAACCGATCGCTATAAAATCTCAACTGATTGCGAGATTTTCGTGGGCGGATAAGCACGGGGGTCGCGGACTCGGCCCTATAAAAGGAGTCCGGCAGCCAGCCTCCAGATCATCCCAGTTCGCTTTCGCCTCTCTTCATAGCTGAGCCGCCTTTTAGTTCCCTTCGTCCCGACCGCAGAGGTGCATCTGCGATCAGGAGAGCAGGTCTCCGGAACCCTTCGTCTTCTAGATCCTGCACCGGGAGAGGGCGAATAAGGTTTTTGGGAAGCGTCTTCACGCGATTGCTCGTGATCTGCTGACCTCGTCGACCCTGCTGATTTCGCTACTTTGACATCGTCGACCCTGCTGATTCCGGCGCGTGCCATCTATCAGTAAGTCTAATCAGTACGCATCATCTGATTTGGCTTGTTATTTCAGTTCTTCTGATTTGGTCATGATTTATATTCGGAATTTAAACTGGAATTTGTCTAATTATTCAACAATCCAAAAACCTTATTGTAGACAATTTCCTAGTTTTTCTATGGCTGCTTTTGCCGACGCGCTGAAGCCAGAAAAGTTTAATGGTATGCACTTTAAGAGATGGCAAGTCAAGGCCACGCTCTCGCTTACTGCTATGAATGTCTTCCATGTTAGTAAAGGCAGACCTGAGGGTCCACTGACTCCTGAACAGGAGAAAGAGTACGACCATGCCAATACTATGTTCACGGGAGCCGTTCTTAGCGCCTTGTTGACCGTCTGGTTGATGCGAATATGCAGTACACAGACGGGAAAGAGTTGTGGGATGCACTTACTACTAAGTATGGTGCATCAGATGCTGGCAGTGACCTGTATATCATGGAGAGCTTTCATGATTATAAGATGGTTGATAATCGCTCTATTGTAGAGCAAGCTCATGAAATACAGTGTATAGCCAAGGAGCTCGACCACCTTAAGATAGTCCTTTCTGACCGATTTGTGGCTGGGTGCATTATTGCAAAGTTGCCTTCTACATGGAGGAACTTCGCCACAGCTCTGAAACATAAGAGACAGGAGATATCAGTTGAAAATCTGATAGCGTCTCTGGATGTTGAGGAGAAAGCTCGGGCTAAGGACACGGGATCTAAAGGAGGCGAGGGCAACTCCAACGCCAACATGGTTCAAAGGAACCACAACAAGGGGAAAGGAAAGCCAAAATCTAACAAGCCCAACAAAACTACCAACTTCAAGAAGAAGAAGAACAAGGCTGAATTGACATGTTTCGCATGAGGCGAGGCGGGTCATTTTGCCAAGGATTGTCCCGATCGAGCGGATCACCGTGGCAAAAAGGGCAATGTCAACACAGTGGTCGCTAGCAATGAGGAAGACAAAGGGTATGGTAATTTACCTTTCGTCTTCTCAGTATTTCAATCACCTAGCTGGTGGCTTGATACTGGTGCTAATGTTCATGTGTGTTCTGACATTAACTTGTTCTCTTCTTATCAGGGCGCCCGGGATTCTTCCGTGCTAATGGGGAATGGGTCACATGCTTCTGTTCATGGCACTGGCACGGTGGATCTGAAGTTTACTTCAGGAAAGATCGTGCAGCTGAAGAACGTGCATCATGTCCCTTCTATACACAAGAATCTCGTTAGCGGAACCCTTCTATGTAGAGATGGGTTCAAGGTAGTTTTGGAGTCCAATAAATTAGTTGTGTCCAAGTCTGGACACTTTATTGGTAAAGGCTATGATTGCGGAGGCTTGTTCCGCTTTTCGTTGTTAGATTTCAATAATAAGTCTGTGAACCATATTTGTGCTAATGTTGATGATCTTGCGAGTATTTGGCATTCTCATTTGTGTCATATTAATTTTGGCTCTATGTCTCGGCTTGCAACCATGAGTTTAATTCCGAATATCACCATAGTCAAAGGTTCTAAGTGCCATAGTTGTGTGCAGTCGAAGCAACCTCGAAAGCCTCATAAGGCTGCTGAGGAAAGACACCTGGCACCACTAGAACTCATACATTCTGATCTTTGTGAGATGAATGGTGTGTTGACAAAAGGTGGTAAGAGATACTTCATGACATTGATTGATGATGCGTCTAGATTTTGCTATGTATACTTGCTAAAAACTAAAGATGAGGCTTTAGACTACTTTAAAATCTATAAGGCTGAGGTTGAAAACCAACTAGAGAGAAAGATCAAACGTCTTAGATCAGATCGTGGTGGCGAGTTCTTTCCCAAAGTCTTTGATGATTTCTGTGCAGAATATGGCATTATTCATGAGAGGACTCCTCCCTATTCACCCGAGTCAAACGGGATTGCTGAAAGGAAAAACCGTACGTTGACTGACCTGGTGAATGCCATGTTAGACACTTGTGGTTTATCTAAGGCATGGTGGGGGAGGCAGTCCTGACTTCATGTCATGTTCTGAATAGAATTCCTATGGGCAAAGAAGAGAAAACCCCTTATTAGAAGTGGGTTGGGAGAAAACCATCACTTTCATACTTGCGCACTTGGGGGTGCATGGAGAAAGTCAATGTACCAATTAATAAAAAGCGCAAGCTTGATCCAAGGACAGTGGATTGTGTCTTTCTTGGATATGCTTCGTGTAGCATAGCATATAGATTTTTAGTAGTTAAATCTGAAGTTCCTAATGTGTATGTTGATACTATTATGGAATCACGTGATGCTACTTTCTTTGAACATATATTTCCAATGAAAGACATTCATAGCAATTCTAGATACTCTTCTGAGATAACTCCTGAACATAGTACACCTATTGAGAGTTTTGAACAGCCACATGAAATTGTCCTAGAGGAGGATGACAATGATGCTCCTAAAAGGAGCAAGAGACAAAGGTTTGAAAAATCCTTTGGTGATGATTTCATTGTGTACCTTGTGGACGATACTCCTACTACCATTGCAGAAGCATTTGCATCTCCAGATGCAGATGATTGGAAAGAAGCAGTTCATAATGAGATGGACTCTATTCTTTCAAATGGTACGTGGGAAGTCACTGATCGACCCTATGGATGCAAACCTGTGGGTTGTAAGTGGGTGTTTAAAAAGAAGCTCAAGCCTGATGGTACAATTGAAAAGTACAAGGCTAGGCTTTTGGCTAAAGGCTATACTCAGAAAGAAGGAGAAGACTTCTTTGATACTTACTCACCTGTTGCTAGAATGACCACTATTCGAGTACTACTTTCTTTGGCTGCCTCGTATGGTCTCCTTGTTCATCAGATGGATGTAAAGACAACTTTTCTTAATGGAGAGCTGGACGAGGAAATCTATATGGAACAGCCTGATGGATTTGTAGTAAAGGGTCAAGAAAGCAAGGTGTGCAAGTTATTGAAATCTTTGTATGGTCTGAAGCAAGCACCAAAGCAGTGGCATGAGAAGTTTGACACTACTCTAACGTCTGCAGGCTTTGCCATTAATGAGGCAGACAGGTGTGTATATTATCGCTGTGGTGGGGGCGAAGGAGTTATATTGTGCTTATATGTTGATGATATATTGATATTTGGCACAAACATTGATGTGATGAATGAAGTCAAGTCTTTTCTATCAAAGAGTTTTGATATGAAAGATCTGGGAGAAGCTGATGTGATTCTAAACATCAAGCTGATTAAGGCAGATGGTGGGATTACTCTCTCGCAATCTCACTATGTTGAAAAGGTTTTGAAGCGATTTGGCTTCTCTGAGTGCAAACCTTCTCCAACACCTTATGATCCCAGTGTGACACTACGAAAGAACAAGAGAATTGGTTTAGACCAATTGAGATACTCTCAGATTGTCGGTTCACTCATGTATCTTGCTGGTGCAACAAGGCCCGATATCTCGTTTGCTGTGAGCAAATTGAGTAGGTTCATGTCAAACCCCGGGACTGATCATTGGCATGCACTTGAGCGGGTTATGCGCTACCTGCAAGGTACAATGAGTTATGGAATTCACTATTCTGGTCAGCATGCAGTACTTGAAGGATATAGTGATTCGAACTGGATATCTGATGCAGACGAGCTTTATGCCACCAGTGGTTATGTCTTTACTATTGGTGGAGGTGCGGTATCATGGAGGTCATGCAAGCAGACCATTTTGACGAGGTCAACCATGGAAGCCGAGCTAGTTGCACTTGACACAGCAACCGTTGAGGCAGAATGGTTGCGTGAACTCTTGATGGACTTGCCGGTGGTTGAGAAACCAATACCAGCTATCCTTATGAACTGTGACAATCAGACAGTGATTGCTAAAGTGTCGAGTTCTAAGGATAATGGAAAGTCATCAAGACATGTCAAAAGACGATTGAAGTCTGTCAGAAAGTTGAGAAACTCCAGAGTTATAAGTGTGACTTATATTTCAACAGATAAAAATCTGGCAGATCCTTTTACCAAGGGACTACCACGTAATGTGATAGAAATCGCATCGAGAGAGATGGGTATGAGACCCGAATAAAGTTGCCATGGTGGGAACCCAGTCTATGTGATCGGAGATCCCGTGAATTAGGTCCTGGGAAGAACAAGCCATTGGTGAACTGAGGAGAGTAACCTTTGACCCTCTCTAAGTAAAGATGCAATACTCTCAAATGCTGTAAGGCAGGTTGGCTTTATGCCTTAATGTGTTCTGTTGGCTTGTATTAGCGAAGATGTTGTCCTGCAGAACATTCTTTGAAAGAACACACCTATATGAGTTAGACTGTCTAACGTCGCAGTCTATGAGATTTGGGTGATCTCTAGTAAACTCATGAAAAGACCTTGGAGTACGACGTATATGCTCCACCCGAGAAGGGGACTACTGGTAGCCAAGTACTGGTCATGACTTCAAGTGAAACCCATTCACGCAAAACTTGCAATTCAAGGCATAGTCCATTGTCCAAGTTGTGGGTTGGTGTAGCTTGGAGTTCTAGGCGGAAGTTCAACTTAACAGTCTCTGCTGAAAAACTAGTATATTAAACAGTAGTGAACAGTGGCGAAAACTACAGA
The DNA here is from genome assembly GCF_902167145.1 of Zea mays. Taxonomy (NCBI): domain Eukaryota; kingdom Viridiplantae; phylum Streptophyta; class Magnoliopsida; order Poales; family Poaceae; genus Zea; species Zea mays. Next base: position 111,387,082 of record NC_050101.1, on the reverse strand, counting down.
TGGGCATTTGAGATCTGGTGGGGGATTGTTAGGATTTATGGGCTTGGCCCAATTAAGAAATTCAAATAAATCCCAGAAAATCTCAAAAGCCCATACAAGAGGATGACTAAGGAATAGGTGGAACCAATAGCACCATATTGCTAGCTCTAGTGGAGTAGAGCTAGCTTAAATATGGAAGCCACACTCACTCACCAAGTCATGGATGAGAGGAGAGAGTGTGGAGAGACACACGCGCGCGCGCTCGCTTGCCTCGCCTCGCCTGGCCTGGCCGGGCCGGGCCGGGGCGAAGGGCGCGGGCGCACGACATGCGCGTGAATGGTCTGCCGAAATCCGGCCCCTCGCCTTGCGGGGGCGCGGCTACCGTTTGATTTTTTGGTTTCTTGGTTGTTACGCTTATCCTAACCGATCGCTATAAAATCTCAACTGATTGCGAGATTTTCGTGGGCGGATAAGCACGGGGGGTCGCAGACTCGGCCCTATAAAAGGAGCCCGGCAGCCAGCCTCCAGATCATCCCAGTTCGCTTTCGCCTCTCTTCATAGTTGAGCCGCCTTTTAGTTCCCTTCGTCCCGACCGCAGAGGTGCATCTGCGTTCAGGAGAGCAGGTCTCCGGAACCCTTCGTCTTCTAGATCCTGCACCGGGAGAGGGCGAATAAGGTTTTTGGGAAGCGTCTTCACACGACTGCTCGTGATCTGCTGACCTCGTCGACCCTGCTGATTTCGCTACTTCGACATCGTCGACCCTGCTGATTCCGGCGCGTGCCATCTATTAGTAAGTCTAATCAGTACACATCATCTGATTTGGCTTGTTATTTCAGTTCTTCTGATTTGGTCATGATTTATATTCGGAATTTAAACTGGAATTTGTCTAATTATTCAACAATCTCCACCGTACAGTAGTACAGGCGATCGATGGTGCATCCTTGAGAAAATAACAAGTAGGTTTTGATTGAGGCGCGCACGAATCATAACACTATCTCCGGCAGCGTCTCATTTTTACGTCGTACCTCACTCACTATTTCATACTTTAATATACAAACATATTATTCTATATCGCAAAACACTCGGCGAAGTCTTTGCCGAGTGCGACACTCGACAAATAAGTCTCGGTAAACTGTACATCGATCAGCAATGGCTTCTTTGTCGAGTACTTTTTGTTGGACAAGACTTTTACTACCGGAATTCAGTTTTTTGCCGAGTGCTTGGCGCTCTGCCGAATACTTTTTGTCGGGCTCTTGACAAAGAAATCTTTGCCACACTCGGCAAAGTAAGACTCTCGGCAATGAACACGTTTACTGAGAGTATGACACTCAGCATAGGCAGACACTCGGCAACGACAACTTTATCGAGTGTCAAACACTCGGTGAACAACGACGCTCGACAAAGGGCCACTAGTAGCCGTATATAGTTGACCGCCGTTACTTTTGCCGAGTGCCAGGCGTTGACACTCGACAAAGAATATTTGTATTTTTTTTCTTTTTTCTACACATAGTGTGTGATAACTTTCGCGAAACATTTTCAATTTTTTTATCACAACCTCTACATATGATATCATGACTTGTCGACAAGTTTTCATGATTTCTGACTTTGTTTGTGTTTTATATAATTTTAAAACAACTAGATGGCAAGTTCATGGTCTTGTTTCGTGAGCATGGTGCACAAAAATTCCGGTCTGCTCCTGAAATAGGTCGTAACTTGTGCTAAATAATATGAATATCATTTTTGCATTCACTGTTTTCCATTTTTCAAATGACTTGTAGTTCAAATCTAAATTATCTGAATAAATTCAATTAAGTGAACTAAATCTAAAAGGTATATCAAACACTTTGATAATTGGGCAAAAAATGGCACGTTACGGTCTATATACGGTAGGAACACACCACAAAAAATTTGGTGGAAAAAAGAAAAAAAGAAATATACTTTGCCGAGTGTCAAAAGAAGACACTCGACAAAGTACATTTTTAAAAATTAAAACAATATTTGCTGAGTGCGTGTCAGTGAGCACTTGGCAAAGAATACTTTGTCGAGTGTCAGATCTAGGACACTCGGCAAAGCATATTTTTAAATTTTAAAACAAAATCTTTGTTGAGTCCTACCAGAATTTGGCTCTTTGCTGAGTGCCAAATGTTTTGTCGAGTGAGTTTTTTCGGGCACTCGGCAAAAGAAGCTCTTTGTCGAGTGCCAAACAAAAACCCTCGATAAAATAAAACACTCGTTAAAGAAGCTCTTTGCGAAGTATTTTATTTTTGACACTCGACAAAGAGTTTCTTTGCGGAGTGTTTTTTTAACACTCAGCAAAGAGCTACTTTACCGAGTGTCAAATAAAACACTCGGCAAAGAGTTTTTTTGTCGAGTGTTTTTTTCAACATTAGACAAAGACAATTTAAAAATCACATTTTAAAGCGTTAAATTAATTCAAATGAAAAGTGTCGGTACCCAGAAACAGGGGTACTACCCCTTACTACAGCATGAAGATACGGTGCCCACGCGGCTATCTCTAGTCGCGTGATGAACAGCACCCGACCCCACCACGTGGACGGCTCCCGGGTCGCCACGTGGCCAGAAAAGACGATAAACTCCAGGATATCAACAGTGGGTCCGGACCCCCATGGGAAAGTGTCGGACCCCTATACGTACGGACCAGACCTCCGGGTAAGGTCCAGAACCTCCACGGGCATGCCCGGACCCCTGGGACGGGTCCCGGACCCCCCTCTGTAGGGTCCGGGCCACTCACGGCAAGGTCCCGGGATTCCGGGACAAAGTGTACTTGGACCTTGTTCAAAACCAGGCGGGGGTCCAGAGCCGACGTGTGTCGGGACCATGCTATGTACGCTTCTGCTCCCCGCTCAGGCGGAGTCCCGATGCTGCCACGTGGCCCACTGCCCGTGACGTAAGCCAGCGGGCGGAGCCTGACGTAAGGCCTCTAGACCGCGTGGCCTCTGTCGCGCCGCCTGTCCATTCCACTGGCAGGCGATGTGCCGCCTCATCATTTAATGAGCCCTGTCACTCCACTGGCAGGCGATGTGCCGCCTCAGCATTAAATGTGCCCTGTCCACCATGCTGATGGACGGCGACCAGGTCATCTTACAGGCGGCGTGCATGTCCATTCCGTTGGTAGGCAATACGCCCATGCTGCCGCATGCGCCGCACTCATCATGACGCGCATGTACCAAGGAAGCTGTGGCGACATATCAACATTGTAGGCGCTACGGACATTATGGCACTCATAGTTCACCCTGGCGTTACAGGCATTAGTTGCTTCCTTCCATTTGTCCCTGGGCCCACATGTCGGGGCTCAATATCCTTGTACGTGCCCCCTTGAGCTATAAAAGGGACAAGGCAAGCTCACTCAGATCCAACTTAGACTCCCACATACACTTACAAGCTCAATACATCACACAGTGGAGTAGGGTATTACGCTCCGGCTGCCCGAACCACTCTAAACCCTGGTGTGTTCTTGTGTTCTTCATCCATCTAGCTAGCAGGCAAAACGCTTAGGCCCCTCCTCATCTTAGGATTTAGGGCGGGTGCGTTCCGCCACCAGGCCGGGGAATTCCCTCTTCGACATTTGGCGTGCTAGGTAGGGGCCTAGGCTTTAGGTTTTTGCTTGTTCTTCTGCTCGACGCCATGGTCCACATCGTCAAGCACCATGATTTCATGCCCAAGGACTTCATGGTGGAGGAGGCGGCAACCTCTTCCACACCGCGGGCCACCAACCTCCCTGCACCTGGTGCAGCTGCTGCTGTGCACTCTGCGCGGCAGCACACTACCGCGCAAACATCCAGGGCGTCTAGGGTTGTGCCTGGGGTGATGTCTGCGGCCAAAGAATTGCTGCACCACCCTCCTAGCTCCATGGCCTCGCCAGGGGCCATGAAGCAGTGCTGCGTCGACGTCGACCGCCTGCTAGGCATGGCACACTCTGGCTCAACCAGGCCCAGGCCTCGGTCGTCCCGGCGTGAGCATGAGGCGTCGGCATCAGTCCGCTCCCCCTCGGTGAGGGCCACACCGACCGAGGATCTGTGGGCGGAGCTCAACTGCCGGCGAACAGGCGAGGACGCTCCAGTCTCTCTGGGAGGTCTAATGACCTGCGGGCAGAACTCAACCGGAGGCGTGCGGGCGAGGATGCCCACGTCTCTCTGGAAAGGGCGCGAGAGTGCCGACAGAATGTCGAGGGTCGCAACCTCGACTACGACTTCGCTGTGGTTGCACCGCAGACTCCAACGGGCGCTCGGATCCAAGCGGGTGTCCCATTGGCCGGCGTGGGCTGCGCCGTGCTGGCAGATCATCTCCGCGTGGCGACTTGGCCGTCCAAGTTCTGGCCACACCTGCCGGAGAAATATGACGGTACGACTAACCCGTCGGAATTCTTGCAGGTGTATGTCACCGCCATTACGGCAGCAGGTGAAGACACCGCCGTAATGGCAACATACTTCCATGTAGCCTTGTCTAGGCCAGCCCGGACTTGGCTCATGAACCTTTCCCCAGGATCGATCCACTCCTGGGAAGAGCTCTGCACGTGGTTCACAATGAACTTCGCCACTGCTTACCAACAGCATGGCGTGGAGGCCAGGGAAAATCTCCGGACGTTCATCTCCCGCTTCACCAAGGTACGAGGGACTATACCCCATATCTTCGATGCTTCCATCATCACCGCTTTCCGCCAGGGGGTGTGTGATGAAAAGATGCTGGAGAAGTTGGCCACACATGACGTGGAAACTGTCACCACACTCTTCGCTCTGGCCGACAATTGCGCCAGGGCCGCCGAGGGCCGTGCATGGCACTCGCAACCACAGACCGAGGTTTCCCAGATGGGTGGCTCGGGTGCCGTCGCTCAGGACGGCAAAAAGAAGAAGAAGAAGAATCGCGGCTCCGAGAGGCCGCCGTCTGCTGCTCCGATCGTCGCACCCGCGACTGGGGGCCAAATCGAGCGCAACAAGCGCCCACGGCCGCGGAGGGGTAACAACGGCTCATGTCCTGTACACCCCAATAGTCGCCACAGCGCCGTGGAGTGTTGCGAGATCATCGAGCTTGCAAAGTGCGTTAGCGAGCGGCGGGAGCAGACCTCCAAGGATGGCTCCCCTCCTCGTCGTCGGCCTGGCAAGGAAAGGGTCGACAGCGGTGAGGTGGCCACGGGAGAACCGGACCTCGGGTATCAGTCACCCTAGGGGGTTCTGAAGGATGTTTTCACCGGAGACTCCGACTCCGGCGATGACAACTAATCGGCCCACCAGGGAGACCCCATCCTTCCTAGTCTATGGGGCTGAAGCCTGCCTTCCCCCGGAAACCCTTATGGGCTCCCCACGGGTCTAGTATTTTGACGAGTCTATGCAGGAACAGCTACGGCGTGAGGACGTGGACTTCATCAATGAACACAAATGGCAAGCGGCGACCCGAAATGCATGATACAACCAAACGCTCGGGCGCTACCGCCAGCGGATCGTGCATAGTAGGGGGCTTGGGGTTCAGGACCTGGTCCTAAGGCGAATCCTAAACAAAGAAGGGCTCCTCAAACTCTCCCCCAGCTGGGAAGGACCCCTCAAGGTGACGAAAATATGCCGGCCCGGGTGTGCCCGCCTTGCCACAACTGAAGGAGTGCCTCTCCCCAACTCTTGGAACATAAAGCTTCTCCGTAAGTTCTATCCATAGGAGCAGGTCTGAGGGGTTGGGGTTCCTTTCTTTTTTGTAACTAGGTTGTGCATATGTGTATGCCAACTCGGTGAGGTCCGCCCTCATAAGCCCGGCCTGTTGGTCTGCACCCATGCATGTCAAGTTATAAAGGAAAGACTTACCCCCCTCGGATGTGCACCTGTGATGGTTTTATTCTGCTACAGATTCCAGGTATTATTATTTTTTATCTAACCCACCTATACGGTCTCCCACCCTTGCTGGTATGATGACATCCGAATTGAGTAGCCAGGCTTGCAGTTTAGGACCCCTCTATGAAAGCAGGGGGTCCGGCAGCCTGGGGGGCAGTTCTAGAGAATGGGTACTCATCTCCTTGGGTGGTCCGGAGATGTGTAGCCGCTTAGCTTGGTTCCGCACCCTAAGCGTGCATGCTCCACCACTCTGCGACCAGTATCCTAGTATTTGGAACTAGAGCCCTGTGGGTCCGGGAACCTAGGGTCCGGTTCTAGAGAATGGACGCACATCCCCTGGGGTGGTCCGGAGCCGTGTAGCCGCTTAGCCTGGCCCCGTACCGTAAGCCTACACGCTCCACCACTCTGCGATGGGTGTCCTAGTATCTAGAACTATGATTCAGGGGGTCCGGGCACACGGCTTGGCTTCCTAGGCCAAATCCTGCAGGTCTAGTTGCATGAATCAAAGGATGGCTGATACCAGACAATGGGTCCTAATGGGTGTGCTACTAACACTTCCTAGCCGAAGCGGTGTGCAGGTCCAGGTCCCAGTCGAGGCTAACTCCTGGAGGCCGGGACACCAACTCTTTCTTAGGTATGCTGGTATCTAGCCTCGATGCGTCGAGCCTACATCCCAGGGGGGCAAGTACCAGGAGAGGAGTTGATAAAACCACACACAGCAAGAGCAAGGACCATACATATAATAGCTGTTTAATTGATAGTTCCCAAAAGTATCTTACAAAAACAAATTTTATTACATCCGCCTTCAAGCGGAGCCCTAGCCTCATTTCTACAGGTATGAGCTACTCGACATCAGTAGGGTCGCGTTGGAAGCGTGCGGCCGTCGTCTCCATGGCATCTTGAACGACCTCCCGGGCGGCATCTCTAGTATCGGCAACAGGGCCAGCGGTCACCGTCGGAAGCGACGTCGAGGCCATTAAAGCCAAAGAGATGGAGCCGCAGCTCAGCTCGCTTCCCACCTCATGGAGTTGGAGCTAGACCAGTTCATGGAGGTGTACCATGGGATGCTGGTGAAGCTCACGCGAAAGATGGAGCCGCAACTCAGCTCGCTTTCCACCTCTGGAAGGTCGCTACACAACACCCCTTTGTCCATGCACTAACGGAAGAAGCGTCGCCCCCTTGGACATCTCGTAGATGTAGGCGAAGATGACCGCCTGGAGGATGAAGTGGAGCGTGAAGTGCTGAGGTTGGAGGTCGAGCTCCTCCAGCAGCAGCACGAAGAAAGGCGAGATCGGCAGCACCAACCCACAGTAAAAGTTGGAGACGGAGAGCACGAACTCCTCGGCAGCGAGATCGCCGAGGGGAGTGGTGCCGGCACGGATCCTTCAAGAGAACACCGGCACACCCCTTCTGAGCAGGTTGCGCACCGAGTTGAGTGCCACCTCGGACTGGAAGCACTCGGGAGGGTCTAGCAAGGCCATGGCGACTACAGCGGAAGAAGAGTGCAAATGCAATGGGGCGCGGAGAGCTCGAAGGCGAAAGGGCGCAGCGAGTGGAGCGAATGCAAAAGCGTAACAGCTGCACGCGGGGTGAATCCCTTTTTCAGGAAGTCTCCCTTGCTCGCGCCCCGAGACACCGCAGAAAATCTCGCCCGGCGCACACCAAAGCAATCCAGCCTCTGACTCGGGGGCCTGGGCCCACGAGTCGTACTCCTTGGGCGTCGGTCTCCGAGTGCGAAGAAGGCGAACCGCCGCGTGAGGAGCGAGCCGCCGCCCGCGGTAGTGCGCCTCTTCATCTCCGCCGAAAGCAGCGGCCCAGCCTCTGACACGGGGGCCCGGGCCCACGAGTCATGCTCCTTGGGCGTCGGTCTCCGAGTGCGAAGAAGGCGAACCGCCGCGTGAGGAGCGGGCCGCTGCCCGCGGTAGTACGCCTCTTCACCTCCGCCGAAACCAACAACCCAGTCTCTGACGCGGGGGCCCGGGCCCACGAGTCATCCTCCTTGGGCGCCGGTTCCTAGGTGCAGAGAAGTCGAACCGTCGCTCGCGCCAGTACTGTGCCTCCTCGGGGCCGCTGTAGAGGACAGAGAAGATGAATTTTCAAAACCAATGTAGCGATATCGAGGCCCCCCGCGCGTGGCCTGGCGAAACCATCAAGTGCGATGGCCACGGGTCAGTCAGCCGCAGGGGCAGACGTAGCAGTTGGCGTGACCGAAGGCAGACTGGCAGTGATTACGTCAGCAAGCGCACGGAAGCAGCGCGCCAATCGCCAATCAGGGGTACCCCTTACTACAGCATGAAGATACGGTGCCCACGCGGCTATCTCTAGTCGCGTGATGAACAACACCCGACCCCACCACGTGGATGGCTCCCGGGTCGCCACGTGGCAAGAAAAGATGATAAACTCTAGGATATCAACAGTGGGTCCGGACCCCTGTGGGAAAGTGCCGGACCCCTGTACGTACGGACCGGACCTCTGGGTAAGGTCCAGAACCTCCACGGGCGTGCCCGGACCCCCCTGTGCAGGGTCCAGGCCACTCACGGCAAGGTCCCGAGATTCCGGGACAAAGTGTACCTGGACCTTGTTCAAGACCAGGCGGGGGTCCGGAGCCGTCTCGTCTCCGGACCATGTCATGTACGCTTCTGCTCCCCGCTCAGGCGGAGTCCCGATGCTGCCACGTGGCCCACTACCCGTGACGTAAGCCAGCGGGCGGAGCCTGACGTAAGGCCTCTGGGCCACGCGGCCTCTGCATTTATTGCGGATAAGCCGTGCCGCCTGTCCATTCCACTGGCAGGCGATGTGCCGCCTCAGCATTTAATGATCCCTATCACTCTACTGGCAGGCGATGTGCTGCCTCAGCATTAAATGTGCCCTGTCCACCCCGTTGACAGACGGCTACCAGGTCATCTTAAAGGCGGCGTGCCTGTCCATTCCATTGGCAGGCAATACGCCCATGCTGCCGCATGCGCTGCACTCATCATGACGCACGCGTACCAAGGAAGCTGCGACAACGTATCAACACTGTATGCGCTACAGACATTATGGCGCTCGGAGTTCACCCTGGCGTTACAGGCATTAGTTGCTTCCTTCCATTTGTCCCTGGGCCCACATGTCGGTGCTCAGTATCCTTGTACGTGCCCCGTTGAGCTATAAAAGGGAGGGCACACGGCGTTACAAGGCAAGCTCACTCAGATCCAACTTAGACTCCCACACACACTTACAAGCTCAATACATCTCACAGTGGAGTAGGGTATTACGCTCCGGCGGCCCGAACCACTCTAAACCCTGGTGTGTTCTTGTGTTCTTCATCCATCTAGCTAGCAGACAAAACGCTTAGGCCCCTCCTCATCTTAGGATTTAGGGCGGTGCGTTCCGCCACCCGGCTGGAGAATTCCCTCTTTGACAAAAAGGTTTTCAACTACAAATTTGTATGACTCATCAAGATGTATAATTTATATTTTGATCATTTCTTCATATGACAAAATAAAAGTAAATTTGTTCATAAACCCTATATCTATCGTAGTAGTTTATGAAACTACAAGAGAGATGTATAAGTTTTGTGCATAATGTTAGAACCATCATGTGGGATAAACAAAATGCCAAACAATCAAAATAAACTTTGTAGATCTTGGGAAGTTATAGAATTTTGTAGTTGGCAACGTTTTCATTTGAAGTCATCTTGTTAACAAAAACTACGTCTGAATTTAAAAAAAAATTAAAATTTGAATTTTGAAAATGACCTCGAAAGGGAAAACCACCAACATGAAAGTTGTAGGTCTTGAAGAGTTATGAAACTTTGTAGTTGACAATGTTTTGGTTTGAAATCATCTCGTCATGCAAAACTATGTTTGAACTTTAAAATTTATAAAGAGCCTCAGATGTAGAAACTATCAAAATAGAAGTTGTATACCTTGAAAAGTTACGCAATTCTATAGTTGACAATTATTTCAATTGAATTCATTTAGTGCCTCAAATAATCAAATTACTCTCAATTTGTTACAATATATGAGGAATGAAAACATAATATAAACACAATTGTTCTAGTAGTGTAGTGACAGAGGAGGTTATGCACGCATGAGAGGTTTGCGAGTTCGAATCTCACATTCACAAAACACATAAATTTGATTCAAAATGGTAAAAAATGGTAGAGTCGATGCGTAGGGCAATGACAGTGGTTGGGGAGTTGTCCCCCGAATTTTATAAAATGTTTTGCTATTTTTTGGGTTTTTGTGATTTTTAATTTGCCGAGTGCTTTTCTTTCCTGAGTGTTTTTCGACACCCCGCAAAGTCTTTACTGAGTGCTGAAAAATGTTTCTTTGCCAAATGACGCAAAAGATTCAAGAATGTATGGCTACGAATCGAAAAACCCTGAGACATTGTAAACGCTAAACAAGTCGACCCGAATGAGATTTTTTAGCCAAATGACGCAATAAATTAAAGAATGTATAAGAAGGTTGTAATCATTTTTTGGACACTAAACATGCTTTACATACCATCATATGATGTTAGTTTTCTTAGAATGATGTTTGTGGATGATGTTGTGAATATAGTAGTAGTCAATCTGGGTCAAGAACTATTGTACAAAACTTGCAGAACAAAGCTGTATTATTTGTTTCCATGATTGTATAATGATCAGAGATCACGATCGGCTCAGCTGCTGACGAAATGGGAAGATGCTCCTAAGTTTGATTTTCCTTGCATGATAATGAGAAGTGCTGTTGATTTTTTTGTGCAGTTTGATGGAGCCAACCCTATTTTTATTTCCACCAACTCTCAAATTAGTATCTCTAAAAGTCCTTCAAGACTTCAATGCGCCCATTTTTCCTAAAACATCAAGCATAAATTGATTGTTTATGAATATTCTATCAAATAAACTTACGAAGTTTGTGAGAAGCCGTGAAGATGAAATTCATTTTATAGAGAATATAGCCATCACAGGAGCTACAACAACAAACTACATCGTAAACGGCCTCGACAACCTGAAGAAACACAAGCGGTTAATACTATTGAAGGTCCAAATACAATTGTTACACAATTTTGACGGGCGTGTCAGGAAATGAAGCTTAAACCGAATGACCTCAGACGCAGCAAACATAACCTAATTGGGTGTGCTTCAATTGTTCGTTGATGTCACCTACCTTGTTTGGATTGTGAATACGATCGTTCCTAAATGGCTAAATCTAGAGGCAATATGTTATAGCTTTAGCTAGATATCTACATAGCAAGTAAAATGGATGTTGGACAAATTTTGTAGCACCAGTTTGTCATTTACAGTGAAAGTATGACTCGGTGTGAAATGAAGTTCCCAGCTATGTTGTGTCATCTTTATTGTGGGAGCAATTTGAAATCCTGCGTATGAAGAAATTCCTTCATATTACGCTTCAAATTACAAATGTCAATGCTAAGTTTCACATTTAGGCTAGGCATGCACTCCACATTTCCAAGAGTCGATGATCAGAAAAAAAATCTGAACTTTCTAAAAACTCACACAACAACCAAGTACACTATTGTTCTGTTGGCAAGAATCATGGCACGCCAACCAGAGCTAGAAACTGATTACTAACATAGGGAAAATTATTCAAGTATGAAACAATTCATTCAGGTAACACCTAAAATTACTAATGCCAACGCTAAGTTTCATATTTAGGCTAGGCATGCACTCCACAATCTCAAGAGTTCAAATCGATCCTCTATTTTATAATGTTTACAACGTTTATATGATGACAAGATCTGCACAGCTAAAAATTACTGATATATTAGAAGCAGTATTTTCACTAAGGTAATGACATATCATAGCTCGCCAAGTACTCTGCAACATGACAAAACAAAAAATTTTAATTGAACCAGACTTGCAGGAAGAAGGGGTACTAGTCCCGGTGCGGCACGAGCGCGAGCTTATAGAGGACACAGTTCCCTTACAATCGGGCAAAATAAATTTAAAGAACTGCACGAAACCTGTGACATCGCCATGGAGTTTCTCGGCCCACTTGGAGAACCCTAGGTCTCTATCCCCAATGTCGTCCTCACCGCTGATCTCTGCAAACCACATACACATGTATAAAACCTCAACCCCTAACCATTGTGTTGAACACTGCCACGAATGGAATGAACCCATTGTGTTGAACCTCGCGTGTATTACCGTGAGAGAAGAAGGGATTGAGCGGGGAGTCGGCGAGCACGACGTGGAGGAGTGTGTATTACAGGCTGAGCTAGCTGACCAAAATCAAATAAGGTAATATAGGTAGGAATTGATGGGCTACAATTAAAATTGGGGAAACAGGAGTCGAAAATCCTGAGAATTAGATACAGTTTCGCTTAGCGCAAAGGGCCGACCTGCAGAATTGGTTAGGAAACTAGGCTAATAAACATTCATGAGTCTATGTAAATAAATCTGCAATGAAAAAGTGTAGTGCAGATCACAGCGCTATCTGAGAGGTGTTTTTTGGGGGGTGGATGAAGCTCCTGCAAAATTTAGGGGGGCGGCGTCGTCGCTTTCCTTGCATGCCGATGTGATGGTGGTCGTGGGGGGTGTGGCCGTGGCCCGTGGGCAGGGTGTCGGCGACCACGCCGCCGTTTTTTTCATGTAAACCATTTTAGTTCTAATTAGTTTCATGTATCATAAATCTATTTCATTATTGAGAAAGGTTCGAAGAAAAATGTAGTTAGATTACTAATCAGAAAATAGCAGCTAGGCAAGGCAGTATATCTTAAATGAATCAAGTATTATGTTTAGGCACACCGAGAACAAACATCAATTTCTTCAAGGTAAAGCAGAAAAACTCCACCTAAACTTTTGTGTCCTCAAATAAAAAAGAAGTTGTATGACAACCAGAATTACTAAGAAAATAAAACAATAACAGCTAAAGAAACATCTAAGCACCTCCATAAAGTAAATATAAAGCCTAGCGATGTACTATCATCATTATGAAGGTTGCGCGAGTGTTTTCCCGATTTGTTTTTATAGTTTAAAGAGTGTTATTTTAGACATATAGGAGCAGCAATGTATGTAAATATATACACATATATAGACAATTGTTTACAGTATAGAATAGTTAATTATGCAGATATAACAACACATGCTATGATGCATTATAAGCAATTAATCATCATCCCTAATGATATATGCTGCATTACGAGGGATTTAACAAAATACATTTTGAAACACAACATTTAGTAGATTTTTCAACACTAAAAGTAAATCTAGGTGGGTGTAAATAATTTCTCTATGTCAACATGGAATTATGCCATCTTGAATCAATAGCATGGTGTATTCCATAGATTACCTTAGATTAAGAGCCCTGCAAGAAGGGGTGGCGTCATTTCACATGTACAACAACCCTCCTGATATTTTAATGAATCCAATTGAACTAACACAAAGAATAAAGACATGGTTGAGGTGGAGGCTCCGAGCAACAAAGTTGAAAGCAGTAACCTTGTCCAACGAAATACAGCTGTAACATAACAAAATATTTGTACATAGGAATTCTTGATTAATATGCTTACAATTTTACTGAAGTATAACTAAAAATATTAATGTTTACGACACCAAATAAGTGCACTAAAAGTAAGTTAGTGCACAAAAAATGGAATTATCTCACATTGATTCAATAGCATGGCATACTTCATACATTAAGAGCCCTGCAAGAAGGGTTCGACCTCCGCTCATGTGTACAACAACCCTCCTGATATTTCAATGAATCCCATTGTATGGTTGAGATGATGTCCAAGAACATGAAGAACAAGAAAATAAAATTGCAACATAGTTCCAAGAAAAGGTTAGTGGATACGCAAGTGAAACCAAAGGTCTGTAGAAACAATAAAATAGAGGATTAAAATGATTCAAGTTGCAGTTGAACATACTAATATTCAAAATTCATAATTGGGCATAATTTTTACCTAACTAACAAAAAACCAACACAAAGGTTAATGCTATAACATTTATCAGCTACCAGTCAGCCATATTCTTAGGATATCAGGTGCTTATTGCCATGTTCTATAAGGAGAAGCTATCATGATTATGATATTGGTATACAATGGAAGAAGTTATGTTTTTTTGCTGAACAACGTAACTCTATGGAAATGCTAGGCGTAAAGAGAAATAATAAATATATGAGTATGTATATTTTTTCTGGTTTGAGATGAACAACTAAGTAGAGGTAGAAGGACAGTTATGAAAGTTGGTGAAAGTAGTGGGGATGGTGAGTCTACATGTACAACATGCATATAGGGGGAGAGTCTGTTCAAAGCCAGCAAAAAGAACTTGAAAACTGAAAAGTTTGAATTAGTTGTTATGAAGAAGGGTGTGAAAACTCAAAAGGTAAAATCAGATGTGATGAATAAGGATCTGAAAACTCGAAATATAGGATCTGGTGTAATGAAGAAGAGTTTGAAAGGTCACAAAATAGAATTTGATATGACGAAGAAGGGTGTGAAAACTGCTAAACAGAATCTGATGTAATGAAGAATGGGCTGAAGATTCTAAAAAGTATAAACTGATGTTATGGTGTCGGTATAAAGAGAAATAAAAAATATATGTGCTCATATATAAATGGTCGGAGGACTATTCTCTATTATAGTACACAAAATTAAAGGTCCCGGAGGGAAAAAAATATCCCTGAGTAGCAGTGGCAAAAAAACATTGAGCGTTGCAGCAACATGTGTTGCAACAACATTCAACCGTTTGTACCTTGATCCTTGATGAAATTAGAGAGCGTGTTGCAGTCGTAGCATAGGGCGAAGCCGGTGAAGCCTAGTTCTTCGAACGGCACAGGTCTTCGTAGGACGGTCCAAAACGACCTTAGATAGAGCGTTGCAATCGGAGTTGAGGGCGAGGCCGGCGAACCCCAGGTCCACGCATTCCCTCATCCTTTGCCAGTCGCCGCCCTCAACAGAGGCCGAGAAATATATCTGTGGAAAATATATATTTACACGAATTTGCACTGAAACAAAAAAATGCACAGTTTCATATCTATGCTTTTGGGGAACATTAGGAAATTAATGCAATTTCAATTTTAAAAGACTATGTAAAGAAAGAGACGTAATTCTAGAAGTAAGGTTGAAATACATGCCTATCTTATAGTTGGGTTCTTTTTATTTTAGAGTGAATATGATAGTCATTATAAATACAGGGATGTAAGAATGCATGAGAAAACACAATTGTGCAGTGTTATATTACGAACTTTGTAACGATAATAAATGAATATAAGAACAGATGAATATATATATGTGGAAAATATATAGGTACACATTTACACCGAAACAAAAAATGTGTAGTTCCGTATCTAAGATTTTGAGGGAGAAATTTAGGAAATTACTGCAATTTGAATTTTAAAAAACTACGTAAAGAAATAGACGTATTTATAGAATTAAGGTTGAGGTACATACTTATCTTACAGTGATGTTCTTTTTTCTTTCAGAGCGAATAGGATGGTCATTGGAGTAATGGAATGGTTATTGACATAGAGGAAAGAGAAATATTAGTTGTATAATTCCTCGTAGTTAAGAAAAAACAATAATGTAAGTGTCCCCTCTAAAAAATGAAGAGAAAACTGCACAACCTAACCCAATTTATATGAAACTATAACTCTTTAATGTGTCGCTTCGATCCTCAAGATATCCTTTAAGTTGGGAACAAATAGTTTTGAAGAAGTTAGTGGTAATTAGCTATTGTTTGAAAAAAAGATATTTTCATTAGTCACTCCATTAGCTACAAACTAAAATTCCATTCAAAGGCATAAAAATATGGAGCACAGAGCACTACGTTGGCAAAAACAAACGGCGTAAATTGTTAATCATATATAGGAATGTGGCCATTTGTACACAAATGATCGATAAAATGAATAGTCAAAATTAGATGAAGGTGGATATTCTGGGGCGAGGAGGTGAAGGAAAATAAGGAAGGGCGAGTAGTGTGTAGTAGCAACTTTGGAGATATGTATACCTCATCTGATATGACATTGACAATAATGTTTGATCAAAAAAACTTCACATAGAAAAAATAGCAGTGCAGGTTGCGAAAAAAATCCGGGGCACGGCTTCTATCGCAGTAAATTCCATTGTTGTAGGCCACAAAGCTTGAGAGCAAATGTGTTAGGGAGTACAACATGGAAAGGGTTTTAACAAACAACTATAATTAGTTAATAAATTCACTGCATTATGTACCTTGTTGAATGGACGACACCCAAAAAATAGTACAACCTCTATTTTTTATTTGACGCTGGCTAATGCAATTTTACACTAAAAACGGAGGGAGTATGTTTTTATACAGAGTTGGCCAGATGGCTATTGTTGTGATTATTCATCATTATTCTATATAATTATAGGGATGTAAGAATGCATGAGAAAAACACAACTATGCAATTTTCTATTATGAACAGTTGTAACAATAAGAAACAAATATAAGAGTAGATGAATATATATGTGAAAAAATTATAGGTACACATATTTTCACCAAAACAAAAAACGAACATTTCATTTAACACATATCTAATATTTGGACAAGGAATTATAAAACTAATGCAATTTTAATAAACAAAATACTACGTAAAGAAAGATACGTAATTCTAGAAGGTTCAAATACATACCTATCTTCTAGCGAGGTGCTTTTTCTTCCAGAGCGAATACTATGGTCATTCATTGCGCCTAGATCAGGTCTAAGTAAGTGATAATTACCTCGTGAGTCAAGAATAGTCTAAATAAATGATAATTACCTCATTAGGAAAATCTTTAAGGACTGGATAAATTATTCCTTGTGCCCAAATCAAATTCTGCCTGAATGCCTTATAAAAAAAGCTTAGAACATAAATTTAGCCCTTTTTACGCAGCTTTAGTAATAATGCAATAAATCTGTAAACCCTATTCAACATGAAGCTTGAACAATACTTGCATCCATGTATCAATAGATGTTGACCTCGATGTGCCTTAGCTGCATCGGCTAATTTTAGGAAACTTACACATTAAACAATGAGAGGCAAGGAAATTTACGTAACCAGCAGCAATCAAAAATTATTTTTTGGTTAAAGCAGGGAAAATGAAGACAAAGATCTTAGGACAAAACACAAAATTAGAAGCATTTTGAGTAACACCAGAACCTCTAAGAGTGGATGTAGAAATCGGGAAGGAATAGAATCGAATCTAGATTTTACATAGGTGAAATAGATTACTATTTTTGTTGTACAACAACTAGGCGACAAAGTTGCTATGTCCCAAAAAAGACTTCCTACAACAATCTATGAGCATGAAAAATGTTTTGTGGGTGAAATGAAATGCAAGCAATACACGCATCCTAAAATGGAGGAAACAAATCATGGATTAGACCGAGAAGCCAAAATCAGAGAAAAGCCTAAACCCAAATTTTTTTGGGGAAAAATGAGGAGCAGAGACATTCGGAGTTCCTATGTCCTCAAATGAGTTCATGCAGCAATCTATGAGCAAGAAAAATGTTTTGTGGGTGAAATAAAACACAAGCAATACACGCACCCTAAAATGGAGGAGAAAAATCATGGATTAGATCGAGAAGCCAAAATTAGAGAAAAGCCTAAACCCTAAAATTTTGGGGGGAAATTGAGGAGTCCAAAAAAGCATGAGGTTCTCCGGTACAAGAAAATCTTAGCAAAAGGATGCTGAGCATGATTGAAAGCACGGATCTGGAAACAAATAGATGTCCACCGAACCAAAATGGACGATGAAAGATAAAATATCATATCTGAGCAAACAATCGGAGCCGAGGAAGAAGCCAGTCGAGAGGAAACTTCAGTACAGAGGCGGAGTCAACGAGGAACCTAATGCCGACGAAACCGAATGAACAGAGAGAAGGGATAAGCAAAACCTATATCTCACCAAAACAAACGGAGCCGAGTAGGAACCCGCGGTAGATGAAGCGCATGTGTTGATCCAGAAAGGACCAAAGTGATGTAAAGTGCCACAGTTGGGAGAAGAAGCGAGAAGCAAGGAAGGAGAATTGGAGAAGTGGTCGGCGGATATCTCTAGAAAGCAGTCGGCCCCCTTTTGACCAAACCATAAGCTGCTGCAACAAGAGCAACATGAGCCCTTGCTTTGTAATCCAATGGTGTACAATTTAACGATGACGTGGATAGCCCCACATGCATCGTTTTGAACCGGCTTTGTTATAAGAGAAATTAGAAATAGTCGAACGATGTCGGATCGACGAGGATACCTATTTCGGTGTCTGATGCTTCGTAGTATCCGGTGTTCGTCGAACGCCCAGAGCTTGATGAGCAATGTCGAGTCTTCCAATCGATCCTCCAACTGAAACAATGCGCTGGTTAGGGTTGGAATGGCGGCAGGTGCAAGCGGCTGGGCTTCCGACTCGGGGGGGGGGGGGGGGGAAAGAGGCTTCGCTTTCCTAGTCGGCGAGGACAGTTGATGAAAGCCCACGATTGTCATGCAAGAATAATGGGGAGGGGATGGCAACGACTGTTTATACGGCGTCAATGTGGTCTGACCGGTGCATAGAGTCAAATGGTCTGACCGGAGTTGGTTGACCCGTGTACCAGCGTGGGCTTCCTTTATTATTGGAAGCCCATGGCTCTTAATATATAAACTATATATATATGACTCATTATCATCTAAAGCATAAATATAATTCTCTGACCATGTTCAGTTAAATATATACGCTACCGAAATCTGGCTCTTTACCGAGTGCTCGACTCTTTGTCGAGTGCAATTTATCGAGCACTTTGTCGAGTGCCACTCTCGACAAACTAAGACCCTCGGCACAGATCTCGTTTGCCGAGGACAAAACACTCGGCAAAGGCTCTGTCACTATCACTTGGTGCTGTGAAGATGACTTTTCCTTGTTCAAGTGCATAACAAAAAGTACTCCACAAAGTAGTCGCTGTCGATGTATAGCGCGCCGAGATTTTTTGCCGAGAGTCACACTCGGCAAACAATTTGTCGGAAGCACTCGGCAAAGCAACTGTGTCTGGTAGTGAGAGTTTTTGTTATATTGAGATCTTCGAGGGATCGGGGCACTTCAACAATCCTATGCGACGTCATGAGCAACCAAATAAATGAGCTTGTTCAGATTACATTCATCCATCATTATAACATATCTTCCTTGTAGAGTAGTATGGATACAAGAATACACATGAAACATGTCTTACCATGTCAAAGATATCCATACAACAAATGTGTCTCCACCGTAGTCACGTCTATATTAAACCATACCATAAATCCAATCGACCATTCATTCACTTACCCATTCTCGAATATAGTCATCGCCGCCCTCCTCTTCATTCATGCCAGAGGTACCGATGTTTGGTACCTCGGACATTTGCAGTTCTATGGTGTGAGGGGAGGACGGTGAAGGCGGCGGCGACGGGGGAGGTTGATGGTTGGTGTTATTGGTCGGTGATTGCTCGGGGGAGTAGTAGAGCGAAGAAGGTGATGCTGTGTGATACAAAGAGGACGGCGATGTGACATGCGTGTTCGTCGTCTGTGATTCATCACCATTAGTGTTCGTCGTCTGGGATTCATCACCATGCACGGTTGTCGTATGGGATTCATCACCATGCAGGTGGTCATCTGTTCCAAAGATCTTTGCGAGGAAGTGTTGGAGCCAGCCTACTCCCAAAATTTTGGCCAGTAGTATCGTTACTGTAAATGCAAACATTAATATAAGCCAGCATAATACACACAACATATGTAATGCTATTACATGTAGTTGGTTTTTGTGTGCAGTGTAAAGACAAATATTAATGCATGCATGTTGTCTTGTATGTGCCCAACCATTTGATGATTGTTTGATGAGCTCGGTAAGGTTAGGTTGAGGGTCTTAGGCACAGTAGCTCACTTATAGTAGGATACTACCACGAGAGCCTCACTAGCGATATGGACCCATGTGCTGATCCACCTAATATCTAGGTTCCATTTGAGGTGAAATTCAAAATATTCTATCAAACACGGATGTATATAGAGACAAGAATAAAAGAACAGACTTTATTTACATCTTATGGGACTAGGTTAACTTGTGAATATGTGAACTTACTCTTCCATGGTATGATGTGTGTCCCAGGCAACAAACATCATTCCAAAGTACATGCTATGTCGTCTTCCGACTCCACCGCGCTTCGTGTCTGCCAGAATTGTTTGAGACATTTTGAATTTATAAAGTACACAATCCTCAGTTTCGTTAATAGATATGATTAAATTGTTGAGTTGGTTCGAGTGGAACAATCAACATACACATTTGTAGCTGGTGCCCATAGTAAAAGCAGAATAAACGGTGCCGAGTAGTCCAGAAACAAAAAACTACTAGTGTCGAAATAAATATCAACAAAATGATTTTTGAAATATCACTCGTGGTACTATATAAGAAGCATCGATATTGGATTGAAATAGAGAATAAATACTTACGGAAATGGTTAACCAACCAGCACCTGGACCTACTTTGCGTTTTATGCCACAACCTGACTCGGGTTCAGTGATGGGGCAAAATATATGGCAAAAACCAATAAAAAATAAAGTTTGGTTTGTATCATATATTTATATCTGAAGGCTAATCAAATAGTCGCTTAACCCAGTGTGAATATTCTACCTTGTCATCGCTAGCAGGCATATGAACGTAGCGTACCCACCAATTAGTGCAGGCTCCATGAAAAATTTGTTAGCCTAATAATTTTAAATTCACGATCAATCATCTCAATAAATTCATAAGTATTTTGCTTGAACGTATAGTTCAATTTATCTACTGACCTTGGACATTAGTGAGAGTCCACACATGATGAAAAATAGCAGGAGTGTGAAAAATAGCATGATGAAAAATAGCAGGAGTGTGCCAACATTGTGCGAACTTGAGGGTCAAAAATATGACCAATCCCATTGATGTGATGATGGCAGTAACAGAGATTGCGGTGACCCGAAGGTACCTGCAAGTTAATTTGTTGTAAGGATTAGACTGAGCATGCGACCAAACAAGCAGTTGAACTCTAGGTGATTTTGGTTTACAATTTTATTTAATCACGAGCAGTTCCGTATATAAAAAAAGAGACAATGAGTATATAGTGATGCTAACTTGTGGTTAAATGTAATCAATAATATTTCAAAAAACACAGAAGAGAAAAGGCCTGAAGGAGAAGAATCAGTAAAAGAGTCACAAAAGGCTGAGTAAAATAGACCTCATTGGGGCATGTTATCGGATCCTCCGGTATGAATATATGACCTCCTGATATGACAAATCAACACAACAGTTTTAGGTGAAAATCTCAAAACCCTATCAGATTGTGTCTAAAAATAAAAAAACAACGAACCATATATATACTCACAAGGCCATAATTTAAGGAAGGAGCTCACCAAAAATCAGCTCAAAATTTCAAAGGTCTTCATATCATACCACAAGAATTTATACCATATATACCGGACCATCCGCACCTCTTAAAATTGATCTAAAGATCAAAACTAACTAAAATTAAATCCAGTTGGTCTGAAACTTTGCACACTAATTACTTCGGATGTTTTTATCAAAGCACCAATAATGCAGGCCTAGAACAACTTGTTGCAACACTCCAGATATATATATGCATCAAACTAAAATATGTTTGGCATAGGTTTCGAACATAACCAAATTAAAGCCGACAATCTGCTTGGCATGTAGACACTCATTACACTAGAACATACATATCAATCATGTGTTCGTCACAAGGTACTTTTATACGTCACAAGGTAGTTTTCATTTGAAATCATTTGGGCTCTGAAAACCGCATTTGAATTTGTTGAATCCAAAATGTAAATTTTTGCAAATGACCTCGAATGGAAAATGTATCAAAATAAAAGTTGTAATATATTTGAAGCCTCCTCTATTGAACTTCAAAAGTTATTCAACTTTGTAGTTGACAACTTTTTCGTTAGAATTCATTTGAAGCCTTGGATAACTAATTTATGTTCGATTTGTTATAATATGTCGGCAACAAAACTTCCATTTGGACACAAGACATGTCATAGGTGGAGTGGTAGAGTAGGCTACGCGCATGGGTGAGGCCGGTCGGTTCGAATCCTACCGGCCAATTTTGCGTGAAATATGTCGTGACTTGAGACAGAGACGGGCAGGTGAATTCTTCCTAATAAAAATAATTTTTTTGCTATTTTTAAACCCATTTTTACGCTTTCTAGAAAATATTTCCAATGGCGGTTTTATAAAGTCGACCGCCAGTGGAAAACGATTTTCACTAGCGGTTTTTAGTTACCCGCCTATAAAAAAGATTATTTCTACTGACCCCAAGCACTGACGGTTCTAAAAATGTCAGTGCAAATAGGTTTACAATTGTGGCTATAGAACTTTTGTGTACTAGTGTTGGCATGCCATTTGCCATGACGCATGGAAAGTCTGATGGGGGTTTTAAAGGCAAGAAAAAACAATTTCTTCAAAACCTCTCGTAAGTGGGAGTGATGTTTGACAAAAGAAAACCCGTCAAAAAATCAGTTTCTGTGAATAAAGCTCAAAAGCTCCACCATTCCAATGCATATAATTTTGTAAAGACGGGCTTCCAAAGTATGAAAGTACTCACCTTATGTCTTTGTTTTTCTCTACTGGCCTCACTTTTGTGACGACCATGTTCGGTTAGAAATCAAGTCTGCACCCAACTTGCTCTAAACATTGGACCGTTTATTTTTCTTCTAGTTAAATAAACCGCTCTAAAGTGTGCATATATATCTATGTCTAATTATCATTTGAAGCATAAATGTAATTCTCTATCCTTATGTGACTAGAGTTTGTATTATATTGAGATCTCCGAAGGATCGAGGCAATTCAACAATCCTATGTGATGTCGTGAGCCACGAAATAAATGAGCTTGTTCAGATTCCATTCATCCATCATTATAACATGTCTTCCTTCAAGAGTAGTATGTATATTAGAATACACATGAAACATGTCTTTTCAAGTCAAACAGATCTATATATATAACAAACGTGTCTCCAACGTAGGCACGTCTATATTACACCATATCTTAGACCTGATTAATATGCCTACGATGTCGAAATACAAGTTGTTAATTACGGATCGACCAATTATTCACTCTCCCATTCTCTAATATTGTCATCATCGTCCTCCTCTTCATTCATGCTAGAGGTACCGATGTTTGGTACCTCGGACATTTGCAGTTCTATGGTGTGAGGGGAGGACGGTGAAGGCGGTGGCGGCAGAGGAGGTTGATGGTCAGTGTTATTGGTCGGTGATTGCTCGGGGGAGTAGTAGAGCGAAGAGGACGACGTTGTGTGATACAAAGAGGACGGTGATGTGACATGCGTGTTTGTCGTCTGTGATTCATCGCCATTAGTAGTCGTCGTCTAGGATTCATCACCATGCACGGTCGTCGTATGGGATTCATCATCGTACAATTGATCATCTATTCCAAAGATCTTTGCGAGGAAGTGTTGGAGCCAGCCTACTCCCAAAATTCTAGCCAGCAGTATCGTTACTGTAAATGCAAACATTAATATAAGCCAGCATAATACACACAACATATGTAATGCTATTACATGTAGTTGGTTTTTGTTTGCAGCGTAAAGACAAATATTAATGCATGCATGTTGTCTTGTATGTGTCCAACCATTTAATGATTGTTTGATGAGCTCAGTAAGGTTAGGTTGAGGGTCTTAGGCACAGTAGCTCACTTACAGTAGGATACTACCACCGGAGCCTCGCTAGCGATATGGACCCATGTGCTGATCCACCCGATATCTACGCTCCATCGGAGGTGAAATTCAAAATATTATATCAAACACGCATGTGTGCATAGAAAAAAATAAATAACACACTTTATTTACATCATATGGGACTAGGTGAATTTGTGAATCTGTGAACTTACTCTTCCATGGTATGATGTGTGTCCCAGGCAACAAACATCATTCCAAAGTACATGCAGCCCGCCGTGAAGATGAAATGAAAAAAAACGTACCCATATGGTACATTGTCTTCCGACTCCAACGTGTTTAATGTCTGCCAGAATTATTTGAGACATTTTGAATTTATAAAGCACACAATCCTCAGTTTCGTTAATAGATATGATTAAGTTGTTGAGTTGGATCGAGTGAACAATCAACATACACATTTGTAGTCAGTGCCCATAGTAAAAGCAGAATAAACAGTGCCGAGGAGTCCAAAAACAAAAAACTGCAAGTGTCAAAATAAAGGTCAACGAAATGATTTTTGAAATATCACTCATGGTACTAGATAAGAAGCATCGATCTTGGATCGAAATAGAGAATATATACTTATGGAAATGGTTAACCAACCAGCACCTGGACCTGCTTTGCGTTTCATGTCGCATCCTGACTGTTAACCACCATCAGCACAAGACTCCTAAACTCGGCTGGTACCCCCAAGACTCCTAAACTCGGCTGGTAACCACCATCAGCACAAAGCTGCAAAGGCCTGATGGGCGCAATACAGGTCAAAGCTCCGCCCACTCAAGGGACGCGATCTCGCCTCGCTCGAGCCCAGCCTCGGGCAGGAGCAGCAGACCTAGGTGGATTCATGCCTCGCCCGAGGGCCCCTCAAGCAACAGGCGCACCCTCGACTCGCCCGAGGCCCAGCTCGGGCAGGCTTCACGGAGAAGCGACCTTGGCCAGATCGCCTCGCCAACCGACCGGGTCGCAGGAGCATTCAATGCAAGGATCGCCTGACACCTTATCCTGACACGCGTTCCGCAGTCGACAGGGCCGAAGTGACCACAGTCACTTCGCCCCTCCACTGACTGACCTGACAGGAAAACAGCGCTGCCTGCCCTGCTCCGACTGCTGTGCCACCCTAGGGCTCGGACTCAACCTCGACCTCGGAAGACGGTCTCCGCCTCGCCCGACCCCAGGGCTCGGACTCCACCCCGGCTTCGTAAGACGGTCTCCGCCTCGCCCGACCCCAGGGCTCGGACTCAACCTCGACCTCGGAAGACGGTCTCTGCCTCGCCCGACCCCAGGTCTCGGACTCCACCCCGGCCTTGGAAGACGGTCTCCGCCTCGCCCGACCCCAGGGCTCGACTCAGCCTTGACCTCGGAGGAGTCACCGCCTCGCCCGACCTCGGGCTCGGACCGACAACGCCGCAGGGGGGGTACATCATTACCCTACCCCTAGCTAGCTCAGGCTACGGGCAACAAGACCGGCGTCCCATCTGGATCGCCCCGGTAAACAAGTAATGATGTCACCCCGCGTGCTCCATGACGACGACGGCTCTCAGCCCCCTACGAAAGCAAGGAGACGTCAGCAAGGCTCCGACAGCCCCGACAGTTGTGCTTCTACAGGGTTTAAGCGCTCCTCCGACGGCCACGACATCACATGAACATGGCTCCAACACCTCTCTGACAGCCACGTCGGCATGTAAATAGGGCTCTGGCTCCTTTCTGCTAGACACGTTAGCACATTGCTACACTCCCCATTGTACACCTGAGCCCTCTCCTTACATCTATAAAAGGAAGGCCCAGGGCCCTCGTACGAGAATGTGGCCGCGCGGGAGAACGGGCTGACGGACATGCTCTCTCCCTCTCTCTCCCTCGCGAACACTTGTAACCCCCTACTGCAAGCGCATCCGCCCTGGGCGTAGGACAACACGAGCCGCGGTTCCCCTTATTGTTCCCCCTTGTGTTCCGTCTCGCGCCGACCCATCTGGGCTGGGACACGCAGCGACAATTTACTCGTCGGTCCAGGGACCCCCTGGGGTCGAAACGCTGATAGTTGGCGCGCCAGGTAGGGGCCTACTACGTGTTGACGAACAGCTTCCCGTCAAGCTCCAGATGGGTAGTCTCCAGCAACCTCTCCAGCCCGGGACGATGCTCTGTTTCGGGAGTCTCGAGTTCATGTCCCTCGATGGCAGCTACGACATGGTTATCCTTCCTCCGCTGCGCGACAACGACAATGGCAGCCGCCAGCCCGCCCGCCGGTGGCGGAATCGACGACGTCTTCCCCACGTGGTGGAAGAGAAGCATCCGGGTCTGTCCCGTCACCCTCCCCGCCGACGGAGGAGGAGGCGGGGCAACCATGGCCAAGCAGGAGGCGGCACCTCGTCGGATGTCGAGCAAGTCGACGACGCCGACGCCCCAGCGGGGGACACGTCGGGCGCTGACCTCGCGTTTGAGACGATGACGAGCGTTGTTTCCCCGCAACATGCCAACCCCAAGCAGGCGGACGACGCCAGCACGCTCGCGAAGGACTTGCTGGGCGTTAGCCTGGTACCTGAGATAACGGTGCAGTCCGTCCCCGACGCGACTTCGTCACCATCCGTCGATCAGGAGGTACCGTCCATTTTCCATCTTGTGCCTTTTAGATTTAGCTTCGACCCACCAAGCAATCCCGCTTCGATGGACGCTTTCATAAAGGCATATCCTAACCTTCCGGGGTACCATATGTGGTCAACCTGGGACCGACTGACGGCCGTCTCGACCTACGGGCCCCTAGGTTCCGAGGAAGATGACGAGCCCGACTCTGGTTGGGATTTCTCCGGGCTCGGTAACCCTAGTGCCATGCGATACTTCATGGCCGCATGTGACTACTGCCTCTCTGATTACTCCGATGATGGCCACAGCCTTGGCGACGAGGACTGTGGCCCAAGTTGCAAATGCTTCCACGTCGATCTAGGGGGTCTCAACGAAGGCAACCACCTTGGTATGCCGAAGGACGGCGATCCCCCTAGGCCTGCGCCTCGCGTTGACATCCTTCGGGAGCTAGCTGTGGTCCCAGTCCCTGCGGGGGGTCAGGACGCACAGCTCGAGCAAATCTGCGAGATGCAGGCCAGGCTCGACGAGGAAGCAGGACAACTTGTGCAGCTCCGGCAGAATATCGGGCAGGAGTGGGCAGGCCGAGCACCGACCGGAGAAGCGCGTCATCTGGCCCAGGACGTCCAGCACCACATCGCCGACGATGCCAGGGCAAGGCTGCCCCCGGCTTCCAGTGGGGTCGGCCAGAACCTGGCTGCAGCAGCAATACTACTCCGAGCGATGCCGGAACCATTCACTACCGAGGGGCGGCGTATCCAGGGAGAGCTCAAGAATCTCCTGGAAGATGTCGCGGTCCGACGGGTCGAAAGCTCTGCCTCCCGAAGGCAGGGGTACCCCCCGGAGCATCGCACCGCGACTTCCCGATTCATGCAGGAAGCCTCGGTCCACACCGGGCGCACGCGGGACACAGCGCCTGCGGCCCCAGGTCGCCTCGGCAATGAGCACCACCGCCGCGACCGTTGAGCCCATCTCGACAAGAAGGTGTGCCGAGGCTACCACCCCAGGCGTGGGGGACGGTACGACAGCGGGGAGGACCGGAGCCCTTCGCCCGAACCACCCGGTTCGCAGGCTTTCAGCCGGGCCATACGACGGGCGTCGTTCCCGACCCGGTTCCAAACCCCGACTACCATCACCAAGTACTCGGGGGAAACAAGGCCGGAACTGTGGCTTGTGGACTACCGGCTGGCCTGCCAGCTAGGTGGAACGAACGATGACAACCTCATCATCCGCAACCTCCCCCTGTTCCTCTCCGACTCTGCCCGGGCCTGGCTGGAGCATCTGCCTCCCGCGTAGATCTCCAACTGGGACGACCTGGTCAAAGCCTTCGTCGGCAACTTCCAGGGCACATACGTGCGCCCTGGGAACTCCTGGGATCTCTGAAGCTACCGCCAGCAACCGGGAGAATCTGTGCGGGACTATATCCGGCGATTTTCGAAGCAGCGCACCGAGCTGCCCAACATCACCGACTCAGATGTCATTGGCGCGTTCCTCGCCGGCACCACTTGCCGCGACCTGGTGAGCAAGCTGGGTCGCAAGACTCCCACCAGGGCGAGCGAGCTGATGGACACTGCCACCAAGTTCGCCTCTGGCCAGGAGGCGGTTGAGGCCATCTTCCAGAAGGACAAGCAGCCTCAGGGGCGCTAGCCGAAAGACGTCCCCGAGGCGTCCGCTCAGCGCGGCACGAAGAAGAAGGGCAAGAAGGAGTCGCAAGCGAAACGCGACGCCGCCGACGCGGACCTTGTCGCCGCCGCCGAGCACAGGAACCCTCGGAAGCCTCCCGGAGGCGCCAACCTGTTCGACAAGATGCTCAAGGAGTCGTGCCCCTATCATCAGGGTCCCGTCAAGCACACCCTTGAGGAGTGTGTCATGCTTCGGCGCTACTTCCACAAGGCCGGGCCACCGGCGGAAGGTAGCAGAGCCCACGACAACGACAAGAAGGAGGGCCACAAGGCAGAGGAGTTCCCCGAGGTCCACGACTGCTTCATGATCTACGGTGGGCAAGTGGCGAACGCCTTGGCTCGGCACCGCAAGCAAGAGCGCCAGAAGGTCTGCTCGGTGAAGGTGGCGGCTCCAGTCTACCTAGACTGGTCCGACAAGCCCATCACCTTCGACCAAGGCGACCACCCCGACCGTGTGCCGAGCCCAGGGAAGTACCCGCTCGTTGTCGATCCCATCATCGGCAACGTCAGGCTTACCAAGGTCCTCATAGACGGAGGCAGCAGCCTCAACATCATCTACGCCGAGACCCTCGGGCTCTTGCAGATCGATCTGTCCATGATCCGGGCCGGTGCGGCGCCCTTTCACGCGATCATCCCCGGGAAGCGCGTCCAACCCCTTGGGCAACTCGATCTGCCCCATCTGCTTCGGGACTCCCTCCAACATCCGAAAGGAAACCCTCACGTTCGAGGTGGTCGGGTTCCGAGGAACCTACCACGCAGTGCTGGGAAGACCATGCTACGCCAAGTTCATGGCCGTCCCCAACTACACCTACCTCAAGCTCAAGATGTCGGGCCCCAACGGGGTCATCACCGTCGGCTCCACGTACCGACACGCGTACGAATGCGACGTGGAGTGCGTGGAGTACGCTGAGGCCCTCGCCGAATCCGAGGCCCTCATCGCCGACCTGGAGAGCCTCTCCAAGGAAGTGCCAGATGCGAAGCGCCATGCCGGCAACTTTGAGCCAGCTGAGGCGGTTAAGTCTGTCCCTCTTGACCCCAGCAACGACGCCTCCAAGTAGGTCTGGATCGGCTCCGAGCTCGACCCCAAATAGGAAGCAGTGCTCGTCGACTTTCTCCGCGTGAACGCCGAGGTTTTTGCGTGGAGTCCCTCGGACATGCATGGCATACCGAGGGATGTCGCCAAGCACTCGCTGGATATCCGAGCTGGAGCCCGACCCGTGAAGCAGCCTCTGCGCCGATTTGACGAAGAAAAGCGCAGAGCCATAGGCGAGGATATCCACAAGTTGATGGTTGCAGGGTTCATCAAAGAGGTATTCCATCCCGAATGGCTAGCCAACCCTGTGCTTGTGAAAAAGAAAGGTGGGAAATGGCGGATGTGTGTAGACTACACTGGTCTAAACAAAGCATGTTCGAAAGTTCCCTACCCTCTGCCTCGCATCGATCAAATCGTGGATTCCACTGTTGGGTGCGAAACCCTGTCGTTCCTCGATGCCTACTCAGGGTATCACCAAATCAGGATGAAAGAGTCCGACCAGCTCGTGACTTCTTTCATCACACCATTTGGCATGTATTGCTACATCACTATGCCATTTGGTTTGAGGAATGCAGGCGCGACATACCAAAGGTGCATGAACCACGTGTTCGGAGAGCACATTTGTCGGTGTTTCGAGACCGGGGGGTCCCTAAGCCGACGAGTGAATGTCGCCACGTGCCCCAGCCCAGATGGGTCGACGCGAGGCCGAGCGCGAAGGGGGGAAGTGAGGTGGCCGGAGATGGGCGTGAGAGAGGTGGAAATCCCGCGGCCTTCGTGTTCATCCCATGCCCAGGTCGGGTGCGCTTGCAGTAGGGGGTTACAAGCGTCCACTCGGGAGAGGGAGCGAGCGGCCTCACGCGAGCGCCTGTCTCGTCCTCGTCCCCGCACGGCCAACCTCCTCTAAGAGGGCCCTAGTCCTTCCTTTTATAGGCGTAAGGAGAGGATCCAGGTGTATAATGGGGGGTATAGTAGAGTGCTACGTGTCTAGCGGAGGAGAGCTAGCGCCCTAAGTACATGCCGTCGTGGCAGCCGGAGAGATTTTGGCACCCAGCCGGTGTGATGTCGTGGCCGTCGGAGGAGTGCTGGAGCCTGGCGGAGGGATAGCTGTCGAAGCTGTTGAGTCCTTGCTGACGTCCTCTTGCTTCCGTAAGGGGGCTGAGAGCCGCCGTCGTCACAGAGTATGCGGGGCGCCATCATTGCCCATCTGGCGGAGCGAGCCAGATGGGACGCCGGTCTTGTTCTCCGTGGCCCGAGTCAGCTCGGGGTAGGGTGATGATGGCGCCTCCTGTTGACGTGGCCGGTCTGCGCCCTAGGTTAGGTGATGTGGAAGCTCCTCCGAAGCCGAGGTCGAGTCTGTCTTCCGTGGTCGAGGTCGAGTCCAAGCCCCTGGGTCGGGCAAGGCGGAGACCGTCAGCTGAGGCCAGGGCGGAGTCCGAGCCCTGGGGTCGGGCGAAGCGGAGTTCGTCGTCTTCTGGGGCTGAGCTCGAGTCCGAGCCATGGGTCGGGCGGAGCGGAGTTCGTCGTCTTCCGGGACTTAGCCCGAGTCTAAGCCCTGGGTCGGGCGGAGCGGAGTTCGTCGTCTTCCGGGACTTAGCCCGAGTCCGAGCCCTGGGTCGGGCGGAGCGGAGTTCGCCGTCTTTTGGGACTTAGCCCGAGTCCGAGCCCTGGGTCGGGCGGAGCAGAATTCGTCATCTTCCGGGACTTAGCCCGAGTCCGAGCCCTGGGTCGGGCAGGGTGGAGTTCACCGTCTTCCGGGACTTAGCCCGAGTCCGAGCCCTGGGTCGGGCGGAGCGGAGTTCGCCGTCTTCGGGGACTTAGCCCGAGTCCGAGCCCTAGGTCGGGCGGAGCGGAGTTCGCCGTCTTCCAGAACTTAGCCCGAGTCCGAGCCCTGGGTCGGGCGAAGCGGAGCTTCCTATGGTGCCTTCGGCCGGGCCTGACTGCCTGTCAGCCTCACTCTGTCAAGTGGCACCGCAGTCGGAGCGGCGCAGGCGGCGCTGTCCTTCTGTCAGGCCGGTCAGTGGAGCGGCGAAGTGACGGCGGTCACTTCGGCTCTGCCGGCTGGGGGGCGCGCGTCAGGATAAAGGTGTCAGGCCACCTTTGCATTAAATGCTCCTTCGATTTGGTCGGTCGGTGCGGCGATTTGGTCAGGGTTGCTTCTTGGCGAAGACAGGGCCTCGGGCGAGCCGGAAATATATTCGCCGCTGGAGGGGGGCCTCGGGCGAGACGGAAATCCTCCGGGGTCGGCTGCCCTTGTCCGAGGCTAGGCTCGGGCGAGGCGTGATCGAGTCCCTCGAATGGACTGATCCCTGACTTAATCGCACCCATCAGGCCTTTGCAGCTTTATGCTGATGGGGGTTACCAGCTGAGAATTACGAGCCTTGAGGGTACCCCTAATTATGGTCCCCGACAGTAGCCCCCGAGCCTCGAAGGGAGTGTTAGCACTCGCTTGGAGGCTTTCGTCGCACTTTTTTGCAAGGGGACCAGCCTTTCTCGGTTGCGTTTTGTTCCGGTGGGTGCGCGCGAGCGCACCCGCCGGGTGTAGCCCCCGAGGCCTCGGAGGAGTGGTTTGACTCCTTCGAGGTCTTAATGCCTCGCGTAATGCTTCGGCTGGTCTGGTCGTTCCCTCATGCGAGCTGGCCGTAGCCCGGGTGTACGGTCGGGTCCCAAGTTCTCGGGCTGGTATGTTGACGCTGTCAACAGTTCGACCGGAGCCAGGTTTGCGAGGGCAGCCCCCGAGCCTCTGCACAGGGTGAGAGGGCGATCAGGGACAGACTCGACTTTTTTACATATGCCCCTGCGTCGCCTTTCCGCAAGGAGGAGGGGGGAAAGCGCCATGTTGCCCTTGATGGGCGCCGAACATGGTGTTTCCGGTGAGCTGCAGGCTGGTAATCCGAGTGGACGTCCGTGCCCCGTTCGTTAGGGGTCGGCTAGGGGCCCAGAGGCACGCCCAAAAGTACCTGCGGGTGATCTGCCGGACCCGGTCCCCTGGCGACGGGGTCCGAGGGCTCGATGCCTCCCTTTGATGGGATTCCGTTACAAGATCGTTCCCGCTGGTCTCGGAAATGTCCTAGGGTACCTCGGGAGCGCAGCCCGAGCCTTGGTTATGTATCGAACGTACCCATGGTCATCCCTCGCTCTGTGTCTGAGGCGGCTGTGAACCCTTCGGGGGCCAGCCTTCGAACCCCTGATCAGTAGTGGGCGCGGAGCCCGAGTAGCCTGAGGCGGTCGTTGAACCCTTCCGAGGGGCCGGCCTTCGAACCTCTGACCAGTAGTGGGTGTAGGGCCCACGTGATCTGAGGCGGCTGTCGAACCCTTCCGAGGGGCCAGCCTTCGAACCTCTGATCAGTAGGGAGGCTCGGAGCCTGGTTCCTTCACGGGGAAGGATCCTTTTCGGGATATCCCCCTTTCACGGTCCCTGTTGCAAGAGAGAGAAAGAGGAAAAAAGGAAAAGGATACGAAATCGAACGACGCGGCGTACCTTTTTTGTCGCGGTCATTATGGCGAAGGCGAAGCGTCGTTCGCTTCTCCTGCCAGAGGCGCCGCCTGTCCCGCCGCGAAGTTAATGCGGCGGGGCTAGTGGTTGGTGGGGCGGCCGTTGCGCGTGCGCGAGCCGTTCGAGGAATGGAACACGGGCGCGTTGTCTTCACGCCGTGAGAGAGGGTTCTCTCGCTGCCCCCGGATGGGACGTAGGCTTGGCTGGCGACGTGACCGCTGCTCCTGCCCGCCTGCCACCGCAATTACTGCCGACCCATTTTTGGCCGCATTGATCGTCGCGCCAGGCTGGCGCCTCTGGGTCGTGCTCTGGGTCGCCTCGAGTCGCGGTATCGGTTCCGTAGTCGAGGAGGCGCGGTGGTGGCGCAAGTGGCGGTGCAGTTGCATGCACGAAGCACTCGGCACGCCGGTTGCATGACGCGTGGGCCTGGGCCTCCATGCCAGGAGTGTTGGGAGTCGGAGAAGTGCGCCCACTTGGCGCGGTTGCATGCCGCCTGCATGGCTGCCCGCCCTTTCGCCCGCTGGTCTGGGCAAAAGTGGAGAGTCGCTTGTAACCACTGGGCGGTTGTACGCACCGCGCACGGCGATTTGGCTTCTTCTGCTTTGAGCCGGCTTGCATGACGTGTGGGACCCAGCCCCCGCGCCGTAGGGGAAGACCTTGGAGCGTGTTGGAGAAGACTCAGCCCGCGACGGCTGGGGACGCAAGTAGGGAGAGCCGCCTTTAAAAGGAGGGTGACCCCCTTGGAAGGCGACCATGTCTTCGCGCTCCCTTGTGCATCGTGTCTTTCCACCTTCCAAGCCCCCGGATGGGGGATACTCGCCGTCTTTCCGCCTCGTCATTGGAGGAACGCAACTCCGTGGGAGTTGGTACCTTTCATCCATCGTTTGGCTTCAAGGATTTTCATCATGCAGCCCGGCTGCACCCCTCCGCCGGCGGTCACCCAAGACGGTGACCTCCAGTTTGATGGTGGGGGAAAGCGAGCCGGGCTGCGGCCTCTGCCCCTCCCTCAGCCTCAAGGATTTTCATCACCAGGGCTGGGGAGGGGAGTGTGCCGAGTTGGGGTCGGCCCCTTCGTGGGCGGCGGCCCGCTCCTTCCCTCAGTGATCGGGGGGAAGGGCGGTTGTTGTCCGTGGCACCTGCAGCTGCCGCGTGCCCGGCTCTCGGACGCGAGTGGCTTCGGAGCTGCTCTCGGCGCCGGCTTCTGCCACGGCAGCTGGAAGAGGTTCTCCCGCCAGCGAGACAGCCAGGGCCGCCCACGGACCGACCTCCAACTCTACGGCCTTCCGCCCGTCCTTGCCTCACGAGTTTGGGCATGGGCGGGGGCCTCCTGGCAGCAGCATCCGCCCTGAGGTCATCGCTGCCGCTGTTCGGCCCCCCGGAGCAGAAGTCGTCGTCGTCGCCGCTGCTGGAGCGGGCGACGGCGCGCCGTTCGTCGGTCTTCTGTTGCTCCGCAGGACCCCCATCGAGTGGGGTTGTTCGTACCTGCGGAGGTGGAACCGGAGTTCCGTTTGTAATGGCACTTTGAATGCCAGTGTTTTTGTTCATTGTGGCTGTCGAGGCCTGAACATGTATGTAATTTCGGCACGGAGCCGTGTTTTTTCCTCATTTTCGAGCATTAAGACTCGCATGTTGGTTGTCTGAACCGCTTCACCAAGCGTGGGTCGCCCCGGATAAAGGCGACGAGTGAGGTATCCGTATCCCGGAGGCGTAGGAGTCCCTCGGCTCGGTCAGCCTTGTTGTCCGAGGCTTCCCTTGCTTAGTTAAAGGAACCCCTCGGCCGCTCTTCGATGAGCCGAGGCCAGGGGTAGCGGTGTCAGCGCGAACAGAGGCAGAGTTGGCCCGAAAAGAAGACCTGGTCGGTCGGAGCCTGGCCGGGTTGCCCGTTAGCGGGACCGACGCCGGAATTGACCTGCCGAGGCCTTGGGTTGGGCTGATGTCCGTGGTGGACAGCCGGCCGAGGCCTCGGGGTGACCAACCGAGCCGCCTGCCCGAGCCGGATTCTCGGAGAAGACCCTGGCGGCGATGGCCCGGGCGTGGCGATGACGTCATCCTTCAGAGTGGAGATCTTCGGACCGCGTCGCCGTCCGAGGCTAGGTCGGACCTCGCCGAAGGTGTTGTCGACGCCGAGGGTGCCGCTGCTCCCTTCAAGCGTCAGGATCCGAGCCTGCAGGATCGGATTGTCTTGTAGCGTGTGTTTCCTGCGGCCGCCGAGGCCAAAACACACCCTCGCCATGTTGTAAAGCTGCGTCTCTTTTCCTCTTGTTTCGAGTATCTGGACTTTTTTGTCGGTAACAGAAATGTTTGTGCGAGCGAGAGTTGCTTCTCGCGGAAGGTGATGAGCGAGGTATCCGTATCCCGGAGGCGTAGGAGTCCCTCGGCTCGGTCGGCCTTGCCGCTTACGCGCACTCTTACCCATCCATGGGGCTCTGTCACCGAAGCAGTCGAGAAGGCTCGAAGAATCGCTTCGGCAGAAGAGCTTCCGAACGTGAAGACTTGTTCGGTCCGCGGAATCACTTATCCGAACGTGAGTTACTTATCGCAGAAGGTGATGAGTGAGGTATCCGTATCCCGGAGGCGTAGGAGTCCCTCGGCTCGGTTAGCCTTGGCTGCTTACGTGTACTTCGTCGTTTTCAAGATCCACTTTCGAAGTAGTCAAAAAGCACGAAAGACATTCTGGCATAAAAGATCTTTTTTCGAGGAAAATTTCGACGCAGAGGGGGTTCCCCCCTTTTAGCCCCCGAGGGAGGGTCGGGCTTTGCCGAGGCGAGGCCGACCCTTCCTTGATGACTAAATTTTGTGTGGGAGCGAGGTATATGAACAATTTGAAAACATCTTAAGGGTAGAAACGACGTAGCTGTTGGATGTTCCAAGCGTTGCTGTAGACCTCGCCTTGACTATTGGCCAGCTTGTACGTTCCGGGCTTCAGAACTTTGGTGATGACGAACGGCCCCTCCCAGGGGGCGTGAGCTTGTGCCGCCCTCGGGCGTCTTGTCGCAGCCGAAGCACCAGGTCGCCCACCTAGAGGTCTCAGGACCGGACCCGTCGGGCGTGGTAGCGTCGCAGGGACTGCTCGTACCGCGCCGAGTGTAGTAAGGCCTTGTCCCGAGCCTCCTCCAGCTGGTCCAACGAGTCCTCTCGACTAGCTTGGTTGCATTGGTCGGTGTAGGCCCTTGTCCTCGGGGAGCCGTATTCCAGGTCTGTGGGCAAGACAGCCTCGGCCCCGTAGACTAGGAAGAACGGCGTGAAGCCCGTGGCTCGGCTCGGCGTTGTCCTCAGACTCTAGATCACCGAGGGGAGTTCCTTCATCCATCGCTTGCCGAACTTGTTGAGGTCGTTGTAGATCCGAGGCTTGAGCCCTTGTAGAATCATGCCGTTGGCACGCTCTACTTGCCCATTTGACATGGGGTGAGCTACGGCGGCCCAGTCCACCCGGATGTGGTGATCCTCGCAGAAGTCCAGGAACTTTCTGCCAGTGAACTGGGTGCCGTTGTCGGTGATGATGGAGTTCGGGACCCTGAAACGATGGATGACGTTGGTGAAGAACGCCACCACCTGTTCGGACCTGATGTTGTTTAGGGGTCGGACCTCGATCCACTTGGATAATTTGTCGATGGCGACCAACAGGTGCGTGTAGCCCCCGGGTGCCTTCTGCAAGGGGCCGACGAGGTCCAGACCCCACACAGCGAAAGGCCAGGTGATGGGTATCGTCTGCAGAGCCTGAGCGGGCAGGTGGGTCTGCCTTGCGTAGAACTGACACCCTTCGCAGGTGCGAACAATTCTAGTGGCGTCGGCCACCGCCGTCGGCCAGTAGAAGCCTTGTCGGAAAGCATTCCCGACAAGGGCTCGAGGTGCTACGTGATGGCCGCAAGCCCCCGAGTGTATCTCTCGAAGGAGTTCCTGACCTTCGGTGATGGAGATGCATCGCTGGAGGATGCCTGAGGGGCTGCGGTGGTAGAGCTCCTTCCCATCTCCCAGCAAGACGAACGACTTGGCGCGCCGCGCCAACCGCCGTGCTTCGGCTCGGTCGAGGGGTAGCTCTCCTCGGTGGAGATATTGCAGGTACGGGGTCTGCCAGTTTTGACCAGGCGTGATCCCGCTTTGCTCCCCCTCGACGCGCAGCGTCTCGCCCTCGGGGGCCGAGGGTACCTCGGGCCGAGCCGAGGGTGCCTCGGGCTGTGCCGAGGGTACCTCGGGCTAGGCCAAGGGTGCCTCAGGCTCGGGCGTGTCGTCGATCTTGACGGAGGGTTGATGCAGATCTCGGGAGAAGACGTCCGAGGGAACCGTTGTTCGCCCCGAGGCTATTTTAGCCAGCTCATCCGCAGTCTCGTTGTAGCGCCGGGCGATGTGGTTGAGCTCGAGCCCGTAGAACTTGTCTTCCAGGCGCCGAACCTCATCGCAGTAGGCCTCCATCTTCGGGTCGCGGCAGTGGGAGTTCTTCATGACTTGGTCGATGACGAGCTGCGAGTCACCGCGAGCATCGAGGCGTCGGACCCCTAGCTCGATGGCGATCCGCAATCCATTGACCAGAGCCTCATACTCGGCCACATTGTTGGACGCCGGGAAATGGAGGCGTAGCACGTAGCGTAGGTGCTTCCCGAGGGGCGAGATGAAGAGTAGGCATGCGCCGGCTCCTGTCTTCATCAGCGACCCGTCGAAGAACATGATCCAGAGCTCCGGTTGGATCGGAGTTGTTGGTAGCTGAGTGTCGACCCATTCAGCCACGAAGTCCGCCAAGACCTGGGACTTGATGGCCTTCCGAGGAGCGAACGAGATCGTCTCGCCCATGATTTCCACCGCCCACTTTGCAATCCTACTCGAGGCCTCCCGACACTGGATGATCTCCCCCAGGGGGAAGGATGACACCACAGTTACCGGATGAGACTCGAAGTAGTGTCACAACTTCCGCCGTGTCAGGATCACCGCATACAGCAGCTTCTGAACTTGTGGGTAGCGGATCTTGGTTTCAGACAGTACCTCGCTGACGAAGTAGACTGGCCTCTGAACGGGCAATGCATGCCCATCTTCTTGCCTTTCGACCACAATCGCGGTGCTAACCACCTGAGTGGTCGCGGCGACGTAGACCAAGAAGGCTTCTCCAGCAGCTGGGGGCACCAAGATAGGCACCTTCAGGTTCCCGAGGGCTTCCTCGGCCTCAGGGGTCCAAGTGAAGCACTCGGCCTTCCTTAAGAGGCGGTACAGAGGTAGACCTCTTTCGCCGAGGCGCGAGATGAAGCGGCTCAGAGCCGCGAGACATCCCATGACCCTCTATACGCCTTTCAAGTCCTTGATGGGCCCCATGCTGGCGATGGCTGCGACCTTCTCTGGGTTGGCTTCGATGCCCCGCTCGGAGACGATGAACCCCAAGAGCATGCCTCGGGGCACCCCGAAGACACACTTCTCGGGATTGAGCTTGACGCCTTTCGCCTTGAGACATCGGAATGTCACTTCAAGGTCGGAAAGGAGGTCGGAGGCTTTCCTCGTCTTGACTATGATGTCATCGACGTAGGCCTCGACCGTGCGGCCAATGTGTTCGCGGAACACATGGTTCATGCACCGTTGGTACGTCGCGCCCGCATTCCTCAAGCCGAACGACATGGTGACATAGCAGTACATGCCGAAGGGTGTGATGAAAGAAGTCGCGAGCTGGTCGAACTCTTTCATCCTGATTTGATGATACCCTGAGTAGGCATCGAGGAAAGACAGGGTTTCGCACCCAGCAGCGGAATCCACGATTTGATCGATGCGAGGCAGAGGGTAGGGAACCTTCGGACATGCTTTGTTCAGACCAGTGTAGTCTACACACATCCGCCATTTCTGCCCTTTCTTTCTGAAAGGGAAATGTGCCCTTGGGCCATTTCTAAGTATTTTGGTGATTGAGTGCAAACACAAGTGCTTAATTGTGAATCTATGCCCATGGATGGACAAGTTGCAAATCACAAGTAAAGGTATGTTTCTAAGACTTAGTACATTGGTTTTGTGTACTAATATATTTGCCTAAGTGTTAGAAACAGAAAGAAGAAGAAAAGAAAGAAGTGGAGAGTGGCTGTGTACAGCCAAAGGCTGTTTCGGGCTGGGGCACCGGACTGTCCGGTGTGCACCGGACAGTGTCCGGTGCGCCAGACCAGCGCGGAGCAAACCAGCCGCTCTTGGGTTTTTCTTCGGCGACTTCGGCTATAATTCACCGGACTGTCCGGTGTGCACCGGACTGTCCGGTGAGCCAACGGTCGGCTGAGCCAACGGTCGGCCGCGCGATCTGCGCGGGACACGTGGCCTGGCCAACGGTCGGAAGGAGGCACCGGACTGTCCGGTGTGCACCGGACTGTCCGGTGCGCCAGATCTGCAACGGTTGGCAACGGTCGGCTGCGCCTGTTAAGGAAAGAAATCGGGCACCGGACAGTGTCCGGTGTGCACCGGACTGTCCGGTGCGCCCGACGACAGAAGGCAAGGATGGCCTTCCAGATTTGTTCTCAACGGCTCCTAGCTGCCTTGGGGCTATAAAAGGGACCCCTAGGCGCATGGAGGAGGACACAAAGCAACTCTTGAGCATCCTTGATAATCCACACTCAGTCTTTGCGCATCCGTTTGTGATTCTAAGTGATTCGAGCTCTGTTCTTGTGAGAAACTGTGAGATAGTCTTTGAGCTCGATTCTTGGCAGTGTGTGTGCGCATTTTCGTTGTGGATTTGTGTGTGTTGCTTCCCTCCCTTACTCCGTGCTTCTTTGTGAAACTCTATTGTAAGGGCGAGAGACTCCAAGTTGTGGAGATTCCTCGCAAACGGGAAAAGAGCAAAGAAAAGAAGAACACCGTGGTATTCAAGTTGATCATTGGATCACTTGAGAAGAGTTGAGTGCAACTCTCGTCCGTTGGGACGCCACAACGTGGAGTAGGCAAGTTTTGTACTTGGCCGAACCACGGGATAACCACCGTGTCATCTCTGTGATTGCTTTCTTGTGGTTATTGTGTTTTGACTCCTCTCTAGCCACTTGGCAAGAACTGTGCTAACACTTAACAAGTTTTTGTGGCTTAAGTTTTGAAGTATTGCAGGATCACCTATTCACCCCCCCCTCTAGGTGCTCTCAATTGGTATCAGAGCCGTTCTCTTCAAGAAAGGGACTAATCGCCCGAAGAGATGGATCCTAAGGGAAAGGGGATGGTGGTCGACAACAACGAGAAGGAGTCTATCTTCAACGAGCCGAAGAATGACAAGTCTACCGACTTGGGTTCAAGCCACAAGCGCAAAGATGGGAAGAAGAAGAAGACAAGGCGCATCAAGGAGATCGTCTACTACGACAGCGACGAATCCTCTTCTTCCCAAAAGGACGACGACCACAACGACTACGAGAAAAGGAAACCGGTTAATTCGAACTTTTCTTTTGACTACTCTCGTATTCCGCAAAGTTCAAATTCGCATTTGCTTCCCATTCCACTTGGCAAGCCCCCTCACTTTGATGGAGAGGACTACGGATTTTGGAGCCACAAAATGCGTACTCACTTGTTCTCTCTCCATCCTAGCATATGGGAGATTGTAGAGAGTGGAATGCAATTTGATAGCTCGGATAGCCCTATGTTTATTAATGAACAGATTCATAAAAATGCACAAGCTACTACTGTGTTGCTAGCTTCCTTGTGCAGGGACGAGTACAATAAGGTGAGCGGCTTGGACAATGCCAAGCAGATATGGGACACCCTCAAGATTTCACACGAGGGGAACGACATCACCATGCTCACTAAAATGGAGTTGGTGGAGGGCGAGCTTGGAAGGTTTGCGATGATAAGGGGCGAGGAGCCAACCCAAACATACAACCGGCTCAAGACCCTTATCAACAAAATAAGGAGCTATGGAAGCACGCGATGGACGGACCACGACGTCGTCCGACTATTACTAAGGTCCTTTACCATTCTTGATCCTCACTTGGTGAATAATATTCGTGAGAATCCCAGGTACACCAAAATGTCGCCCGAAGAAGTCCTAGGAAAGTTCGTCAGCGGGCGAATGATGATTAAGGAAGCAAGATACGTGGACGACGCCTTGAATGGACCGATCAACGAGCCGCAACCTCTTGCTCTCAAAGCAACAAGAAGCAAGGAGGCGCTACCTAGCAAGGTGGCACAAATTGAGGCGGCCGGACTTAATGATGAAGAGATGGCTCTCATCATCAAACGCTTCAAGACGGTGCTAAAGGGTCACAAGGGGCAGCCAAGCAAGACCAAGACAAAAGGGAAGCGCTCATGCTTCAAATGCGGTAAGCTTGGTCATTTTATTGCTAACTGTCCCGAAAATGATAGTGATCAGGACCAAGGGAACAAAAGGGAGAAGAAGAAACATTACAAGAAGGCAAAGGGTGAGGCACACATCGGAAAGGAGTGGGACTCGGATTGCTCCTCTTCCGACTCCGACAATGAAGGACTCGCCGCCACCGCCTTCAACAAATCGGCCCTCTTCCCCAACGAGCGTCACACGTGTCTCATGGCTAAGGAGAAGAAAGTAAGTACTCGAAACTCTACTTATGCTTCTTCTAGTGATAATGATTCTAGTGACGATGATGAAATAGACTATTCTAGTGTATTTAAAGGTCTAGATAGAATTACAATTGGCAAAATTAATGAATTAATTGATGCATTGAATGAGAAGGATAGACTCTTAGAGAAACAAGAGGATTTATTGTATGAAGAGCATGATAAATTTTTAGAAGCTCAAAAATCTCATGCTCTAGAAGTTAAAAGAAATGAGATGCTTACTTGTGAATTATCTTCATGCCATGAAACAATTTCTAAATTAAAGAGCATTAATGATGAGTTGAATGTTAAGATAGAAATAGCTAGTAAATCAACAACTTGTGTAGAAAATGTTGCTATTTGCAATAGATGTAAAGAATTTGATATTGATGCTTGTAGTGAACACATAGCCTCTATTGCAAAGTTAAATAATGAAGTGGCTAGTCTTAATGTCCAACTTAAGACTAGCAAAAGTGAATTTGATAAGTTAAAATTTGCAAGGGATGCCTACACAATAGGAAGACATCCCTCAATTAAGGATGGGCTTGGCTTCAAGAGGGAAGCCAAGAACTTAACAAGCCATAAGGAGCCCATTCCCGCCAAGGAGAAAGGGAAGGCCCCTATGGCTACTAGTGCTAAAAGGAACCATGCATTTTTGTATCATGATAGAAGACAAACTAGAAATGTAAGTCATGATGCTTTTGATTCATATGTTTATGATTCTCATGCCATGTTTGCTCCTAGTTCCTCTTATGTGTATGATAGAAATGTTACTAGGAGAAATGTTGTTCCTAAAAGAAATGCTATTCATCATGTGCCTAGAAGGAATGTTATTCATGCTCCTAGGAAAATAGCAAATGAACCTTCTACAATTTATTGTGCTTTGAATGCTTCATTTGCAATTTGTAGAAAGGATAGAAAAGTAATTGCTAGGAAGTTAGGGGCAAAATGCAAAGGTGATAAAACTTGCATTTGGGTCCCTAAGGATATTTGTGCTAACCTTGTAGGACCCAACATGAGTTGGGTACCTAAAACCCAAGCCTAAATTTGCCTTGCAGGTTTATGCATCCGGGGGTTCAAGCTGGATTATTGACAGCGGATGCACAAACCATATGACGGGGGAGAAGAAGATGTTCACCTCCTACGTCAAGAATAAGGATTCCCAAGATTCAATTATATTCGGTGATGGGAATCAAGGCAAGGTAAAAGGGTTAGGTAAAATTGCAATTTCTAATGAGCACTCAATTTCTAATGTGTTTTTAGTTGAGTCTTTGGGATATAATTTGCTATCAGTTAGTCAATTATGCAACATGGGATATAACTGTCTATTTACAAATGTAGATGTGTCTGTCTTTAGAAGAAGTGATGGTTCACTAGCTTTTAAGGGTGTATTAGACGACAAACTGTACTTAGTTGATTTTGCAAAAGAAGAAGCCGGTCTAGATGCATGCTTAATAGCTAAGACTAGCATGGGCTGGCTGTGGCATCGCCGCTTAGCACATGTGGGGATGAAGAACCTTCACAAGCTTCTAAAGGGAGAACACGTGATAGGTTTGACTAACGTTCAATTCGAAAAAGATAGACCTTGTGCAGCTTGTCAAGCAGGTAAACAAGTGGGAGGAGCACATCACAGCAAGAATGTGATGACCACTTCAAGACCCCTGGAGCTGCTGCATATGGACCTCTTCGGACCCGTCGCCTATCTAAGCATAGGGGGAAGTAAGTATGGTTTAGTTATTGTTGATGACTTTTCCCGCTTCACTTGGGTGTTCTTCTTGCAGGATAAGTCTGAAACCCAAGGGACCCTCAAGCGCTTCCTCAGGAGAGCTCAAAATGAGTTTGAGCTCAAGGTGAAGAAGATAAGGAGCGACAACGGGTCCGAGTTCAAGAACCTTCAAGTAGAGGAGTTCCTTGAAGAGGAAGGGATCAAGCACGAGTTCTCCGCTCCCTACACACCACAGCAAAATGGTGTGGTAGAGAGGAAGAACAGGACGCTCATCGACATGGCGAGGACGATGCTAGGAGAGTTCAAGACCCCCGAGTGCTTTTGGACGGAAGCCGTGAACACGGCTTGCCACGCCATCAACAGGGTCTACCTTCACCGCCTCCTCAAGAAGACGTCGTATGAGCTGCTAATCGGTAACAAACCCAATGTATCTTACTTTCGTGTATTTGGGAGCAAGTGCTACATTCTAGTGAAGAAAGGTAGAAATTCAAAATTTGCTCCCAAAGCTGTAGAAGGGTTTTTGTTAGGTTATGACTCAAATACAAAGGCGTATAGAGTCTTCAACAAATCATCGGGTTTGGTTGAAGTCTCTAGCGACGTTGTATTTGATGAGACTAATGGCTCTCCAAGAGAGCAAGTTTTTGATTGTGATGATGTAGATGAAGAAGATGTTCCATCAGCTGCTATACGAACCATGGCGATTGGAGAAGTGCGGCCACAGGAACAAGATGAACAAGATCAACCTTCTTCCTCAACCATGGTGCATCCCCCAACTCAAGACGATGAACAGGTTCATCAACAGGAGGCGTGTGATCAAGGGGGAGCACAAGGTGATCAAATGATGGAGGAAGAAGCGGAACCGGCACCTCCAACCCAAGTTCGAGCAATGATTCAAAGGGATCATCCCGTCGACCAAATTCTGGGTGACATTAGCAAGGGAGTAACTACTCGTTCTCGATTAGTTAATTTTTGTGAGCATTACTCCTTTGTCTCTTCTATTGAGCCTTTCAGGGTAGAGGAGGCCTTGCTAGATCCGGACTGGGTGTTGGCCATGCAGGAGGAGCTCAACAACTTCAAGAGAAATGAAGTTTGGACGCTGGTGCCTCGTCCGAAGCAAAATGTTGTGGGAACCAAGTGGGTGTTCCGCAACAAACAGGACGAGCACGGGGTGGTGACGAGAAACAAGGCTCGACTTGTGGCAAAAGGTTATGCCCAAGTCGCAGGTTTGGATTTCGAGGAGACTTTTGCTCCTGTGGCTAGGCTAGAGTCAATTCGAATCTTGCTAGCATATGCCGCTCACCACTCTTTCAGGTTGTACCAAATGGATGTAAAGAGCGCTTTCCTCAACGGGCCGATCAAGGAGGAGGTGTACGTAGAGCAACCCTCTGGCTTCAAGGATGATCGGTTCCCCGACCATGTGTGTAAGCTCTCTAAGGCGCTCTATGGACTTAAGCAAGCCCCAAGAGCATGGTATGAATGCCTTAGAGATTTCTTAGTTGCTAATGCTTTCAAGGTTGGGAAAGCCGATCCAACTCTTTTTACTAAGACTTGTAATGGTGATTTGTTTGTGTGCCAAATTTATGTCGATGACATAATATTTGGTTCTACTAACCAAAAGTCTTGTGAAGAGTTTAGCAGGGTGATGACGCAGAAATTCGAGATGTCGATGATGGGCGAGTTGAACTACTTCCTTGGGTTCCAAGTGAAGCAACTCA
Organism: Zea mays; assembly: GCF_902167145.1. Lineage (NCBI taxonomy): Eukaryota > Viridiplantae > Streptophyta > Magnoliopsida > Poales > Poaceae > Zea > Zea mays. Next base: position 111,342,906 of record NC_050101.1, on the reverse strand, counting down.
AGGACGGCACCTTCATCTCCCAAACGAAGTACACGCAAGATCTGCTAAAGCGGTTTGGGATGAAGGACGCCAAGCCCGCAAAGACGCCAATGGGAACCGACGGACACACCGACCTCAACAAAGGAGGTAAGTCCGTTGATCAAAAAGCATACCGGTCAATGATAGGGTCATTACTTTACTTATGTGCTAGTAGACCGGATATTATGCTTAGCGTATGCATGTGTGCTAGATTTCAATCCGACCCTAAGGAATGTCACTTAGTGGCGGTGAAGCGAATCCTTAGATATTTAGTTGCTACGCCTTGCTTCGGACTCTGGTATCCAAAGGGGTCTACCTTTGACCTGGTTGGATACTCAGATTCCGACTATGCTGGATGTAAGGTCGATAGGAAGAGTACATCGGGGACGTGCCAATTCTTAGGAAGGTCCCTGGTGTCATGGAATTCTAAGAAACAAACTTCCGTTGCCCTATCCACCGCTGAGGCCGAGTATGTTGCCGCAGGACAGTGTTGCGCGCAACTACTTTGGATGAGGCAAACCCTCCGGGACTTTGGCTACAATCTGAGCAAAGTCCCACTCCTATGTGATAATGAGAGTGCTATCCGCATGGCGGAAAATCCTGTTGAACACAGCCGCACAAAGCACATAGACATCCGGCATCACTTTTTGAGAGACCACCAGCAAAAGGGAGATATCGAAGTGTTTCATGTTAGCACCGAGAACCAGCTAGCCGATATCTTTACCAAGCCTCTAGATGAGAAGACCTTTTGCAGGCTGCGTAGTGAGCTAAATGTCTTAGATTCGCGGAACTTGGATTGAATTGTAGCATACATGTGTTTATGCCTTTGATCATGTTCATTCTGCATTTTGTTGCTTATTGTGGTGCTCAAGTTGTACAAACACTCCCTGGACCTCACAAGTCCGTTGCAAGGTGATGCACATGTTTAGGGGGAGATGTGTTACAACTTGACCCTTTGAGACTAACTATGTGTTTGAGTTTGCTTGATTTAGTCTCGAAGGAGAATTGAAAGGGAAAGGTGGACTTGGACCAATGAAAGACTTCCACTGCACTCCGATGAGAGGGTAACTAATTCCAAGTTCATCTCATGAACTCCTATTGCCATTTGCTCTTAATTGGAGATTTTTGGTGAGGCAATGGGGTTAAAGGGCCAAGATTAATCCCGTTTTGATGCTTGATGCCAAAGGGGGAGAAAATAAAGGCCAAAGCAATAAATGGATCAGCTACCACTTGAGAGATTTGAAAATAGTAGGGTAGAGCTTTTGTTTTGTCAAAACTCGCTTATTGTCTCTTTTGTGAAAAATTGGTTTCTTGTGGGGAGAAGTAATGATTATGAGAAATAGGGGGAGTTTTTAAAATCTTTGATCAATCTCTTTTGGAATGACTCTCTTTATGCTTCAACATGTGTGTTTGACTTAGAGGTAGAGATTTGAGTTTGATTTACAAAAACAAACCAAGTGGTGGCAAAGGATGATCCATATATGCCAAAGATGAATCAAAATAAATTTGAGGTTTATTTGAAGTGATTTTGCACTTGTTCTAGTTGCTTTGTGTTGTGTTGGCATAAATCACCAAAAAGGGGGAGATTGAAAGGGAAATGTGCCCTTGGGCCATTTCTAAGTATTTTGGTGATTGAGTGCAAACACAAGTGCTTAATTGTGAATCTATGCCCATGGATGGACAAGTTGCAAATCACAAGTAAAGGTATGTTTCTAAGACTTAGTACATTGGTTTTGTGTACTAATATATTTGCCTAAGTGTTAGAAACAGAAAGAAGAAGAAAAGAAAGAAGTGGAGAGTGGCTGTGTACAGCCAAAGGCTGTTTCGGGCTGGGGCACCGGACTGTCCGGTGTGCACCGGACAGTGTCCGGTGCGCCAGACCAGCGCGGAGCAAACCAGCCGCTCTCGGGTTTTTCTCCGGCGACTTCGGCTATAATTCACCGGACTGTCCGGTGTGCACCGGACTGTCCGGTGAGCCAACGGTCAGCTGAGCCAACGGTCGGCCGCGCGATCTGCGCGGGACACGTGGCCTGGCCAACGGTCGGAAGGAGGCACCGGACTGTCCGGTGTGCACCGGACTGTCCGGTGCGCCAGATCTGCAACGGTTGGCAACGGTCGGCTGCGCCTGTTAAGGAAAGAAATCGGGCACCGGACAGTGTCCGGTGTGCACCGGACTGTCCGGTGCGCCCGACGACAGAAGGCAAGGATGGCCTTCCAGATTTGTTCTCAACGGCTCCTAGCTGCCTTGGGGCTATAAAAGGGACCCCTAGGCGCATGGAGGAGGACACAAAGCAACTCTTGAGCATCCTTGATAATCCACACTCAGTCTTTGCGCATCCGTTTGTGATTCTAAGTGATTCGAGCTCTGTTCTTGTGAGAAACTGTGAGATAGTCTTTGAGCTCGATTCTTGGTAGTGTGTGTGCGCATTTTCGTTGTGGATTTGTGTGTGTTGCTTCCCTCCCTTACTCCGTGCTTCTTTGTGAAACTCTATTGTAAGGGCGAGAGACTCCAAGTTGTGGAGATTCCTCGCAAACGGGAAAAGAGCAAAGAAAAGAAGAACACCGTGGTATTCAAGTTGATCATTGGATCACTTGAGAAGAGTTGAGTGCAACTCTCGTCCGTTGGGACGCCACAACGTGGAGTAGGCAAGTTTTGTACTTGGCCGAACCACAGGATAACCACCGTGTCATCTCTGTGATTGCTTTCTTGTGGTTATTGTGTTTTGACTCCTCTCTAGCCACTTGGCAAGAACTGTGCTAACACTTAACAAGTTTTTGTGGCTTAAGTTTTGAAGTATTGCAGGATCACCTATTCACCCCCCCTCTAGGTGCTCTCACTTTCTCACAAGAACAGGGTTGGCAAGCCATTCGGGATGGAATACCTCTTTGATGAACCCTGCCGCCATTAGCTTGTGGATCTCCTCGCCTATGGCTCTGCGCTTCTCCTCGTCGAATCGGCGCAGAGGCTGCTTGACGGGTCGGGCTCCGGCTCGGATGTCCAGCGGGTGCTCGGCGACATCCCTCGGTATGCCGGGCATGTCTGAGGGACTCCACGCGAAGACGTCGGCGTTCGCGTGGAGAAAGTCGACGAGCACTGCTTCCTATTTGGGATCGAGCCCGGAGCCGATCCGGATCTGCTTGGAGGCGTCGCCGTTGGGGTTGAGGGGGACGGCCTTAACCGTCTCTTCTGGCTCGAAGTTGCCGGCATGACGTTTCACGTCTGGCACCTCCTTAGAGAGGCTCTCCAGGTCGGCGATGAGGGCCTCGAACTCGGCGAGGGCCTCGGCGTACTCCACGCACTCCACGTCGCATTCGAACGCGTGTTTGTACGTGGGGCCGACGGTGATGACCCCGTTGGGGCCCGGCATCTTGAGCTTCAGGTAGGTGTAGTTGGGGACGGCCATGAACTTTGCGTAGCATGGTCTTCCCAGTACCGTGTGGTAGGTTCCTCGGAACCCGACCACCTCGAACGTCAGGGTCTCAAATAGTTGGAGGGTGTTCCGACGCAGACGGGAAGGTCGAGTTGTCCGAGGGGCTGGACGTGCTTCCCGGGAATGATCCCATGGAAGGGCGCAGCGCCTGGCCGGACGGAGGACGGATCGACACGCAGGAGCCCGAGGGTCTCGGCGTAGATGATGTTGAGGCTGCTGCCTCCGTCCATGAGGACCTTGGTGAGCCTGACGTCGCCGATGACAGGGTTGACGACGAGCGGGTATTTCCCCGGGCTCGGCACATGGTCGGGGTGGTCGGCTCGGTCGATGGTGATGGGCTTGTCGGACCAGTCTAGATAGACTGGCGCCGCCACCTTCACCGAGCAGACCTCCCGGCGCTCTTGCTTGCGGTGCCGAGCCGAGGCATTCGCCGCTTGCCCACCGTAGATCATGAAGCAGTCGCGGACCTCGGGGAACTCTCCTGCCTGGTGATCTTCCTTCTTGTCGTCGTCGCGGGCCCTGCCACCCTCCGCGGGTGGCCCGACCCTGTGGAAGTGGCACCGAAGCATGACGCACTCCTCAAGGGTGTGCTTGACGGGCCCCTGGTGATAGGGGCACGGCTCCTTGAGCATCTTGTCGAAGAGGTTGGCACCTCCGGGGGGTTTCCGAGGGTTTTTGTACTCGGCGGCAGCGACAAGGTCCGCGTCGGCGGCGTCGCGTTTCGCTTGCGACTTCTTCTTGCCCTTCTTCTTGGCGCCGCGCTGAGTTGACGCCTCGGGGGCATCTTCCGATGGGCGGCCCTGGGGCTGCTTGTCCTTTCGGAAGATAGCCTCGACCGCCTCCTGGCCGGAGGCGAACTTGGTGGCGATGTCCATCAGCTTGCTCGCCCTGGTGGGGGTCTTGCGACCCAGCTTGCTCACCAGGTCGCGGCAGGTGGTGCCAGCAAGGAACGCGCCGATGACATCCGAGTCGGTGATGTTGGGCAGCTCGGTGCGCTGCTTCGAGAATCACCGGATGTAGTCCCGGAGAGACTCTCCCGGCTGCTGTCGGCAGCTTCGGAGGACCCAGGAATTCCCGGGGCGCACGTACGTGCCCTGGAAATTGCCGGCGAAAGCTTGGACTAGGTCGTCCCAGTTGGAGATCTGCCCCGGAGGCAGGTGCTCCAACCAGGCGTGGGCGGTGTCGGAGAGAAACAGGGGGAGGTTGCGGATGATGAGGTTGTCATCGTCCGTTCCACCCAGCTGGCAGGCCAGACAGTAGTCCGCGAGCCACAGTTCCGATCTCGTCTCCCCCGAGTACTTTGTGATAGTAGTCGGGGGTCGGAACCGGGTCGGGAACGGCGCCCGTCGTATGGCCCGGCTGAAGGCCTGCAGACCGGGTGGCTCGTGCGAGGGACTCCGATCCTCCCCGCTGTCGTAGCGTCCCCCACGCCTGGGGTGGTAGCCTCGGCGCACCCTCTCGTCGAGGCGGGCTCGACGGTCGCGGTGATGGTGCTCGTTGCCGAGGCGACCCGGGGCCGCAGGCGCTGTGTTGCGTGTGCGCCCGGTGTAGACCAAGGCTTCCCGCATGAATCGGGAAGTCGCGGCATGAGGTTCCGAGGGGTACCCCTGCCTTCGGGAGGCGGAGCTCTCGGCCCGTCGGACCGCGGCACCTTCCAGGAGATTCTTGAGCTCTCCCTGGATTCGCCGCCCCTCGGTGGTTGACGGCTCTGGCATTGCGCGGAGGAGCATTGCTGCTGCAGCCAGGTTCTGGCCAACCCCACTGGATGCGGGTGGTGGCCTGACCCTGACATCGTCGGCGATGCGGTGCTGGAAGCCCTGGGGTAGATGACGTATTTCTTCGGCCGGAGGTTGGGCCGCCCATGCTTGCCCGACGTCCCGGCGGATCGGCTCAAGCGCTCCTGCTCCCTCATCGAGCCTGGCCTGCAGCCCGCGGATTTGCTCGAGCTGTGGGTCATGGCCCCCCGCCTGAACGGGGACCACAGCTAGCTCGCGTGGGATGTCAACGCGAGGCACCGGCCTAGGGAGATCACCATCCTCCGGCATGCCGAGATGGTTGCCTTCGGAGGGACCCCTTAGATCGACGTGGAAACATTCGCAGCTTGGGCCGCAGTCCTCGTCGCCGAGGCTACGGCTACCGTCGGAACAGTCGGAAAGGCAGTAGTCGCATGCGGTCATGAAGTCCCGCATGGCACTGGGGTTGCCAAGTCCAGAGAAATCCCAACAGAAGCTGGGCTCGTCGTCTTCCTCGGACCCAGAGGGCCCGTAGGTCGAGACGTCCGTCAGCCGGTCCCAAGGTGACCGCATACGAAACCCCAGAGGGTTTGGAATCGCCTCTACGAGAGCGCCCGCCAAAGCGAAGTCACGAGGCGGGTTGAGGCTGAATCCAAATGACGTGGGATGGGAATCGGTCGGTACCTCTTGGTCGACGAGCGGCGATAAAGTCACGTCGGGAACTGACTGCACCGTCGTCTCAGGTACGAGGGTGACACCCAGCAAGCCTTCTGCGAGCGTGCTGGCGTCGTCCGTTTGCTCGGGATTGGCGTGTTGCGGGGAGACGACGCTCGCCTTCGTCTCAAGCGCGAGGTCGATGCCCGGTGCGCCCCCCGTTGGGGTGCCGGCGCTGTCGACTCGCTCGACATCCGACGAGGCGCTGCCTCCTGCTTGGCCTTGGTTGCCCTGCCTTCCCCTCCGTCGGCGGGGAAGAGGGCAGGATGAGCTCGAAGGTTGTTCTTCCACCACGCGGGGAAGACGTCGTCGATTCCACCGCCGGCGGGTGGGTTGTCGGCTGCCGTTGCCGCTGCCGCCCGGCGGTGGAATGAGTATCATGTCGTAGCTGCCGTCGAGGGACATGAACTCAAGACTCCCGAAACGGAGCACCGTCCCGGGTTGTAGAGGTTGCTGGAGACTGCCCATCTGGAGCTTGACGGGAAGCTGTTCGTCAACACGTAGCAGGCCCCTACCTGGTGCGCCAACTGTCGGCGTTTCGAGACCGGGGGGTCCCTAAGCCGATGAGTGAATGTCGCCGCGTGCCCCAGCCCAGATGGGTCGACGCGAGGCCGAGCGCGAAGGGGGGAAGTGAGGTGGCCGGAGATGGGCGTGAGAGAGGTGGAAATCCCGCGGCCTTCGTGTTCGTCCCGCGCCCAGGTCGGGTGCGCTTGCAGTAGGGGGTTACAAGCGTCCAAGCGGGAGAGGGAGCGAGCGGCCTCACGCGAGCGCCTGTCTCGTCCTCGTCCCCGCGCGGCCAACCTCCTCTAAGAGGGCCCTGGTCCTTCCTTTTATAGGCGTAAGGAGAGGATCCAGGGGTACAATGGGGGTATAGCAGAGTGCTACGTGTCTAGCGGAGGAGAGCTAGCGCCCTAAGTACATGCCGTCGTGGCAGCCGGAGAGATTTTGGCACCCAGCCGGTGTGATGTCGTGGCCGTCGGAGGAGTGCGGGAGCCTGGCGGAGGGACAGCTGTCAGAGCTGTTGAGTCCTTGCTGACGTTCTCTTGCTTCCGTAAGGGGGCTGAGAGCTGTCGTCGTCACAGAGTATGCGGGGCGCCATCATTGCCCATCTGGCGGAGCGAGCCAGATGGGACGCCGGTCTTGTTCTCCGTGGCCCGAGTCAGCTCGGGGTAGGGTGATGATGGCGCCTCCTGTTGACGTGGCCAGTCTGCGCCCTAGGTTGGGCGATGTGGAAGCTCCTCCAAAGCCGAGGTCGAGTCTGTCTTCCGTGGCCGAGGTCGAGTCCGAGCCCCTGGGTCGGGTGAGGCGGAGACCGTCAGCTGAGGCCAGGGCGGAGTCCGAGCCCTGGGGTCGGGCGAAGCGGAGTTTGTCGTCTTCTGGGGCTGAGCCCGAGTCCGAGCCCTGGGTCAGGTGGAGCGGAGTTCGTCGTCTTCCGGGACTTAGCCCGAGTCCGAGCCCTGGGTCGGGCGGAGCGGAGTTCGTCGTCTTCCGGGACTTAGCCCGAGTCCGAGCCCTGGGTCGGGCGGAGCGGAGTTCGCCGTCTTCCGGGACTTAGCCCGAGTCCGAGCCCTGGGTCGGGCGGAGCGGAGTTCGTCGTCTTCCGGGACTTAGCCCGAGTCCGAGCCCTGGGTCGGGCGGGGCAGAGTTCGCCGTCTTCCGGGACTTAGCCCGAGTCCGAGCCCTGAGTCGGGCGGAGCGGAGTTCGCCGTATTCCGGGACTTAGCCCGAGTCCGAGCCCTGGGTCGGGCGGAGCGGAGTTCGCTGTCTTCTGGGACTTAGCCCGAGTCCGAGCCCTGGGTCGGGCGGAGCGGAGCTTCCTATGGTGCCTTCGGCCGGGCCTGACTGCCTGTCAGCCTCACTCTGTCAAGTGCCACCGCAGTCGGAGCGGCGCAGGCGGCGCTGTCCTTCTGTCAGGCCGGTCAGTGGAGCGGCGAAGTGACGGCGGTCACTTCGGCTCTGCCGGCTGGGGGGCGCGCGTCAGGATAAAGGTGTCAGGCCACCTTTGCATTAAATGCTCCTGCGATTTGGTCGGTCGGTGCGGCGATTTGGTCAGGGTTGCTTCTTGGCGAAGACAGGGCCTCGGGCGAGCCGGAAATATATTCGCCGCTGGAGGGGGGCCTCGGGCGAGACGGAAATCCTCCGGGGTCGGCTGCCCTTGTCCGAGGCTAGGCTCGGGCGAGGCTTGATCGAGACCCTCGAATGGACTAATCCCTGACTTAATCGCACCCATCAGGCCTTTGCAGCTTTATGCTGATGGGGGTTACCAGCTGAGAATTAGGAGCCTTGAGGGTACCCCTAATTATGGTCCCCGACAACATTGGTCAAACGGTCGAGGCTTACGTCGATGACATCGTAGTCAAGATGAAGAAAGACTCCGACCTCCTCTCTGACCTTGAAACGACATTCAAGTGTCTCAAGGCGCAAGGCGTAAAACTCAATCCCGAGAAGTGTGTCTTCGGAGTCCCCCGAGGCATGCTCCTAGGGTTCATCGTCTCCGAGCGGGGCATCGAGGCCAACCCGGAGAAAATCGCGGCCATCACCAACATGGGGCCCATCAAGGGTTTGAAAGGAGTACAGAGGGTAATGGGATGCCTTGCGGCTCTGAGCCGCTTCATCTCGCGCCTCGGCGAAAGAGGCCTACCCCTGTACTGCCTCTTAAGGAAGACCGAGCGCTTCACTTGGACCCCTGAGGTCGAGGAAGCCCTCGGGAACCTAAAGGCGCTCCTTACAAGCGCGCCCATCCTGGTGCCCCCCGCTACCGGAGAAGCCCTCTTGATCTACGTAGCCGCAACCACTCAAGTGGTCAGCGCCGCGATCGTGGTCGAGAGACGAGAAGAAGGGCATGCATTGCCCGTCTAGAGGCCGGTCTACTTCATCAGCGAGTGCCGAGAGGCCTCGGGTAGGATTGCAAAGTGGGCGGTGGAGATCATGGGCGAGACAATCTCGTTCGCCCCTCGGAAGGCCATCAAGTCCCAAGTCTTGGCGGACTTTGTGGCTGAATGGGTCGACACCCAGCTTCCAGCAGCTCCGATCCAACCAGAACTCTGGACCATGTTTTTCGATGGGTCGCTGATGAAAACAGGAGCGGGCGCGGGCCTGCTCTTCATCTCACCCCTCGGGAAGCACCTCCGCTACGTGCTGCGCCTCCATTTCTCGGCGTCAAACAACGTGGCCGAGTACGAGGCTCTCGTTAACGGGTTGCACATCGCCATCGAGCTAGGGGTTCGGCGCCTTGACGCTTGTGGCGACTCGCAGCTCGTCATCGACCAAGTAATGAAGAACTCCCATTGCCGCGACTCGAAGATGAAAGCCTATTGCGACGAGGTTCGGCGCCTGGAGGACAAGTTCTACGGGCTCAAGCTCAACCACGTCGCCCGACGATACAACAAGACTGCAGACGAGCTGGCTAAAATAGCCTCGGGGCGGACAACGTTTCCCCCGGACGTCTTCTCCCGAGACCTACATCAACCCTCCGTCAAGACCGACGACACGCCCGAGCCCGAGGCACCCTCGGCCCCCGAGGGTGAGGCACTGCGCATCGAGGGAAAGCGGAATGGGCTCACGCCTAATCGAAACTGGCAGACCCCATACCTGCAATATCTCCACCAAGGAGAGCTACCCCTTGATAGAGCCGAGGCTCGGCGACTGGCGCGGCGCGCCAAGTCATTTGTTTTGCTGGGTGACGGAAAGGAGCTCTACCACCGCAGCCCCTCAGGCATCCTCCAGTGATGCATATCCATCGCCAAAGGTCAGGAGCTATTGCAAGAAATACACTTGGGGGCTTGCGATCATCACGCAGCACCTCGGGCCCTCGTTGGAAATGCCTTCCGACAAGGTTTCTACTGCCCAACCGCAGTGGCCGACGCCATTAGAATTGTACGCACCTGCCAAGGGTGTCAATTCTACGCAAGGCAGACACACCTGCCCGCTCAGGCCCTGCAAACAATACCCATCACCTGGACGTTTGCTGTGTGGGGTCTGGACCTCGTCGGTCCCTTGCAGAAGGCACCCGGGGGCTTCACGCACCTGCTGGTCGCTATCGACAAATTCTCCAAGTGGATTGAGGTCCGACCCCTAAACAGCATCAGGTCCGAACAGGCGGTGGCATTCTTCACCAACATCATCCATCGCTTTGGGGTCCCGAACTCCATCATCACCGACAACGGCACCCAGTTCACGGGCAGGAAGTTCCTGGACTTCTGCGAGGACCACCATATCCGGGTGGACTGGGCTGCCGTAGCTCACCCCATGACGAATGGGCAGGTAGAGCGTGCCAACGGCATGATTCTGCAGGGACTCAAGCCGAGGATCTACAACGACCTCAACAAGTTCGGCAGCCGATGGATGAAGGAACTCCCTCGGTGGTCTGGAGTCTGAGGACAACGCCAATCCGAGCCACGGGCTTCACGCCGTTTTTTCTAGTCTATGGGGCCGAGGCTATCTTGCCCACAGACTTAGAATACGGCTCCCCGAGGACAAGGGCGTACGACGACCGAAGCAACCAGACCAGCCGAGAAGACTCACTGGACCAGCTGGAAGAGGCTCGGGACATGGCCTTACTACACTCGGCAAGGTATCAGCAGTCTCTGCGACGCTACCACGCCCGAGGGGTTCGGTCCCGAGACCTCCAGGTGGGGGACTTGGTGCTTCGGCTACGACAAGACGCCCGAGGGCGCCACAAGCTCACGCCTCCCTGGGAAGGGCCCTTCATCATCGCTAAGATTTTGAAGCCCGGAACATACAAGCTGGCCAACATTCAAGGCGAGATCTACAGCAACGCTTGGAACATCCGACAGCTACGTCGCTTTTACCCTTAAGATGTTTTCAAGTCGCTCATACGCCTCGTTCTCTTTACATACACAAATGAAGTCTAACCATCAAGGAAGGGTTAGCCTTGCCTCGGCAAAGCCCGACCCTCCCTCGGGGGCTAGAAGGGGGAACCCCCTCTGCGTCAAAATTTCCCTCGGAAAAAGTCTTTCTGTCAGAAGGTCTTTCGCGCTTTTCGACTACTTCAATAGTGGAATCCTGAAAACGACGGAGTACACGTAAGCAGCAAGGCCGATCAAGCCGAGGGACTCCTACGCCTCCGGGATACGGATACCTCACTCATCACCTTCTGCGATAAGTAACTCCCGCTCGGATAAGCAATTCTGCTGCTGAACACGACTTAACGCTCAAAAACCTTCCTGGCAGAACGATTTTTCGTGCCTTCTCGACTGTATCGATAACAGAATCCTACGGACAAGTAAGAGTACACGTAAGCGGCAAGGCCGACCGAGCCGAGGGACTCCTACGCCTCCGGGATACAGATACCTCACTCATCACCTTTCGTGAAAAGTAACTCTCGCTCAGATAAATGATTCTGCTACCGATGAACAAGTCCTGATACTCGAAACAAGAGGAAAAGAAACACAGCTTTACAACATGACAACGATATGTTTGGGCCTCGGCGGCCGCCAAAAACATACGCACACTACAGATAGACTATTTCTACAGGTTCAGACATCGATAGGGGGAGCAGCAGCACCCTCAGCATCGTCCCCACCTTCGGCAGAGTCCGACCCGGCCTCGGACGGCGACACGGGCGAAGCATCTCCACCTCGAAGGAAGATGTCGGCACCGCGCCTAGGCCATCGCCGCCAGGGTCTCCTCCAGGAACCCGGCCCGAGCAGACAGCTTGACCAGCCCCTCCGTAGCCTCAGCCAGCTGTCCCCCGATGACACCAGCCCAGTTATGGCCTCGGCAGCCCGACTCCAGGGTCGGTCCCGCCAGTGGACGACCTGGCCAAGTTCCAGCCGCCGCTGTTATGCCTCCTCGGCCTGGGAAGTCCCCTGCTCCTGGGCCAACGAAGCCCCCTTTTTGAGCCAACTCCACCTCTGTCCATGCTGACACCGCTGCCTCCGGCTCCGGCTCATCGCAGAGCGGCCGAGGGTTTCTTTAACTGAGCAAGAGAAGCCTTGGGTGGCAAGGCCGACCGAGCCAAGGGACTCTTACGCCTCTGGGATACGGATACCTCACTCGTCACCTTCCGCATAGAGCAACTCACGCTCGGTTAAGCGGTTCAGCTAGCCGACAGGCGAGTCCTGGTACTGGAAATAGGGAAGAAACATGGTATTACGCCAAAATATCTAGATGTTCAGGCCTCGACAGCCACAATGAACAAACACCGGCACTCAAGGTGCCATTACAAATGGAACTCCTGTTCCACTCCCGCAGGTACGAACAACCCCCCACACCGGAGGGCCTGCGGGACGACAACTTCCAGGTGGCTCGCCGCCGCCCAGTCCTGCAGCAGCGACAACGACCTCCGCTCCGGGCGGCCAAACAGCAGCAGCGATGACCTCAGGGCAGATGCTGCTGCGATAAGGCCCTCGCCCATGTCCCCACTCGAGGGGCGAGGACAAGCTATCAAAGCCAAAGAGCCAGAGGCCCGGAGCGCAGATGGCGCCGACGATCTCGTCGGCGACGAAGCCTTCTCCAGCTGCCACCACCTCAGCACCAACGACGGCAGCCACCTGCCCACCGGCAGATCCCCACTCAAGTCCTCTCGGACAGGCGGGCACCGACCTCCACGCGGAGGCATCGTACCGGAGCAAGGGCAGGACAACCCAAGAACACGAACGCCGCCCTAGCGGCATGCGACATCTTGGGCGGTCCCCCAGTGTGCACGGCGCAACAGCCGCCCGTACGGCGGGCAGATAGCCACACTCCGCCCAGCGGTGGGAGGTGGCACCGGAAGCTGTGCCAGAGCCAGCTGAGCCAGCGAACCAGTCATGCTGGAGATGACGACGCTTGCGGCCAATCGGCCCCGCGTTGTCGAAGTCCGTCCCCTCCGCCAGGCCGGTGAGCGCCCTCTCCCCTGAATGCTGAATGAGGAGGTGGCCTGCCGGCCCGTACGGGAGGTAGAGCTCAGTCTCAGCTCTCCCTCCGCCCCAGCATGGATGATGAAGATCCTTGAAGCTGAGGGCGGGGCAGAGGCCGCAGCCCGGCTTGCTTCTCCCCACCACCGAACTGGTGGTCACCGTCTCGGGTGACCATTAGCGAGGGGATGCAGCCGGGCTGCCTGATGAAAATCCTTGAAGCCGAGCGATGGCTGAAAGGTACCAACCTCCACGAGGTTGCGCTCCTCCCACAATGAGACAAAGGCAACGCGGGCGCTCCCCATCCGAGGGCTCGGAAGGCGGAAGGACGCGATGCATGAGGAGAGTGCGAAGGCATGGCTGCCACCCAGGAGGTCGATCCCTTTTTAAAGGCGACTCACCCCACTCGCGTCCTCAGGCGTCGTGGGCTAAGTCTTCACCAACACGCTCAAAGGTCCTCCTCCTACGACACGGGGGCTGGGTCCCACTCGTTATGTGAGCTGGCCGAGGACAGAAGAAGCCAAACCGCCACGCGCGGATCATGTAACCACCCAACGGTTACAAGCACTCCTCCATCTTCACCTAAACCAACGGGTGAAAGGGCGGACCGCCATGCGGGCGACATGCGACTGCACCAAGGGGACGCACCCTTTCGACTTCGACGCTTCCAGCGTGGCGGCCCAGGCCCACACGTCATGTGACCGGCGCGCCGGTTACTACGTGCGAAAAACTCCACCGCCACTTGCACCAGTATCGCGCCTTCTCGACTGCTGAACCGGCGCCGTGACTCGAGGCAACCCTGCACACAGCCCAACAGTGCCAACCAAGCGCATCGGTCACGGGTCAGTCGGCCGCGAGAGAAGGCACGATCGTCGATATGGCCAGAAGTGGGCCGACAGTAATGGCGGCAGCAGGCGAGCGGAAGCGGCGGTCAAATTGTCTGCAGGCTCACGTCCCCACCTGGGGCAGCAGGAGAGCCCTCTCCCACGGCGTGAAGACGACGCGCCCGTGTTCCTTTCTTCCAACGGCTCGCGCAACGGCTGCCCCGCGAACCACTCGTCCCGTCGCATTAACTCCGCGGCAGGGCAGACGACACCTTTGGCAGGTGAAGCGGACGACGCTTCACCTCCGCCATAATGACCACGTCAAAAAAGGTGCGCCGCATCATTCAATTTCGTATCTTTTCCTCTTCCCCTTTCTCTCACTTGCTACAGGGACCGGGAAAGGGGATACTCCGAAAGGGATCCTTCTCTGCAAAGGAAGCGGGCCCCGAGCCCTCCTACTAATCAGAGGTTCGAAGGCTGGCCCCTCGGAAGGGTTCGACAGCCGCCTCAGAGCACTCGGGCTCCGCGCCCACTACTGGTCAGAGGTTCGAAGGCTGGCCCCTCGGAAGGGTTCGACAGCCGCCTCAGGCCACTCGGGCTTCGCGCCCACTACTGATCAGGGGTTCGAAGGCTGGCCCCCCGAAGGGTTCGACAGCCGCCTCAGAACACGCAGAGCGAGGGATGACTCTGGGTACGTCCGATACATGGCCGAGGCTTGGGCTACGCTCCCAAGGTACCCTAGGACATTTCCGAAACCAGCAGGAGCGATTCTGTAACGGAATCCCATTAGAGGGAGGCATCGAGCCCTTGGACCCTATCAAACGGGACCGGGTCCGGCAAATCACCTGCAGGTACTTTTGAAGCGCGCCTCTGGGCCACTAGCCGACCCTTATCGAACGGGGCACGGGCGTCCACTCGGATCACCCGTTAGCAACTCACTAGAGACACCATGTTCGGCGCCCTCCGAGGGCAACATGGCGCTTTCCCTCCTCCTCCTTGCGGAAAGGCGATGAAGGGGCGTATGCAAAAAGCCGAGTCAGTCCTTGACCGTTCTCTCGCCATGTGCAGAGGCTCGGGGGCTGCTCTCGCAAACCCCGCTCCGGCCAAACCATTGACAGTGTCAACATACCAGCCCGAGAACTCGGAACCTGACCATGCACCCGGGCTACAACCAGTTCGCATGAGGGAACAACCAGACCGGCCGAAGCATCACGAAAGGCATTAAGACCTCGAAGGAGTCAAACCACTCCTCCGAGGCCTCGGGGGCTACACCCGGCGGGTGCGCTCGCGCGCACCCACCGGAACGAAATGCAACCGAGAAACGCCGGTCCCCTTGCAAAAAAGTGCGACAAAGCCTCCAAGCGATTACCAACACTCCCCTTGAGGCTCGGGGGCTACTGTCGGGGACCATAATTAGGGGTACCCCCAAGACTCCTAAACTCGGCTGGTAACCACCTGTTGGGGCAAAGGCGAAGACGCCACCCTTCGCTCGATGCCTTCGCCGTAATCGCTGGACCAACGAGGACAAGACAACGGGCAGGCTCACCCTTCGTCCCATACGTCACTGGACGAAGACCTGTGACGAGGTCGTCACCTCTTGCGACCTCGTCCAGCATAGAGGCCCACGTGTAATCCGGCCTATTGTAACAGGCCCTGCGTGGCCGCTGCGCATTACGGGCCTAATTTGTAAAGGCATCCCTGTAATTACGGTCTGTAACCCCGCTTTATGGGAATATTCCAGGGATAACCTAGGTGACTGAGGGCACATGCGTCCTTAACACAGGACGCTGGGCACTCAGATACCTATAAATACCCCCGCACAGTGCCCTTGAGAGGCTAGATTAACAGAGCTTTTGCCATCTCGTGCGAGAACCCTGTTTACGTCAATACTCACCCCCGTTGGATCCCCTTGCACCAGGCAGCAAGTTCCAACACTACCATCAGCACAAAGCTGCAAAGGCCTGATGGGCGCAATACAGGTCAAAGCTCTACCCACTCAAGGGACGCGATCTCGCCTCGCTCGAGCCTAGCCTCGGGCAGGAGCAGCACACCCAGGTGGATTCATGCCTCGCAAGAGGGCCCCCTCAAGCAACAGGCGCACCCTCGAACTCAACCTCGACCTCGGAAGACGGTCTCCGCCTCGCCTGACCCCAGGGCTCGGACTCCACCCTGGCCTCGGAAGACGGTCTCCGCCTCGCCCGACCCCAGGGCTCGACTCAGCCTCGACCTCGGAGTTGTCACCGCCTCGCCCGACCTCGGGCTCGGACCGACCACGCCACAGGGGGGTACATCATTACCCTACCCCTAGCTAGCTCAGACTGCGGGGAACACGACTGGTGTCCCATCTGGCTCGCCCCGGTAAACAAGTAATGATGTCACCCCGCGTGCTCCATGACGACGGCGGCTCTCAGCCCCCTACGGGAGCAAGGAGACGTCAACAAGGCTCCGACAGCCCCGACAGCTATGCTTCTACAGGGTTTAAGCGCTCCTCCGACGGCCACGACATCACATGAACAGGGCTCCAACACCTCTCCGACAGCCACGTCGGCATGTACATAGGGTTCTGACTCCGCTCTGCTAGACACGTTAGCACATTGCTACACTCCCCATTGTACACCTGGGCCCTCTCCTTAAATCTATAAAAGGTAGGCCCAGGGCCCTCGTACGAGAAGGTGGCCACGAGGGAGAACGGGCTGACGGACAGGCTCTCTCCCTCTCTCTCGCGCGAACGCTTGTAACCCCCTACTGCAAGCGCATCCGCCCTGGGCGCAGGACAACACGAGCCGTGGTTCCCCTTATTGTTCTCCCTTGTGTTCCGTCTCGCGCCGACCCATCTGGGCTGGGACACACAGTGACAATTTACTCGTCGGTCCAGGGACCCCCCGGGGTCGAAACGCCGACATACATATATATATATATAGGGAAGAGGTAATGAAGCCCTGGGCTTCCGTTAGTGGACGAAGCCCCAGCCAGGAGGCCGATCGGGTCGCGTTCGGCCCACTGGACGCCAGCTTGCGTCAGCCATGCATAGGATAGCAACGTATCTCGGCTGAGACGCTGCAACCGATATACGCACGCAAAAAGGTATGTGGAAATGTGCATAACTCATGCATAAATGGAAAAGTTTCTGCCACGAATCACGGGAACGAATATTTGCATGTGCATGCCGGTTTACGATTGCATAACGCTGTGAGACATGATAGCGTAAACCATGCAACATTTAAAATCTCCCACCGGTTTGAGATAAGGAAAGACGTGCTCTTCGTGCGCGTAAATAAAACCGCAGTTACGGGAGGAAACAAATACAAGGTTAGCTCGTCCACGTTCGCTCGTCCACGTCTTTATCTCAGGTATTGGCGGCGGTTAGCGGCGGCGGAAGTTAGAGGTACGGCCGGCGGCGAGAAAATGTCCAGCACCGGAGCTGGCGATGACATGCCACCTGTAGCATCTGTAAATACGCCAGCAGGTACGTCTATTTCAATGGACATGCATCCTATAGCGTCTGCAATCGCCCCGTACACAGAGGGTGTCTCCGTTACTCCCCCGGCAGCATTGAGGGCACCTGGATATATCGATGAGCACACAAAAACGGCAGATGTGGTCGGCGCAGAGAAGCACATCCCCATGAGACATATTGGGCCGCATGAATAGGCACACCTCATATTCTTCAAAGCCATGTAAGTTCTCCCAAATATGATAATCTTATTCTCTTACATACTTCTTTGTAATGTTGTACATATACCATGTTAAATTTAGACGCTATTGAATAGTAAATGTTAAATTTCTGTGTGCAGCCGGACAATATTGATATAAGATTGATACCTAAAGTCGGTATGACATTTAGTAACGTGGACGAGGCGTATAATTTTTATAGTCAATATGCATACGAGGTTGGATTTCCGTTGAAGAAATATAGGGAGCGGAAGAATTGTAAATGGTTGAATTATTTAATGGAAGGAAAGAATGCTGAAAGGGTAGCTGAAAATCCAAGGATACGTAACACATGTTCGAAATGAACACAGTGCAAGTCTGGGATGAAACTTAAAAAAATCTACGATGATGCTAAAGAGAATGTTTTTTCCGTTCGGATTGATCTGGTAAACTATGAGCATAATCATGAATTTTTGAAGAAAGATACAGAAAAAGGGCAATTGCAATGCAACAAAACACATGATCGTGAATATATGGAGTTCCTTAGTGCGATGCAAGAAAGCAGGATTCCACAACATTGCATTATGGATTTTGTTACAGAAATGCATGGTGGCCCAGAAAATGTTCCAATAACCGTGCAGGACATGAGTAACCTGTAAGTGTATTATGCATTGACAATAATTTTATTTTATATTACAGAAACAATCGTAATGTGTTGAGTTAGATATAGTGCATAATCATTAGATTTTTTGACAGGAAAAAAGCATGGCAAAGGGAAAGAAATGCAAATGATGTGTCAAAGCTGTTATCTTTTTTTCATTATGCAAGAAAGATATTCCACAATTTTTTTCAGACTTTCAACTGGACAAAGAAGGGAAAATTTTAAGCATATTTTGGTCCCATGCTAGCCAGCAAGCCGAGTACATTGATTTTGGTGATGCAGTTACATTTGATACTACACATAAGACTAATATGTACGATAAGCCATTAGGCATGTTTGTTGGCTCGAACCACCACCTACAATGCACAATATTTGGGTTTGCTTTACTAGGAGACGAGACAGTTGATACATTCGAGTGGGTCTTCAATACGTTCAAAACATGCATGGGATGTGACGGACCATGAGTGATGTTGGCATGTATGTTGTAATAAATGGCTCGTAATTATTATGGCACGTACTATATGATATCATATTGGCTTGCATAATGTTATGTAAATTTATCGATTTCAGATCAAGACCCTGTTATGCCAATCGCACTAGGCAGAGTATTCCCAAACACAATACATCGATTGTGTTTGTGGCATCTGCAAAACAGGTATATGCCCCACTTGAATGAATTGTATGCAAGATTTGAGGAGATGGATTTCAAAACAAGGTTCCAATCTATAATACATCATCCATTGAATGAAATGGAGTTCGAGGCTGCCTGGCAAATGATGCTAGATGATTTCCAACTACACGAGAACAACACCCTTGCCAGATTATATGAAACACGCAAAGATTGGGTACCTGCATTTTTCAAAGGAGACTATTGTGGTCTTATGGTCTCTACACAACGAAGCGAGAGCATGAACAAGTTGGTGAAGAGTGCCCACGTGGATGCAAACACACCGCTTCATCAATTTGCAAAGCAAATGATGAAGCTCTTGCATAGTAGGAAGATGAAAGAGGCCAAAGAGGCACTAGGATGCATGGTAAGTGAAAAAATAATAAACATATGTTTTATGCTATTAAAAACAGAATGGTATTAATACTATATTGTGTAATTTGCAGGGTCAAAAGGATACAACTACATTGTATATGTTTGAAATAAGAGTTGCAAGGGCATACACTATAGCTGTGATGACAAGGTTCCAGGAGACAGTAAAATATGCAACTGCATACCGAATAGACCGTGATACAGAGGGTGATGGACATGATTGGGTGGTGAAACATACTACAAGATCAAATAAAATTGTTTGGGGTCAACACCAATTCAAAATAAGGGCTGATGTGGATGTCGGAAAGTTTTCATGTGAGTGCAAGCATTGGGAGCATACAGGTATGTTATACTAAACGATTATTTCTATATAAAATTCTAAATTATTACGAATACATAGCTGTTTGCGATTAATATATGACATAATGTATGTTTAATCAATTATAGGTCTATTTTGTGTTCATCTTGTACGCGCTTTCATGCATCTACAAATTGAAAGGATCCCGAGTGAGTATATTTTGCAACGATACACATACTCCGCGCATCAAGATGTGGCTTTTTCAAGAGACGATAGGAATTTGAAAGGAAAAGATGGAGAAACTAGATCATATAGACAGAAGATGTTGCTTAAAAAAGCAATGAAAGTAGTACACCATGCGAGTCTGTCTAAAGCTGGGAATGATAAAGCCCTAGAGATGATGGACGAATTATTAGGGTTATTGATGCGTGTGGAGCCTGATATAGGTACTAGTGAGAGTTGTGGCACAAGTGCTTGCGATGACATCCAGGTACGCACATCGTGTTGTTATGAATTTTGCATAATTACTTGTCGATAATGATCCATGTTTTTAATGATGATATAGGTCAAAGCGTATGAAACCGACGAAATGGCTATAGACAACTTACGCAAATTAGATGATGGGAACGAGGTATGGAACAAATCTTTATAATGTATTACATATGCTGCTCTATAACATTTGTGTCTTCACTGGATTTTGCTTTATTTCACAGGAAATTTTGATGGGGTCTAATACAAATGAATGCAATATGCCGATATTAACATTGGAACATAACACTGACATTCGGCTGGTTGATAGTAGTTCTACGGATGTGGAAGCTAGAAAGGTAATAACATTGCTACAATATATGATGACATACGTGAATATAAAAACTGACTTAATATCTTTGTTTTGTAGAAACTGGAACTTCATATGGAAGGTGTAAACTTAGCAAGACCAGATAAGGCCAAGCCTAAGGGAAGAACAATCAAAAGTAGTGAGCAACAAGTTTTTAAATTGGGTGCGAAAGGAGCTAAGAAGATGAGCAGGAAGTGCCAGAAATGTGGCATAGCTGATGATCACAACAACCGTACGTGTTTAACTGTCGAGGATAATAGGGTTCGATTGGCTAACCTATCTGGACGTAAACGAGGACGACCTCCTGGTTCAAGGAACAAAATCATAGCTGCAGCCCCACAATGGAATGAGACATCAACGTCGAAAAAACGAACGGTGGATGTCGGAGATGATGATTCATCTGGTAGAGAGTAGAAGACCATAAGATAAAAATATATCTGGATGTAAATGTGAAACCTGTGTTTATTTCATAGTTTCCATAAAGTATCATAAATATACTTGCAAACTGGCATAAACGTATGTGTCATTTGTCATAAGCTATTAACAGGTCTGTAGCAAACTGAGTGTACATAGACTTAGCATACATGTATGTGAAAAAATGCATAACACTGCATTGTGTAATGCATAAGATGGTTAGACTATGAACCATGACTGTACAACAAATGAGCCTGTTTCCAGTATATAACGCTGATAATTGTATCATACACTTGAGACAAAACTAGAATAATGTATGGGCATAGAATGATGACTATTGTGTCATAAGTGCATGGGCAAACATGCATAAAACCGACAATAATTATATCGTAAACTTCGGACAAAACAGGCATACTTCGAGGTTATTGACAGCACAAAATTGTACAGGAATTTGGCAGAATCAAATGCAAGAAACACACATTACTATCAAACACATTTGGTACAATATTCCAGTTTAGAGGTTAGCTGATCCCCAAAGTTGTCATTGACATAAACTAAGAAACGTCTACGGTATTTGCCCATATTATACACACATGACTGATCTGAAGTTTAGGGAACCATTGTATACAAAATTTATTACATGTCCAAACTAAACTACATCCATTAGACCTTGAATCTTTGGATGTCTTCGAGCAGCGATATGCTTTGTTCTTTGGGTGGAATGTGATATAATGCAGCGCAAGAGACCGTATCTCACTAGTGTTGCCCTGAAATACAATAACATTGAGTTAGTTATACCTCTGTTCCATATGTTGCCTTGTGCCAACTATAGAATTAACTGGTAAATTGTACGTACTGATTCTATGTCTGACCGCAAAGATCCTTCGTCGCATTGATAAAAGAGAATGTAACCCATAACATAAAACCCACAGTCATTGGATCCTGCTGCCATGTTAGGACAATTTGGGCACAAGTCAATTGTGATGTTACCAAATTCGGGAAAGCATTTCCTGGGCCGTACATGTTGTATTGCTTTGTTTAATCTACTCATAATAACCTTAGCCCATGGTAACTTTCTGCCACCTGAGCCCAAATGTGCAAAATGGTAGTCCTTCCATGTAGTTCCACCAAGTGTTGGCCCATATGGATTGGAATCTAAAATATGAATGCACTTCTTGACCTTATTGACAACATACAATGTCCAATGCCCCCTGCTTACCATGGGAACCATGATCTGACCATGTAAAAAAAGAATAACATGAACAATGTAAATTACAAAAGCATAACAATGTGATATGTTCCATTTAAAAGAAAATATGTTTGGATTATGAAATACGATTGTTACCGCTTTGCATTGGTCCAATTCATCTGTCTCAGGCAATGAATTGTCTAGAAGTGTGTGGAGTACAGATTCATCAAAAGGTTGAGGGTTGCGACTGTGTCGTTCCTGTTCCTCAAAGTTGAGTAGTGACTGCAATAAACGATATAAATGGAGTGAGTATACTTGGGTTCATCCAATTTGTATATGAATATGGTGTATGTATGTTACGATAATTTACCCCAACATTAACATCAAGAATCAAACTGTTCGAACTCATGGAAGTCTGCTGATTTTTTGCATCATCAAAAACACATTGGATGAAACACTGCATGAATACGTTGTCGAGACACTTCCCATCGGCAAAAGATTCATATATATCAGAACATGTCGCTGATATTCACCATAATCTATTATGGTCCTGGGGAATTTTTGATATCAATTAGAGAGGTCGCGTAAAACTACCAGCATATAAACAGATTTTGATTTAGTATGTACTTCATACCTGCTGGTGTCAGATTGCAGACCACACAAATATTCGCGTAGAGCTAACACAGTTTGCATCTCCGAATCAAGAGAAGCCTGGCCAACCTATGGAGTGTTTGTAGCTGGATCGGTTTCAACAGAAACCTAAAAATATATATGAAAATATACATAAAAATCTGTGAACAATTTTGACAACTATAAAGAAAATGAAAATTACTGAGCTGACATAAAGTGGAATAAACGTATGTGGAATCAAGTGTCATAAACTGGCATAAAATTATTTAGCTGACATTAATGATACAAATCAAGAGTCATAAATATGCATGCAAACTGGCATAAATATATGTGTAATTTATCATAAGCAACTAACAGTTATGTAAAAACTGAATGCACATCTACTTAGCATACATGTATGTGCAAATATACATAACACTAATTTGTATGATGCATAAACTAGTTAAACTGTGAAGCATGACTGTACAAAATCTGTTAACAGTTTTGACAACTACAATGAAAATGAAAATTACTGATCTGACATGTTCAGATGGAGTCTGATCAAAGCATGGACCACTGTCGGGCAGGTCTGTTTCTGCCGCTTGTTGGACGCCGCCAGTAGACTAACCATCATGGTATAAATGGATTAGAAATTTAGTAAACTACTAACAATAATATAGAAAAACCACGAGGGGGTGTACTCATACCTTGATTTGCGGAGTCGCATCAAATATCGGCGCGTCAGGTTCCATATGTGGTGTTGCTTTAGGAGTGACATTTGTGTTGGTCGGCATGTTCTTGCCACCGTCACCATGTTTACCCTGAAAAAATTGTGATGGTTATATGCTATTTAAAGAAAACGATGAATACAACCCTAGAATGAAAAATACAATTAATAAGAAAAACATTACCACTGGGGTTGTAGGTGTTTTGTTCTGTTTCGTTATATTTGTATGAACTAGTGGATCAATATCAGCTTCATCGGGGCAACTTTCTAATAGTACACGAATATGTTGTTGCCTTAACAGTAATTCATGTACCTGTGTGTCTGTAAACTGCGTATCCTGCTGGGAAACTGGAGTAGACATATCGGGTACAGTTGGGGGGCCGGACACGTACATCCTTCTGTACGTGTCATGTAAAAAACATTGTTTAAAATAATGGCATCAAAATGATATCGACAAATGATTGCATAACTTTTTTATATTGACGTAAAGACATTAAACTGACTAACCTGCTGTCTGGGGAAGAATATCATTTGATTTTGAAGTTGTTTTCTGCACATCATAACCATCTTCATTGTCCCCCGACTCAGCACGGAGGACCTCATCAATTAACTCACCAAAAACATCAGATAGATTGTATTGTTTCTCAACAATCTGCTAAAGAGTCTGTTTAATAACTAAACACGCCTTACCAACCTCCGTATCAAAATGTGACAACTTCTCTATGAAACCCAGGCGGTGGCGGGATGGAAGCTGATTCAGCTTGCTTGATATCAAATCCCTGATGAGCGGGAGTTCGATGTGAATTGAGTGCTGTGCAGATGGGTCAGGACGAGGTACATCAAAAGTGTTTGTCCTAGTCTTATGCTGTTGTAAATTGAAAATTATTAAGTAAATATATAGCATATCACTGAATATTATGTTGAAATTCTATGACAAAAAAATATATAAATAGAATCATGCCTTGAATTGTGCTTCAACGGGTGGTACAGCTGTGTAGCAGGTCTCTGTGGAGCTTCGGAACTAAAAAAAGGCGTGAAAGATGGAGTAAAACATATACACACATATTAAATTGATAAATGTGATTCATATGTTTAATGGACAATGCAAAAAAGCATCATAAATATGCTTACAAACTGGCATAAATGTATGTGAACATTATCATATGCATGTAAAAAATGATTGACACATAAAAAAATACCGAACAATGTCCAAATGGTTCTTCTCCTTTGCGTATTTTGCCCTTGTCAGCTCTTGTCAGTGCTTGAATAATATTCCTATCAAAATATTTGATTCGTGGTGTTCCACGTTTGTTCTGAGGTGCCGCTGCGTCATGAAGATGATCCAAATAATACAGCTTCAAAAATCATAACATGAGTCGTTGTGAGACATAACAAAAGCATAATCTACATGTATATGGATTTTGCATACAAGATTATGGCTACATATAACAGACAAAAAAAGGATATGCTTACAAGAATGACGATGGAACATCCGTAGATGGTTGTAGAAACGTTCGTAACGCTCCTAGTATGCCACTTCTTGGTAGCTTGGCATAAATCATTGAAAATAAGCTGGCACCAATCCATCTGGTGGAAACGATCCATCTCCTCAGTTAAAAGAACCTCATGGTTGGTTATTCCCCAGCTGGCAGTAGGGAACAACAACCTATTGAACAGTATCAGGAAAAAGGATGTGATGCTTAAATCATCGTCAGACCCTTTCCTCAGAAGATCTTGAAGAGCTGCAACCCCAAAATCTTCTTTCGATAAACCAAGTTCAGCTCTTAAATTGTTGGCAGCAACAGCTTCATCGATGCCCAATGCAGTTCCTCCACCAGCATTTGGTAGCCCCAAAATAAGGTGCACCGTATCCTTTGTAATTTTCAGCTCCTTCCCTGGGCCGGCTCGAATTGTCATGTCATTGTGGTCGAGCTTTTCCATCAGCCAAGCTAAATGTGATCTGCTGCCGAGTACGTCAAGTCTCATATCAAGAATACTGGAAAATCCCCTCCGTGCAATTGCTTGGCGCTGTCTGTCATTTAATATCTGGATGCTTACTAATACATCTTGGGGGTTGCATCTCACGTTAAGCCTCTGCTGAAAAAAAAGTATACAATGAATATCGTAAACATTTACATCTGCATAATCGCAACTCAATGTTTAACTCAAACCTCAACACAACATGATTTCACGCATAAAATGATATATTGCCATAGACCATAAATCTCTAACCTGTCGGGGGGGGGGGTCCACTACTTTCCTCCGCTTTGTGACTACCTTCTTCAAGACTTTCCCAGGACTGTCGTCGAAGTTACGCTTCTTGGATAATGGCATAAAGTCATCGTCCTCATCAGCAGCCTGCCTTGTTTCGTGTCTAACAGTCTCTGTCGGAACACGGGGTATGTCAACGCTGAAGCACTCTTGAGTAGACTGGATTATAATCCGTTTTGGATTAGAAGGAGGTCGGTCTATGTTCTTCATGTCTGATGTTCCTGCCAAATGAAACAACACATATACATAAAATACGTAAAGGATCAATAAAAAGATAAGCGCAAGTCAATTCAGTTCAGTTCATGACCATGCATTTCCATTTGATCCCAACAAATCATGCAGCATCACTACTAAATTGTAAATTGCATAATTCTGTCAACAAAGCATCATAACACAGTATTGTAAATTGCATAAACGTGTGAGACTAAATGAATCAATAAAAAATCTGCTCATATGCGACATCCAATTAATGTATAACCTGGTTATTTCGTGCGTGCTGACCCAAATTGAACAGCGAGATGTTTATGGCATAACATATTGATGTATGTATCATACTTCTGTCAACAAAGCAGCATAACAGAGTATTGTAAATTGCATAAACGTGTGAGAGATTGAATAGTATAAATTTGTGTCTCCGTTTAACAATAAATTTATGTTGAATTGGTTTTTGATAAATCAAGCAATTGGCAAAATAATAAGGTGAAACCTATTTACGATTCAGATTGTAAGAGTTAAAGGTTGATGACTTACCGGAGTGTGGATGTGCCTGGAGGCCGGCCGAATTCGGGACCCCTCTACAGGGGACAACCCAAGGCGACGCGCGGTTGTGTCAAATGCGTAGGGGACTCGACGTTGGGGACGGAGCTCGCGACGGCGTAGGGGACTCGGTGTTCGGCCACCGCGGTGGAGAAGATTGAGGTCTCGGTCTCTGCGGAGGAGAAGAACGAAGGGGCGGCACAACCGCCTCCGCGATTCCGGGTCCCTTCCCGGAGACGAAGAATAAGGCGACAGCGTCTATGCAGCGGAGAAGGCGAGTCCGGGTCTCTGCGATGGTGAAGGAGAATGCTACGGCGGTGGAGCGACGGGGGGAGAATCTCTGTGTATTCGGCGGGCGCGGTGGACAAGAAGCTCACGGCGGCGATTAGTCTAGGGTTCGACAGGCGCGGAGGAGAAGCAGCAGACGACGGCGGATTTGGCTAGGGTTCGGTCGCCGCGAGAGTTACGGGAGAGATGAGCTGAAAAAATGAGTGCTCGGTTCCTGGATTCGTGGGCCCGATAGACGGAAGCTGCCCAGATTGCGGGGACACGACCTTTTCGTGGGCCCGGATGCCGCGAAACATGCGCACACCAAAAGTGTGTAAAACGTAACAAGATTGAGCATAACGCGTAGTTATAATTGACGTAACTAGGTGGTACAGTGAGCCAAAAAAGCGTGCGCACCTGGTCGGTTTCTGGTCGGGGCTTCCATTAGTTAGAGAGAGCCCAGGGCTCTAAATACTATATATATATATATATATATATATATATATGTGTGTGTGTGTGTGTGTGTGTGGGGCCTGAACCAGGCTAATCAAATAGTGGCTTAACCCAATGTGAATATTTTACGTTGTAATCGCTAGCAGGCATAGGAAAGTTGCGTACCCACCAATTAGTGCAGGCTCCATGAAAAATTTGTTAGCCTAATAATTTTAAATTCACGATCAATCATCTCAGTTTCATAAGTATTTTGCTTGAACATATAGTTCAATTTTACTACTGTGTGTGTGGCGTGTGTGTGCGTGTCTATATATATATATGTGCGTGTGTAAGAGCATTTACTTAATTACCTTGGACATTAGTGAGACTCCACACATGATGAAAAATAGCACCATTGTGATGACAGTGACCTCCATATTGTGCCAACACTGTGTAAACTTTAGGCTAAAAAATACTATCAATCCCAAAAATGTGAGGATGGCAGTAGTAACAGAGATGACGATGACACGGAGGTACCTGCAAGTTAATTCGTTCTAAGGATTGGACCGACGAGGCGATCAAACAAGTTGAATAAGAGCCAACAGATATTCACTCTAGGTGATTTTGGCTTACATTTTTTATTTAATCACGAGCAGTTACATACAAAAAGGACAATGAGTATACTGATGCTAACTTTTGGCGAAATGTAATCAATAATATTAAAAAAGCACAGCAGAAAAGGACAGAAGTGAGAAGGAGAAGAATCAGTAAAAGTGTCACAAAATGCTGAGTAAAATAGACCTCATTGGGGCATTTATATATCAGACCTCCTGGCCGGTATGACAAATCAACCCAGCAGCTTTCAGCGTGAGCAGTTTTAGGTAAAAATCTCAAAACCCTATCAAATGGTGTCTACAAATCATAAACTACGAACCATATATATACTCACAAGAACATAAGGAAGCTGCTCACCAAAAATCAGCTCAAAATTCAAAGGTCTTCATATCAGACCACTATAATATATTTTAACCATACCGGACCATCCGCACCTTAAAATTGATCTAAAGATCAAAACTACATCAAGTTAAATCCAGTTGATCTCAAACTTTGCACACTAATTACTTGGGATGTTTTTCTCAAAGCACCAATGCCTAGAACAACTTGCAACAATCCAGATATGAGAATCAATCAGACAAAATGGGGTTTTCTCAAATTTTATCCAACGGCCGAATCTATGTGCTTGTGAGAAATTGGCCAAACTTTTTGGTACATATGATCTTCAGATGTCCTAGCATATATGCATCCAACTAAAATTTGATTGGCATGTCATGATTAGTTTTCGAACATAACCAAATTAAAACTGGCCATCTGCTTAATATTTATCGTCTGGCTCATTTTTTGAACTAAAGCGCGAAAAATATAAAGACAGAGTAGTACATCATTACATTGTAAAGTGGCCCGGGATATTAATTTTACGGGGCTCCGCCACTGTTGTTCACTGTTATTTATTTGCTGATTTGCATAAACAAATTAGGTACTGATAGATAGAAGAATAGATAGATATGGTGCTCACCAACCTCTCCAATACAACGGGCGAGGCGATCAACTAACACTAGTGCAGTGTGAGCGCGATATGCAACGAGCGAGAGGCAAAGATCAAGCAGCTGCAGTTGTGCGATCAACTAACACTAGTGCAGTGTGAGCTGCAGTTCATATATATATTATCGGAGACCTATTCTTCTACCTTTCGTCGTCCATGTTCTGCTATAAGCTCACAGAACCAGAAGAGATAGCTGTAGACTATAGCGTACTAGGCAACACCTCTGGTCGCGCTAGGCGGCAGCTAGCACGCACAAGGCGTGTGCCAATCTCCTTGCGCAAGCGCAACGGATTACCATTGCTCAGCCTCAGCAACACCGCCCAGGCCAGCACCACATGCATGCAGCAGGGTAGTAGGCACGCACCTACTCTCTCAGCTCGTCGCCTTGTCCCTCTGCCGGGTCCAATTGTTCGGTTATTTCCATTACACATAGATTTGATATAATTAAAAAAAATTAAGAAAAATTTGACTTGCTTTAAATTTAAACCCACACGATGACACTAAATCCACATATATTAAGAGCTAACCGAATAAGCCTAACAGAGATGCATGCAAGCATGCACCATACATACAAGCTTCGCTACAATACCGCTACACGCACCATAATTATAGAAGCTTATGGTAACTAAACGAGCGACCTGACACGGCCCATTTAAGACATGCATGATCCATCATGCCCGCGTGCCGTAGTCGTGACTCAGGCACCGGCTGCTAATAGTGCCGGGCGCCTGTTAGCTGTTGTGGGCCGTTTCTTTTAAATAGAAAAAACAACAAAAAAAACTGTTCCAAAGTTTTAGTGCAGATTTTTTTTCTCCTCCTATAGATGACCAAACCAGTGGCCCGACAAGGCCCATCAGGCCCACATGGCCGTGACCAAGCACCGGCTGCTAATCGTGCCGGGCGGCCTGTTAGCTGTTGTGGGCCGTTTCTTTTAAATGGAAAAAGCAACAAAAAAACTATGTAGGAAACATGATTCAAACTTGTGCACTCCAGAAAACGCTGCTCGCCAGTCTAGCTAAGTAGGTGATCCATATTTGATACATGCCAAATAATGGATAGGTATTATATATATGTAAATTGTTCTATTAAAAATAAAAAATAATCGGGCTGGCACCACGTGCCGAGACGACGGTCCAAGCGCGGCACGCCTTCATGATGGGCTGGCCCACAGCACTATTAAATGGGCCATGCCTTGTGCCGGCCCACTAGACACGACCCATTTGGCCATCGATACCCCTCCCGCATACTCCCCGGACCCTTGGTGACCTAAGAAACAGATCGAGCGCCGGCGCCCTGCTCATCCGTGGCCGCCTTGCGGATACCTCGCTCGGCCACCGCCCGTCGCCACTGCGGATCCTGTCCCCATGCATCTCGTTCGTCCCTGCGAGCATCATCGCCCAGCCCGCCCCTGCGCATTCGCGTCCATCCCTACGAGTGTCGCCCCTACGCATTTGTGTCCATCCCTACGAGTGTCGCCACCGCCCAGCCCCTGCTTCTTCCGCCCTCGCGCTGCAGCCCCTGCTCATCCGCGTTGCCCCTGCTTATTCATGGCTGCTGCCCCTACTCTTCCGCGGACGTCGCTCATCTGCTCCGTCTACTGTCACAGACACTACCAAGGTACAAGTCGATGGTGCGGCTATTAGAGGCAACATTGTTTTGGATTCGACAATAGAAGATGGTGTGTGTCCAAGACAGTGTTGCCTCCAACAGTCGTGCCCTCGACTTGTACCTTAGTAGTGTCTGTGACATCTACCCTCATGTTGCTTCCCCTGTCCATCTGCGTCGCCACTGTCGTGCCCCGGCGCTCGTCCATGCCTCCACCACCATGGCCCCTGCGCTTGTCCGTGCCCCCACCATGTAGGTCTATGCGCTCATCCGTGGTTGCTGAATACTCTGCATCGGCATGTGCTGTGTTATTCTTTAAATACCTAGATGATTGCCTCTGCTTTTCTTATGGCACGATCGGCTCTAATTGTTTCATACTGTTGTGCTCTTGCAGTTTGCATAGGTCACGGTGGTTAATTTTGGAGAGGAAAGGACCAAAGGTGGAAGGACCAACATTTAACTCGACAACACCAACATCTTCATTGGATATCTAGGGATTGGTATGTTTCTTTTCTTTAGATATATGGTGCCTAAACATGAGATTTGAGATGATTTGGAATTTATGTGCTATAAATTTAGTTAGCTATTTGAATGTACATTCATGAATCATGAGATGTGTCTGAGGCTTTGTGTTGTTGTCTAGGTGTGTGTGCTCATATAAATTCAATATTTCTATCTCAAATTCAGTCAAAGTGCATACCAACACATGAATTGATGCATTTCATAAAGAGTCCAGCGGCCCCTCTATTGTACAGTACTTATCCGATCCTATGATTGCGTAGTGGGCCTTGCATTCCTCCACTAGCCCCAATGCGATACTCGGCTGTTGCATCTCCTGGACAAAGATGTCTGATGGAGCTTGTGTTCGACTCGATCCTAGCTTTGATAGAGTATCTGTTGTTGCATTGCGATCTCTTTCTATGTAGTGGAACTCCAAGCCTTCGAATTTATCTTCAATCTTCCTTACTGTGGCACAGTAATTACCCATTGAATCAGTGGAGCAGTCCCAGTCCTTGTTGACCTGACTCATGACAACTAGGGAATCTCCATATACCGTCAATCTCTTGATCTCGAGTGATACAACAATGTTGAGTCCATGTATCAAGGCTTCGTACTCTGTTGCATTATTGGAAGCTAGAAATAGAAGCCGCAACGCGTACTTGAGCTAATCTCCTTCAGTGGCGATGAAGAGGATTCCAGCCCCTGCTCCCTGTAGCTTCAGTAACCCATCAAAGTATATCTTCCAGACCTCCATTGATTCGAGGTTTTTAGGGATCTGTTGTTCAGTCCATTTTGATATAAAGTCCACTAGAGCATGAGTTTTGATCATCATGCGGGGTCGAAACTCTATGTCATGAGCTCCGAGTTCACACGTCCACTTGGTTGTCCTCCCCACTACTTCTCTATTGCGGAGTATGTCTCCTATCGGGAAGCCTGTAACCACTATGACTTTGTGGTCATCGAAATAGTGGCGTATCTTTCGTGCAGTGAACAGTACAGCATACGGTAACTTCAGAACCTAGGGATATCTGATCTTGGAGGGCCCGAGGAACTCGCTAATGAAGTAGATGGGGTGCTGAACTAGATATGCATGTCCTTCTTCTATGCACTCTACTACCAACGCGGTGATTACCACGTGAGTCGTGCAGTAGATGTATAGAAGTAAATCTTCAGCCTGTCGATTGACATTAGCTCGGTAGGGTAGCTTGAGAATTGGTGGGGTGGTCAAGAATTTTTTGAGTGCCTCTAGTGCTTCTTGAGCCTCTAGAGTCCACTAGAATTTGTTCACCTTCTTGAGCAGCTTATAGAATGGCATTCCCATTTTGCCAAGTCGTGAGATGAAATGACTTAGCGCCACCATGCACCCAGTGAGCTTTTGTACCTTCTTTTGTGATCGGGCGGTTCCATCCTCAAAATGGCTTCAATCTTCTCCGGGTTAGCCTCGATCCATCGATGGCTAATGATGAATCCAAGAAGCTTCCTAGCTGGTATCCCGAACACACATTTCTCTAGGTTAAACTTCCAGCGGTAGCGTCTGATGCTGTTGAAAACCTACTAGAAATCGTCGATGAAATCATCCGGGTTCACGATTTTTGTTACCACATCATCAATGTAAGCTTCCACACGCTTGCTCCATTGGTCGGCTAAGCATGTTTGGATAGCTCTTTGGTAAGTTGTTCTGGCGTTTTAAGGCCAAACAACATGGAAGTGTAGCAGAAGGCCCCAAACGGCGTGATGAATGTAGTTGATTCTTGATCCTCCTTTGCTAGACTAATATGGTGATATCCTGAGTAACAGACCAGGAAGGAGAGCACAGAGTAGCCAGCAGTAAAGTTGACTACCTGATCTATTCTAGGGAGCCTAAAGGGATCCTTCGGACAATGTTTATTGAGATCAATATAGTCGATGCACATGCGCCAATCAAATTTATTTTTAGTACACGAACAAGATTTACAAGCCACTCGGGGAGCAACACTTCTCTAATAAAGCCTGCTGCTACTGGGCATTCTAATTCGGCCCGTATAGCCTCTCTTTTGTCGGACGCGAAATGGTGTAGCTTCTGTCGAATCGGTTTTGCGTGAGTATATACCTTCTGTTGGTGTCGGCCAGCTCTCTTGGGATTCCTGGCATGTCCACAGGTTGCCACATGAACACGTCTCGGTTGTCTTATAGAAATCGGATGAGCACGCTTTCCTATTTGGCAATGAAGCTAGAGTTGATGATTGTTGCCTTGTGCTCATCGGAGAAACCAAGGTTAGCCCTCTTGGTTTATTCAGTCGGTCGTGGCCGATGGAATTCTTGAAGTCCCTATAGTTTTACCGGGTGTGGTGCATCTCCTTGTGCTATGGACACTGGGAGTCGAGGATCTCGTCCAGCATCCATACATTGTTGTGTGGCGCACCGTGAGGCCGAGTCACTGGCGGCCCGATAGCATGGACTTCTTCCCTGGGCCTTTGGTCCCAGCATTTGTCCTGCTGCTGGTTCACGTCCTTCTTTGGTGTCGGGGGTGCAGGCTTCGTGTGGCCGATGAGGTCCTGGGCTCATTCGTTGGCAGTGATGTAGATGTCTACCTCCCGGAACATTTGTTCTGAGGTGGCGGGTGCCATCTAGAGGATAGCGCGGACGAAGACTGAGTCGTTGGACTCGCGGTAGAAGTCCTCGATCACGTCTGCCTTCACGACATCGGGGATGTGGTTCCTCATTGTCTAGAAATGCCTTAGGAACGAGCGAAGGGTCTCATTGCTTTGATGCTTGATGGACTTGAGGTCCAAGCCTATGTCGGTTTATCAGAAAGGGATTGAAAGTTTGCGACAAACCGGCGGATGAAGTCGTCCCAATCATCAATGCAGTTACGAGGTCGATGTTGGGGCCATTGCAACACGTCTTGCCCTAGGACGATGGGCAAGTATGTTGTCATGACGTCCTCCATCACCCCAGCCGTCGGGGCAGCAGTCGTGTAAACGGCCAGCTAGCCGCCCGGGTCCTGCTTGGGTTTATACTTGTTGATGTTGGAAACTTTGAAGTTCGGCGACCATTGAATCGGTTAGAGCCAAGGGGTAAGGGAAGAGACACCGCACGTCCCCCCGTCCTGCCGACGATGATCACGATGATGGTCCTAGGGGGTGTGGGGGATGGATGTCCCCTGGGTCTTCATGCACACTAAAACGTGTCCTAGGCCGCCTAACAGGTTTCCTCCTAGGTCATCCTACGGGATGGGCCAGTTGAGCGCAACCAAGCCAGGCAAGCCCAATCTAAGCCGGCGAAGACCAACACCCGAGTTAAGCGCTACGGGAGCACGAGCATATCGGGTGGAGCAGTTGCGATCACCCGTCAGGCTAAATCCCCGACGGTAACTCGGACTGATGAATGAGGAAGATTCCAGATATGTAGGGAGACAATTTGCTACAAATAGAGAGATAAACGAGTAGATAATATTTATCACTTGTGCAGGGATAACTCTCCCTGATCGTGTATATATGGTCGGGAAGTACCCCTACCATTTTCATATCATCTAGCCCACCACACTCATAGTTTCCAACTTGTAAACCTCATTTCAATACTAGAATCACCACAGGAAGTAGGGTATTACGCAATTCCTACGGCCCGAACCTGTAAAACATTCGGATATATGAGGGTTACTATAACATATTATAATTATAAGGATAATAGTTGGGAATAAAACAAACATTTGATGTTGGAGTTTTGTCAAAGATTGGAGCATCCATGACCGATTCTTCGATACCAACCTTTGTACCAGATACCTGTATGGGAAACATATGAAGTTGGTGTATATCATCATTGTGAACTAGTATGCTATATTTGATACAGATATGTGGATATGCCTACACCTAAGTTTTTATATGACAAAAATATTGGCCTGGTCGGATCCTTTAATATCAGCAGTACAAGAAACGTACTTGAATCTAATGAAATTCATCAAACAAGGTATGAGACATACTTGAATCTAATCATACAAGAAACGTATTGGGGATGATGTAATACAACTGAAGGCATAAGTATTATATAATATGTTGCATAAATTAATATATCTATACTACTATATTAAGGCTGTAAGGGGTAGGCTGCCTCTACCTTGTTCTGCCTCGAGCCAATCTGGATCGTCCATCTATATCCATCAAATCAGCATCGTTCGATCCGTGCGCCGCGCCTCCTCCCCGTTTCCTCCGACTCTTCTCCCGATATTCAGTTTGAGCTACATGAATCTACCTAGGAAACAAACGCACGAAAGGCTTACATCTTCCTCTCCTCCCTATCGAAGATGGCGGATTTGAGCCGCCCTAGCGACGCCATCGCAATCACTCGCCTGCCCGCTCGCCCGCTGCGCGTCAGCCTCGCCTCACCCCTGGGCAGTCGCGAAGGGCGCTGGAACACGACGACATCCGCGTCGAACCCTAACCCCTCTACGCGTACGCCACGGGACCCCACCCTGGCGCTCGACCTCTGGGACGAGGACAAGTTCGAGGGCATCTCCGTGCTGGAAGCGATCCCCTCCGACGACTCCGTCGCGCCGGCCGAGGCCGACCAGTCAGATCCCTCCATCGAGGCTCCTGCCGAGACGATTCCGACCGCGAAGAGGAGCCCAGCTGAGCTCCTCCGCGCGTTCTCCGTCGAGATCGCGTGCGTCAGCTTCCTGATCTACTTCGTGCTCAACTACTTTATGGGGAAGCGGCAAAACGAGAACATCGCGCTGGCCTGGGCCACCAAGTTCACCACGAGGGACTCCATCTTCGACAAGAACTTCAGCCTTCTTGGCACAGGCGACGGCAAGGATAGCGGTCACATTGTTAAGGATTCAAATTCAGATAATATTGAGAAAGTATGTCATTTGTGCTTTGGTCTTCTTGATAGAGTATTTGAGCGTATTCAAGTTTTGACTGTTGACCCCTCACAGTCAAATTCTGAATACCTGTACTATCCCGCTCAACATATCCAAAACATTGTTGATTCTGTTCTTCGGCATCCTGTTATTACCCTGTCTTTGTCATGCTCTTTATCCAATTGCCAAAATTTAGCATATGGGAGTTTGGAACATCTGGAAGAAGCTTTGGCTATTTTTGCGACGGAAAATCTGCACCTTATAGATCGTTTCGTTCTAAACCTTTTGGGTAATTGTATGACCATTTGCTAATGTTTGGTAGCTATGGTGGTAACTACTCTACAGATAATGGGCCATCCCATGAGTGACTGTTTGCTGCTCCAAATCTTCTGCTGGAGAACATATATTATTGTTCAAGGAGAAGTTTGAGCTCTGCGTGGACAAATTAAATTTTGAATTGCTTTTGCCAAATTTCTACATGGTTCGCACACTGTCAAAGTTCTTTTCTCCTTTCAAACTCCCGGAGCTTGCGAATTGGATGTTCTGAAAATTGGATGGTCACAACTTCAGTTCACCTGCTTTTGTTTCTGCTGTTTTGATGTGCATATACATTATTGATGTCACCATGGAAATGCTATGCTGTTATCTGCAAAAAACTGATCAGAGATCAGAATCCTATCTATTTCGGCACTTGGAGATTCACAATTCTGATATCAATGTCATTCAGCAGGCCTGTCACATCATTCTTCATTTTGCTACTAAATGGAATGTTGAATTTGCTGATCATTGCTTGCTGAAGATGCTTTGTCATACTCATTACACAGAAAGATGTGCAGGATGGAACACTGACTATATTGCATTCCATATGGTATTATCTACAATGGCCATCAATACTCCCATTGACATTCTTCATCACTGCATTTTCCCCACATCTAAGGTTAAAGCAAAAGCAATCTTGTTGCTTTTGGAAGCAAGTTCTATGCATCTGAACCTTTTTAGCCAGATATTCTTGGAAATTTTAAACAAAGACACTTCTGTTTTGCAAATCAAGGATTCTGATTCCAACAATTTGTGGGCTCAAGAAGATGGTGCTATACTTCTGTTGCCTGCCGCTTTATCATGCGTGAAATTTCACAGCAATGACTATAGGCAATGTGCTGAATTCCTTGAAGCAGTTCCAATCTTTTATTCTGAACTACTATTATGCGATAAAGGGTTTTCAACTTGGAAAAACTTTGTTACCAGGAACATTTTTTAGGAAGATTTTAGTGACTTTATAATTAGTTTAATTATTCCAGAGTCATCTGAGCTATTTGATTCTGATGTTAATGATATTAATCCCACTTCATGCAATGGCATTATGAAGTTTACTGATGAATTGTTCGCGAAGGTATCACTAATTAGGTTGTTATTATCTCCTAGAAAATCATTGTCCAATGAAGTAGCTTCGGAGAGGGAGTCCAAGAGGGTGCACAAAGCAAAGCTAAATTTTATTAGCATACTGGTCAGAACTACGGATAAAATACTCATGAATTTCCCATCGAGTGACAATATCTTATCACTCTACCAAGGAACGAAAAGTCATCTGTTTTCTGGAATATGTATTTCTCAAGAATTTCATTGAACTGTCTTCAGAGATTCAAAGCTACCTAAATCAGCTGAAATCAATACCTTTCCTTGCTCAATTAATCAGATCATCCCTCTTGCATAGATTCAATGATCCTGTCGCAATAAAAGCAATTCGATGTATTCTTGTTGTGCTATCACAAGGAAAGTTCTCAGCTGATGAAATTCTTGAACTTATACTGGGTCACTCCAATTTTGTATTGACAATAACATGCAATGAAGTTTCTAAGTATCCATCTGCTTGTAACACCACAGGGGGATGCTACAGCCAGCTCCAAGTATTTTGAAATTAGTTGATTTTTCTTTCATGGAAGAAAATAAGGCAGATATTTCTATTGCAGAAAAGAGAAGAGTTGAAACCATCATATTACTAAGGGTACTGTATGATATTAAGAGCAGACAACAGAATAATAGCCAATTGAGTGGATCAAGATAATTAGTTTTCTTGCTTTTGTCTGTTTATGGTGCAGCCCTTAGTGAAACAGATTTGGAGATATTTCACCTTATGAATGAGATAGAGTCACCCGTGTTCCAAACCATTACTGAAGTTGATCATCTGTGGGGAGCTTCTGCTCTGAAATTTAGAGAAGAACTAAAACTAGATTTTTCAAAATCAGATACGCATAACACAGAGAATGCTGAAATTACTGAAAAGAGAAGGGCGCTCTTTCGGGAGAACATACCTGTTGATTCCAAGCTCTGTGCAAAGACATCTTTGCTATATTGCTATAAAAGATCTACAAGGGCTTCTGTTTTCTCACTAGAACAACTTCAACGGGATAACTTTGCTGATAGTTTTGAGGTAATTTCTAGAATAATAGTGTCAACTAAAGTTTGGGTATTGTTCTAGGTTTTGTGCTTTCACAGTAATGTTATTTAATTGTACCTTGCTGATCTATCTTCATATGATTTTGGTTGGCAGGTAACATCTCAAAAAATGGATGTTCAGATTTACGATCCTTTTTTATCTTGCGATTCTCAATTCATACTCTTCACATGGGTTACATTGAACCTACTGAATTTGTCCGACTAGGGCGTCTTGCAGTCACACTTAGCTTGTTAGTATAGCATCTCCTGATCATGAATTAAGGATGTTGGGATATGAGTGCCTAGGAACATTCAAAAAATCCCTTGAGGTACCTGCTGTTTCATGAATCTTTAAATTTTATCTGGTTTATTATATTCTTATCAACTACTAGCTTCTTATATTGGATTTTCTGTATTACAACTTATCTTCACTGGGCAAACATATTGTTGGTTAATGTATATGCTTGTATTAGTATGTTCAAATTCTAGCATTTGTTAAAACATTTATGTGCTTATTTAAGTATGTTGAAATTCCTGTAGTTTACATTTTTTTTATTTGTTAATGATATTCACTTGTGATGGCTTTTATGCCTATTGACATTCTGGGGGCATTCCTATGACATATAGATGTGAGTGCAAAAAGCACTTGTATGGTATTCTATATTTGTAATGTTTTATCCTTCTGTGGGAAACATGTCTATTATTTTCTTGAAAAATCCAACCACTTAAAATGTACTTTTACATATTTACAGTATGCTCAGAGAAGTAAGGAAACCTGACAGCTTCAGCTGCTTCTGACATACCTTCAGAATGGGATATCCGAACAGTGGCAGAAGATACCTTCCATTATTGTTGTTTTTGCTGGAGAAGCATCTTTGACGCTACTGGATGGCTCACATGCTCAATTTACTGTCATGAGATTTTTTTAATGCATTCCACTTCTGTCAGACTGCAGGTAACGATTCTTTCCTTTTTATTTGCATATATGTAGATTCCATAGTGTGTATTCAGAGGTATTGAATTGTAGTAATATTATTGTTATCCTTCTCATTGCAGGGCATTCCATTATTTCCAACCTTATTGCAGAGCAGTTCTGTGCATTTTAAAGCGGAACGTTTGTGGATGCTTCGGTTATTATCTGCTGGATCAAATCTAGCTGATGATGCTAAAATATACAAGAGAGGAAGAGTCTTAGAACTTGCTCTTGCCTTCTGTTCTTCACCTGTTTCAGATTTTGAATCGAAGGTTTTAGTCCTTAAGGTAAATGCTATACTTATCTTCTTTAGTCCAGATGACTTCCTGGATCTGATAGCTGCTTGGAGATTTGAATATTTGTTTATGTTTGATATGCTTGCTTTGCATTGTAGGTGCTGGAGAATTGTGTCAAGCTGCCAGTTCTAGCTCATCATCTAGAAATTGGAATCATCGATTGTTGCTGTAAACAGCAGTGATAGCAGTCACATTGTTTATGTATGTCAGCAGCACAGGTTTGCTCCTAATCTGCTCAATTTTCTTTAACTTTTGTGGCATCGCCTGGAGCACCGGCAACATCATGCAGGTTTGTGTGCCTGATTCCCTCGCGCTCCTTATCTGAAACCCACCCAGGGGAACGACTGACCCGCTGCGGCAGTCGTGGGGGCAAGTTGCTACCATGATTGGCATCGCCAACATATTTGATGGTAAGTCGATTTGATGCTTACTGCCTTATCCACCTCCGTTCTCTCTGTACCCATAATATTTGTTCTCTAGCTGCTCTGATGAGATTGGTGTATATTTACAATTGTTTCCTTTCTAATTTTCAAAATAGGTTTTCCTATCCTCCTCAATATTTTGAAAGAAGACCGTGAGAATGTAGAGCTTGTGATAGGTGCCCTGGAGACCTTTGAGTGCATTGACTCCTATTGAGACGTCACAAGGGCCATATCATGTAGTGATTCAAATGTTCTATGTTGTATTACTTTAGTGAGTATAGTTTAGTTGTGCATCAGCCAACAACTAGAGTATGAGTTTATCTTGATTCTTGATGTCGGTAATGGCATATTTTTGATATTTTGTATCAATTCTCGGTTTTGGATACTGAAGTTATTTATTTGGTAAAATAGATTATATGAACTGATAGCTATTGTTTGTAACTCAAAATTTCTTTAGCATATATGCTCTCAAATAATTTGAACTATTTGATATTTGTCCAGCTGATAATTGCAGTCCAATATTTATTTCATATTATAAAGATGATGCTCTCAAATAATTTGAATTGTTTGTTGTTTTTGCACGTTTTGTGACTGCAGAGAGCAATTTTTGAATTGTAGACCATAAGGTTATTATGTCATAGTAGCAATTTTTTTCTGTTTCAATGTGTGTCCAAGATTACCTTGAACTTTCATATAGTCCAAGGTTGTATATTCCAGAAGCACTGTCTTCCTCGAAGGAGAGCTGTTCCTCAGCCTCTGCATCGGTGAAGGTCAGAGCTCTCTGTAGCTTTTTTGAAGAGAAAACCTCCACATCTGCCATGTACACATCTGTCATGTTAGTCTTAAATAAAACCTTTAGTCCTTAAGAGTTCATACTAGATGTTCTCTGATCTGACTGAGTACTGCATTCTTTTTGTCTATAGTGCTAAGCTTGTTGATCAAGCTCTTGCCTCAGGAAAGATTTATGATGGAGATGGGTTCAATTACATCAAAGAATCTTTTGAAAATGGTACTCTTCACCTTATTAGGTTGTTGAGTGATGGTGGTGTCCACTCCCGCCTTGACCAACTACAGGTTTGCTAATAATATTTCTTCAATTTATATTAGTTAAGTTACAAGCGTACCACAAGATTTACTTTTATTTGCTCTATCCAGTTACTTCTGAAAGGTGTCAGTGAGAGAGGAGCAAAAAAATTCGTGTGCACATCCTTACCAATGGGCGTGGCATTTTTGGATGGAAGCAATGTTGGTTTCGTGGAGACCCTAGAGAATGATCTTTTGGAGCTTCGAGGCAAGGGTATTGATGCACAGATTGCATCTGGTGGTGGAAGGATGTATGTTACCATGGACCGTTATGAGGTGAATGTTTCTTGTCGTATTCAAGCATTAGTGTTCATTGTCTAGCATCTTGGCTTACAGTTTTGTTGTGTTTAATACCTTCTAGAATGACTGGGATGTGGTTAAACGTGGCTGGGATGCTTAGGTGCTCGGAGAAGCACCCTACAAATTCAAAAGTGCACTTGAGGCTGTGAAAACACTGAGAGCACAGCCCAAGGCTAATGATCAATACTTGCCCCCATTTGTGATAGTTGATGACATCGGCAAAGCTGTTGGACCTGTATTAGATGGTGATGCAGTTGTCACTATCAACTTCTGGGCTGATCGCATGGTTATGCTTGCGAAAGCACTAACGGTATGCAGATTTTAACAACTTTGACCGTGTACGTGTCCCCAAAATTCGATATGCTGGGATGCTTCAGTATGATGGTGAGTGGAAGCTTCCAAGTCACTACCTTGTTTCCCCACCAGAGATAGATAGAACATCTGGGGAGTACTTGGTGAAGAATGGCATTCGCAGCTTTGCTTGCAGGCAAGTACTATATGTCTTTCAGCCCTTCTCTTGATACCTTTTTTGCTCACTTCAATATCATAAATCTCTTGAGTCATCTAAGCCAGCATCGTTCATTTGTTTTGAATCAACATTACCAAGTGTACTCAATACAATCTTGTACATACCTGTTAGGGGCACTTGTCTTCTGGAAAGATAATGTCGCAAGCTATCTCCACTATCTTATACTGCATAGGTACTAGGATATTTGACATTTGCAGAAACGAGTTTTTTTCTAGAGTAATCTTCTAGCTACAGAGGAGTATGTTGACATTGTGCTAATTTAGGCTGATATTTGCTTGCATTGTTCTGTCCATACTGCCTTAATACTGTATATTGAAAGTGCTAATCCTGTTTGAAGAAAATGTGCCGCTGCTGTTGTATTTTCTTTTCTTTTTAATTCTGCTTTGCTTGGAAATTATGCAACACATGTTGCTTGCTATTTTTCAGTTATATTATAATGCTTGTCACCTGTTGTTTGAATTTAGCTAGCTGTACCAATGGAGACCCTGAGGAGAGCTGCTGCTGAGATACAGATGGAGATTTTTGAAATGTGATTGGCCGTGGGCGATGTGTTTCATCTCGCTGTTAATTTGTGTCTCAGGAATGGAGCTTCGATTTCGATGGGACCAGGTCGCAACATCCGTTGAGCAGCCATATGGCTTCCCTGTTCAGCTAGAGAGAACGATATTGTTGCTTCCGGTACTTGATATATGACATTGTAAGTGTGTGACTGTCGTCACAGATATCTATTGATGTGACTGAAATACATACGTATGGATGCATTTTTAATGTTTGCTTGTATGGTTTGCATTGTAAGACTACCAATGGCACATGCACTTTGTTTCCATGCTGATCCATATTTTGACAGATCAATGTACTCCCGTTCATTGTTTCTAATGTATGAGAACTGAAGTATATAACTAATTCATCAAGTGTTTGACACTTTTCTAAGATCAATGTACTCCGCTACATGATGATATTCTTATAGCAAGCTGGAATTGATGAATGCAGGTGAACAAGACAAACTAGCCTACTACTTGATGTCTTCTACCTTATACTTGATTAAACCACTACTCTGAATTGCAGATTGCAACATACTTTTTGTTCCTATGAATGTATACGTGATGTCTTTTCCTCCCAGCTGTTTTTGATTGATTTTCTACAATTTATTGTGTTATTAGTGGTTTGTTTCCATTATGGTAGTTAATTTTATTTACAAGCCGATACTATATGATGATTCAATTAATTAACCATGCTACTTAAGTAAGAAGTGTATCGTTCCTACTTTTGCAAATAGTCTTCTAGATGTTTGCTTGTTAATTTGTTTTTCCAGTTCTAAATATCTTGTGAATCATTTATATTCTCATTTTATATATCTATACTTTCCATTCCTACTTTTGCAAATAAACTTCTATCTGTTTGCTGGTAAATTTGTTTTTCCAATTCTAAATATCTTGTGACTCATTTATATTGAGCAGGTGTTTACCAATAATGCTCTCATCGGCTCATGCTCATGTGGTCTTTTAAGCCCTGTCTCTACATGGACGGCCTCGCTTCCGCAATCACCGCGCTTCGGACCTGCACCGATGTCGCGCACCTCACGCACGTGCTCCTGCAGTTCCGCCTCGCCTGGTGCGGCAAGCTCGTCCGGGACGCCCACGCCATCGCCGCGCACTACGCCTACTCCGTCAAGGGCCTCTGCTTCGACCTCTTCATCATTAGGGGTGGAATCAGAGCTTTCCATGCATGTTGGAGGTGCACGATGTGATCAATATTATCCATGCTTCATAAGTGGTGATGGCCATGATATATGGTCAATATTGTATTGATCTTTTTCTGAGTTTTAGGCTGTCATGTAGTTTGCTGGAATGGAGATATTTCATTGTTCACTTGGTTCTTGTGACAGAGTTAATTACCTTATTTCCGTGCTTTCTTAGTACTTTTTTTGAGATTTGAGTTGTAAATAACACTTCCCCAATCGTGCTATCATTATAACTCAATGACATTATTAAAATCATATATAGAAGTATATATGTTACTGATGGTTGCAATGTAATGGTGAAATAGCTAAATTAAAATAACAAAATTTATGTATGGGTAGGATCACAAATAGATTCTGAAACATTTTCTTATAACAATATAGCGCACATTTATATATACATAAGTTATCGTGTTATTATACGTTTCCGTTGCAACGCACGGGCACTCACCTAGTAAAAAATATAAATCTAAATGAACTTTAATTATACATTATTGGTGAGCAGAATAATGTAAGTGAAAAAGAAGCATAACTATTAGCATCTTCATGCTGTAGAACTTCGTATATCGTTTCTCCAAATGCTTCGAAGAGTTCAATCTGCTTGGACATAAGCATGTGATGGTTTTGTTCAAGACAAGCGCAGTACTTGTCAACCTCCTTGTCATGCGCATCAAACAGTGATTCGAACATTGGACGATGTTGGGTGGGTAGACAATTAAGCTTGTTGCCAATCAAATGTTTGATGTGTGGGACATATATATTGAATATCTCAGAAACCGGCCATTCT
The DNA here is from genome assembly GCF_902167145.1 of Zea mays. Classification (NCBI taxonomy): domain Eukaryota; kingdom Viridiplantae; phylum Streptophyta; class Magnoliopsida; order Poales; family Poaceae; genus Zea; species Zea mays. The sequence goes on along the minus strand of NC_050101.1, from coordinate 111,299,070 downwards.
GGAGCAATAACATAACAAGTCTCTGTCTGGCTATGAAACTGTTTAAATCCCTGTGATTAATGTTAGCATGTATTTGAACTAGAACATCTCTATCAACATCAAAACAAATGTTAATGGCTAACCTCTGCATGACCAAATGGTTCTCTAGATTGGCATGGGCCACGTCTGTCAGCCCTAGTCAAATCTTTTATAGTCTCATTGTCAAAAAACTTGATATGAGGAGTACCATAATTGTTATGAGGGGATGCAGGATGGTGTTGATGGTGAAGGTAATATATCTGAGAAGCATATAGACAACAAACATAAAGCTTAAATATCAATGTATATATATGGTTGTTAATCGGAAAGTAACTTACAAGAATAATGAGGGAGCATCCATAAACTGTTGTTGTTATGTTTGTTGTGCTCCTCCTGTGCCAACGACTGGCAGCATCACATAGATCAGTATAGACTAATTGACACCAATCAATATCGGCCATGCGGTCCATGTTTGTTTTCATTAGGACCTCATTGTTGGTAATACCCCATGAAGCAGATGGTAATAATAGCCCATTGAATAAAATTAGAAAAAGCATCTGATGGATAGTTCGTCGTCATTCCCCACAACTAGCATGTCATGTAGTTAACCACATCAAATTCATCTTTAGATATGTTTAGATCCCCCTCAGTTTTGTAGCAGCATTAATTTCACCATACCAATCCGTGAATTCCCTGCCACCTCCAGCCCTAGGCAAACCCAATATGAGGCGAACCGTCTCTTTTGTGATTTTGAGTTCTTTTCCAGCACCTAGGCGTATTGTCATGTCTTCTGGATCAAGCTTATCCATCAACCACCTAATAAGATACCTGCTCTCTAATGCATCGATACGTAAATCAAAAATACTTTAGAATCCCAACCTAGCAACAACGTCATGTTGTCGATCACTCATTATCCAAATCGATAGAAGGACATCATACGAGATGCATCGGATGTTCAACTTCTGCTGGAATAAATGGATAGGTATTATTACATAATGGATAGATATTATTACAAAGAATGAGAATATAATTGTAGTAATAATAAATATTGGATGGTTGTAAATAACTATAGTATAACAACACTATCAAACAAGCATACCGAATCATATTATAGAATGTAACAATTGGGTATTACAAAAGCATTGATTGTGCACCCCTAATAAAAGCTAAACAAAAATAAATATATGCATTGTACCTGAGATTTTCTGGGTGTCCTCTGCTTAGGTGAACTTGTTTCATAATGTTCTTTGTCTTCAAATCAATAGCAGACTTTGAACTGCTTGACTTAATGGGAACTTGTGGGGGTGGGATGTCCGTGTTCAATACCCGGGACTTTTTCTTTCGATGGTTAGTTACTGAACTAGAGGGTTCAGCTGATTTGAAAGTGCGCTTCAATGTTGGAGCAGACATAAAATCGTCGTCACACGGTGCGGCTGGAGTTATAGGATGACTTTTTTTCACCCGACAAGCTAGCGCCTTTCTTCGGAAACGAGTAACTAGTAATGGCTGAGGATCTAGCTGCTGCTTGGTCTGGGTGTCATCAGCATGTTGGGAGGAGCTGCTAGATTTTGTGCATCTAGAAAAGTCAACTGAAAAAACCTCTTGGCTTGACTCAATAGTTAATATTTTTGGATTCGATGGAGAACGATCAACAGACCTCATGATGCAGCAAGCAATCTAACTGTTGACAAATGCCTGAATTTAATGAAAATGATGTATGAATACATATATGCCATGAACATTTTGCATAGTGTATATAACTGTAGAAAATACTTAATACGGAATACAAAAGGCGTTATTTAATCAAACTACCATTTCCCGTTACATGCCATAACAGTTAGGTACCATGTATAAATACAAGCATAAATATTACCTAACTAGTTCATATAAGTGTAACTAATGTATAATAAAAAAAATACACATTTTCCTCAACTGTATATACAAATATTTAAATAAGACTATGGTACCTTATAAAATTGCTATTTAAAAGACACAAACCAATATTGCTTATGCATGTAAATGTGACTACTGCATTGACAATAATTTTAAACAGAATAACAAGCTAATGATAACCTATAATGTTAATGAGCTTGAAACATGGATAAAACTGTGTCGGTCTTCAAATTAAAATGGCATATATAGTTGTATCGATGTGCATATATATCATAAACCGGGGATGTAACATAAATTGGTTTAAACCCCAAAATGAACTAGATACCCTCAGAACAAATTCTTTAATCGGTATGGCTACAAATTGGAAAATACACTACCAATTGCATGTTGTTCCAAATAAGTCATTTTAAAACCCTAAAGAAGTTGTGCCGAATGTGATGATTCTAAGCCAAATAACGCAATAAAAGACTAACAAACTAAGGATAACCTAGAATGTGATGTTTTAGCCAAATGACACAAAAGATTCAAGAATGTATGGCTGCGAATCGAAAAACCCTGAGACATTGTAAACCCTAAACAAGCCAACACGAATGAGATTTTGTTAGCCAAATGACGCAATAAATTAAAGAATGTATAAGAAGATTGTAATCATTGATAGATTATATTGAATTAGAGATAGTCGAACGTCTTCGGATCGACGAGGATACCAATTTTGGTGTCTGATGCTTCGTAGTATCTGGTGTTCGTCGAACGCCTAGAGCTTGATGAGCAATGTCGAGTCTACCAATCGATCCTCCAACTAAAACAATGTGCTGGTTAGGGTTGGAATGGTGGCGGGTGCAAGCGGCTGGGCTTCTGGCTCGGGGGGGGGGGGGGGGGAGGGAGGCTTCGCTTTCCTAGTCGGCGAGGACGGTTGAAGAAAGCCCACGATTGCCATGCGAGAATAATGGGGAGGGGATGATAATAGTTGTTTAGACTGCGTCAAAGTGGTCTGACTGGTGCATAGAGTCAAATGGTCTGACCAGAGTTGGCTGACCCGTGTATCGGCCTGGGCTTCCTTTATTATTGGAAACCTATGACTCTTAATATATAAACTATATATATGACGCATTATCATCTGAAGCATAAATATAATTCTCTGACCATGTTCGGTTAAATATATACACTACCGAAATCCGGCTCTTTACCGAGTGCTTGACGCTTTGCCGAGTGCAATTTATCGGACACTTTGTCGAGTGCCACTCTCGACAAACTAAGACCCTCGGCACAGATCTCGTTTATCGAGGGCAAAACACTCGGCAAAGGCTCCGTCACTATGACTTGGCGCCGTGACGACGACTTTTCTTTGTTCGAGTGCCTGACAAAAAAGTACTCTACAAAGTAGCCGCTGTCGGTGTACAGCGCGCCGAGATTTTTTGCCGAGAGTCACACTCGGCAAACAAATTGTCGGAAGCACTCAACAAAGTAGCTGTGTCCGGTAGTGAGTGTTTTTATTATATTGAGATCTCCGAGGGATCGGGGCACTTCAATAATCCTATGCGACGTCGTGAGCCGCCAAGTAAATGAGCTTGTTCAGATTCCATTCATCCATCATTATAATGTATCTTCCTTCTAGAGTAGTATGGATAGAAGAATACACATGAAACATGTCTTACCATGTCAAACATATCCATACAACAAATGTGTCTCCACCGTAGTCACATCTATATTACACCATACCATAAATCCAATCGACCATTCATTCACTCTCCCATTCTCTAATATAGTCATCACCGCCCTCCTCTTCATTCATGCTAGAGGTACTGATGTTTGGTACCTCGGACATTTGCAGTTCTATGTTGTGAGTGGAGGACGGTGAAGGCGGCGGTGGAGGAGGAGGTGGTTGTTAGTTGGTGTCACTATCATTGGCTGTGTAATACAAAGAGGACGACACTACGTCATACATGATCATCGTCTAGGATTCATCACCATTCATAGTCGTCGTCTGGGATTCAACACCATTTGTGGTCGTCGTTTGGGATTCATCACCATTCGTGGTCGTCCTCTGTGAGTCATCACTATTTGTGGTCATCATTTGGGATTCATCGCCATGAAGCTGGTCACCTGTTCCAAAGATCTTTGCGAGGAGGTGTCGGAGCCAGCCTATTCCAAAAATTCTGGCCAGCAATATCGCTACTGTAAATGCAAATATTAATATAAGCCAGCATAATACACACAACATATGTAATGCTATTACATGTAGTTGGTTTTTATTTGCGGCGTAAATATAAATATTAATGCATGTATGTCGTCTTGTATGTGTCAAACCATTTGATGATTATGTGATGAGCTCGTTAAGGTTAGGTTGAGGGTCTTAGGCACAGTAGCTCACTTACAGTAGGATACTACCACCAGAGCATCGCTAGCGATATGGACCCATGTGTTGATCCACCCAATATCTACGTTTGTATTCGTTTGAAGCCTCAAATAACTAATTTATGTTCGGTTTGTTATAATATGTGGGCAACAAAACTCCCATTTGAACACAAGATATGTCATAGGTGGAGTGGTAGAGTAGGCTACGCGCATGAGTGAGGCCGGCCGGTTCGAATCCTACCGGCCAATTTTGCGTGAAATATGTCGCGACTTGCGACGGAGACGGGCAGGTGAATTCTTCCTAATAAAAATAAATTTTTTTTGCTATTTTTAAACCCATTTTTACGCTTTCTACAAAATATTTCCACTAGCGGTTTTATAAAGTCGACCGCTAGTGGAAAACGATTTTCACTGGCGGTTTTTAGTTACCCGCCTATAAAAAAGATTGTTTCTACTGACCCCAAGCACTCACGGTTCTAAAAACACCAGTGCATTCAGGTTTACAACCGTCGCTATAGAATTTTTGTGTACTAGTGTTGGCATGTCATTTGCCATGACGCATAGAAAGTATGATGGCGGTTTTAAAGGCAAGAAAAAACAATTTCTTCAAAACCTCTCGTACGTGGGAGTGATGTTTGACAAAAGAAAACCCGACAAAAAAATAGTTTCTATGAATAAAGCTCAAAGGCTCCACCATTCCAATGCATATAATTTTGTAAATACGGGCTTGCAAAGTATGAAAGTACTCACCTTGTGTCTTTGTTTTTCTCTACTGGCCTCGCTTTTGTGACGACCATGTTCGGTTAGAAATCAAGTCTGCACCTAATTTGCTCAGGACATTGGACCGTTTATTTTTATTTTAGTTAAATAAACCCCTCTAAAGCGTGCATATATATCTATGTCTAATTATCATCGGAAGCATAAATGTAATTCTCTATCCTTATGTGACTAGAGTTTGTATTATGTTGAGATCTTCGAAGGATCGGGGCAATTCAACAATCCTATGTGACGTCGTGAGCCACCAAATAAATGAGCTTGTTCAGATTCCATTCATCCATCATTATAACATGTCTTTCTTCAAGAGTAGTATGTATAGAAGAATACACATGAAACATGTCTTATCAAATCAAACAGATCTATATAACAAACGTGTCTCCAACGTAGGCACGTCTATATTACACCATATCTTAGACCTGATTAATATGCCTACGATGTTGAAATACAAGTTATTAATTACAGATCGACCAATTATTCACTCTCCCATTCTCTGATATAGTCATCGCCATCCTCTTCATTCATGCCAGAGGTACCGATGTTTGGTACCTCGGACATTTGCAGTTCTATGGTATGAGGGGGGGACAGTGAAGGCGGCGACGGCGGAGGAGGTTGATGGTCAGTGTTATTGGTCGGTGATTGCTCGGGGGAGTAGTAGAGCAAAGAGGGTGACGCTGTGTGATACAAAGAGGACGGCGATGTGACATGCGTGTTCATCGTCTCTGATTCATCATCATTAGTGGTCGTTGCTTGGGATTCATCACCATGCACGGTCGTCGTATGGGATTCATCACCATGCACGGTCGTTGTCTGGGGTTCATCACCATGCACGGTCGTTGTATGGGATTCATCACCATGCACGGTCGTTGTCTGGGGTTCATCACCATGCACGGTCGTTGTCTGGGGTTCATCACCATGCACGGTCATCATATGGGATTCATCGGTCGTCGTATGGGATTCATCGTTGTGCGGCTGGTCATCTGTTCCAAAGATCTTTGCAAGGAAGTGTTGGAGCCAGCCTACTCCCAAAATTCTGGCCAGCAGTATCGTTACTGTAAATGCAAACATTAATATAAGCCAGCATAATACACACAACATATGTAATGCTATTACATGTTGTTAGTTTTTGTTTGCAGCGTAAAGACAAATATTAATGCATGCATGTTGTCTTGTATGTGTCCAACCATTTGATGATTGTTTGATGAGCTCGGCAAGATTAGGTTGAGGGTCTTAGACACAGTAGCTCACTTACAGTAGGATACTACCACCAGAGCCTCGCTAGCGATATGGACCCATGTGCTGATCCACCCAATATCTACGTTCCATCTGAGGTGAAATTTAAAATATTGTATCAAACACGCATGTATATAGAGGCAAGAATAAAAGAACAGACTTTATTTACATCTTATGGGACTAGGTTAACCTATGAATATGTGAACTTACTCTTCCATGGTATGATGTGTGTCCCAGGCAACAAACATCATTCCAAAGTACATGCAGCCCGCCGAGAAGATGAAATGGAAAAAACCGTACCCATATGGTACGTCGTCTTCCGACTCCACCGTGCTTCGTGTCTGCCAGAATTATTTGAGACATTTTGAATTTATGAAGCACACAATCCTCAGTTTCGTTAATAGATATGATTAAACTGTTGAGTTGGTTCGAGTGGAACAATCAACATACACATTTGTAGCCGGTGCCCATGGTAAAGGCAGAATAAACGGTGCTGAGCAGTCCAGAAACAAAAAACTGTCAGTGTCGAAATAAATGTCAACAAAATGATTTTTAAAATATCACTCGTGGTACTAGATAAGAAGCATCGATCTTGGATCGAAATAGCGAATAAATACTTACGGAAATGGTTAACCAACCAGCACCTGGGCCTGCTTTGCTTTTCATGCCACAGCCTGACTCGGGTTCACTGATGGGGCAAAATATATGGCAAAAACCAATAAAAAATAAAGTTAGGTTTGTATCATATATGTATATATGAAGGCTAATCAAATAGTAGCTTAACCTAGTGTGAATATTTTACCTTGTCATCGCTAGCAGGCATATGAATGTAGCGTACCCACCAATTAGTGCAGGCTCCATGAAAAATTTGTTAGCCTAATAATTTTAAATTCGCGATCGATCATCTCAATAAATTCATAAGTATTTTGCTTGAACGTATAGTTAAATGTATCTACTGACCTTGGACATTAGTGAGAGCACACACATGATGAAAAATAGCACAAGTGTGATAACAATGACCTCCATGTTGTGCCAACATTGTGCGAACTTGAGGGTCATAAATATGATCAATCCCATTGATATGATGACGGCAGTAGCAGAGATCGCGGCGACCCAGAGGTACCTGCACGTTAATTTGTTATAAGGATTAGACCAAGCAGGCAACCAAACAAGCAGTTGAACTCGGCTTACATTTTTATTTAATCACGAGCAGTTCCGTATATAAAAAAAGAGACATTGAGTATATAGTGATGCTAACTAACTTGTGGCGAAATGTAATCAATAATATTAAAAAAAACACAGCGGAGAAAAGGCCAGAATCGAGAAGGAGAAGAATCAGTAAAAGAGTCACAAAAGGCTGAGTAAAATAGACCTCATTGGGGCATGTTATCGGATCCTCCGGTATGAATATATGACAAATCAACACAGCAGTTTTAATTTGAGCATGAGCAGTTTTAGGTGAAAATCCCAAAACCCTATCAGATTGTGTCTAAAAATAAAAAACAACGAACCACATATATACTCACAAGGCCATAATTTAAGGAAGGTGCTCACCAAAAATCAGCTCAAAATTTCAAAGGTCTTCATATCAGACCACTAGAATTAATTTATACCATATATATACTGGACCATCCGCACCTCTTAAAATTGATCTAAAGATCAAAACTAACTAAAATTAAAACCAGTTGGTCTGAAACTTTGCACACTAATTACTTGGGATGTTTTTATCAAAGCTAAAATATGTTTGGCATAGGTTTCGAACATAACCAAATTAAAACCGACCATCTGCTTGGCATGCAGTCACTCATTACACTAGAACATACATATCAATCACACGTGTTCGTCTCGTCACAAGGTAGTTTTATACGATATAGACTAAAATAGTGGTAAACATATGGTTAAACAACTGCTGTATTTGGCAGGATACATAAATCAAACAAATCTGCTACATACCTTTCTTCAAAATTGGTCACGCATAATTTGTAGTTCAGCTGTGTGATAAATTTTATGGTAGACACAAGCTGAAGTACAAGAAATAGCCTGTTCTCCCAAATACAACACAGATCAACATCAAATGTTAATAGCTAGCCAGTGACACAAAGGGATGGGCTAGCTAGAATTGTTAATAATGAATAACGTGAAATTGGAGCAAGCTGGGTTGTGAGAGGAACATACCCTGCTCCAACCTGCGCAATTTTCCCTAAAATACAATTCAGACAAGCATCAGCTAGCATATCAATGGCACAAGCTAATTAATTAAGCAAGTAGTAAGTAAGATAGATATCGTGCGTCTCAGTAGGGATGAAGGGGACTGACCGTAGATTTGGGTCCCAGCGGATGTAAGCAGCACAGAGAAGGAGAAACAACCTATAACCAAGGCAATCTTCACCGGCCACCACCCGCGGTGCCATGAATTCCTAGGGTCATCCACCTTGGTCGTGCAGACGGTGGATAATAGCATGATGAAGAAAAATAACTGGACATTTCGTTAAGGTCCGACCAAACATAACACAGTACGTACGTACGACACGTCTCTCCGTTCTTTTTTATTTATCGTGGTTTAGCTCAAAAATGAACCAGCGGACGACAAATATTTGAGAACGGAGGCAGTTGTAAATAATGAAAATAAATTAGTTTGTTGAAGATACAGACAAAAAAAAGTTGTTTACTATAGCGTGGTACGACGTATAGGATACACAGAAGGTCTGGCTCATGACCAGCACGGCCTCAGCCGCTAAACAGCCCCGGTCACCGTGACAGCCGCCGCTGACCCGCTGCGATATGAAATATGATATGCCGTTCTCTCGCGTGAGCCACGCAGACAAGTTGGCCAGCAGAAAAAGTACGGCGTACACGTATCGCACTATCATAGGGCTGGGACCCTGGAAAAGGAAGAACCAGTGCACTGCCATAGTGTTGGTGTCTGTGGCTGCCTGCAAGGGATATTTCATTAATTAATTAATTATTCATCGTCTTAGCCTGCTATATATATATATATTATAGAAATTGGATCCATCTATCATCCATTTAATTATTATATGCAATAAATAATACGATACACATCGATTCATTACTTGTATATTTGTATAAATTAACAGACTAGCTTCTGCAGATTGATTGATTCATAGATATAGATATGGCGCTCACCTGCAGATCGATGATGGAGACGAGATGCTAGCTCTAGCTGAGGCCCAGCTCCGCTCTATCGATGGAGACGGGGTGCATGCAGTGTGCGCGTGCTAGGAGTTAGGACGATGCGTGAGGCCAACTGAAGGGGGTAGCTCTAGTCGTATATAGTAGAGCTAGGCATGCATGCATGGCCATGGCCGCGCGAGGGCCAGCTCTGTGGGTGGCAGCTAGCACGCACGCATTAGGCGTGTGTATCGATCTCCATGCGCAAGCGCAACGCCGTATAAAGATTGAGCAATGCTCAGCAGCATCGGCCGGCACTAACCACATATGCAATGCAGGAGGCGCGCGATCGATATGATTCTCCTCTACTTTTGCATGCATGCACGCACATTTGCTCAAGTACGTACGTACGTAGTAGTAGGCGTGCACGCGTTTGGTGCCGTCGCCCATCCAGGCATGCACACGCTCCAATGTCCACTTCTTTAATTTATATATATATTTCCAAGAAGATGGGCTAGAAGGGCGATTTGAGATAGACTTAACCGAAGCTATCAGAATGGACGTAGATATTGAAATGGTTGTTGATGAGGAGAATGATGAGGTGCAAAATGAGAATGGCTTAGTAATCCTTGAAGGCAATGACACTAATGACGAACTTGCGCCTTCAGATGGTGTTGACTATGAAATGGTTGATAGTGATAATGAGAGTTATGATCCGGCTAACCCCGACATATATGAAGATTATTTTTAATCGATGTAATGCTATAGGTTTTTTTATTTTGCACCTGTTTTTAAATACATCTTTTTATATATGATTATTTGTTTACTCTTAATTGCAGGTTGTTGGACAAAGATGGTGGACGGTTGGCTGAGGAGGAGAAGGGGGAGGAGGAGCAGGACGGCGGACGAGGCAGAGCAGGACGAGGCACATCAGGCAGCGCAGCAGGACGACGACGACCAGCAGCAGGATGATGACGACGCTCAGCAGGACGCCTCAGGTTCTAGCGCCTCAGGATCGAGGAGCGTCTACCTGTGAGGTCCCGCGAGTCTCCCTCAGCGTCCCATACTTCGGGACAGGCGGCCGCTGATTCGGCCGGATGGGGAGAAGCATGTAACTTTATGTTCTTCATTTTTGTTCATATTATGTGTTCAAAATCATAATATAAATTAATACTTTTTATTTATCACTTGGACCGGTCTTGGACGGTTGTGGAGAATGCTGGGGGTCATCGTCGCAACCCCAATGGTATCTTCGGCCTGCTGTGCAGGGAACACTTCCTTGGACTGGTTGAGTACGCCGGAGTGACGGGCCCAGTTTACACCTACGACCACTACGCCGTCGCCCCCGATGCAGTAGACCGGGACGGTCGGGAATTCAATAACAAGGCGGAGCGGGTGAAGCAAGAGCTGTGGGTATGTCTTAATATAATGTAAAATATGTCGCATTCGTTGCACATTCTTGAAATAATGTATGGATACATCATTTTTATGCAGGATTTCTTCAGATACGAGGCTAGGGCGGATGTGGTGGCCACCACAAGCTGTAAGAAGCTCGTCGTGGACATGCACTATGAGGCCTGAATCTAGGCCATCGTCAGCTACCATGGCTCCGTCCTTGGAGAGAAGGTGACCAAGCAGCAAGCCCGAACCATGTCGTTGACCTAGGACCAGTACCTGCAGGTAAAGTCATGCATGTTTGGTACCAGTACTCCATGCATGAATTTAATTTTATCTTCTGATATGCAGTGTACGTGTTTACTTTGTAGATGATTCCATATTGGTGCACCACACATCCTCTGTGCTGGGAGCAGATGGTGGATAGGTGGTGCTCACCTGAGTGGGACGAGGCACACAACGCTAGCCGGGAACGGCGTCTGATGATGCAAGGTCCCTCCCACCACCAAGGCAGCCACAGCCTAGGCCAATATGCAGAAGCATGGGTATGTCCTCTTTTTTTATTTAGGTATATAGCATTGGATTAGATATTATTTCTAACTATCTCTTTGGTTTTCTTGCAGTCGGCGTCACATGGTAGCCAGCCTTGCTCCATCTTCTCGGCTTATGTTATGGCCCATAAGGGCAAGGCGACGTCCGACGTCACCTACAACCCGGATGATGGGCCCGAGACGTACAACAACCCCGCCGTCTACAGCCGTCTTCATGACTACACTGCCATGGTGCAGGAGGTCCATGGCCCAGAATACGATCCGAGGATCGAGCAGATCGACCCCAATGTGCTCATGAGGGTCGGAGGAGGCAAGAGACATGGGCGATATTGGATTGCCGATGGGGCAATCGACTCGTCGTCCACTCCCACTCTGTCTTAGGTGCGAGCAAGGAGCACGGGCTCGAGTCCAGCCATACAACCTCAGCACGACAGCTTACAGCATCGCATACAGCAACTCGAGGTTAGTGCTTTTATAACTCGTAATTTCTTGAGTTATATACCTTCTCTTTGAGTTACTATAACATTGGCTTGGAATATTACAGACCTAGCTAGAAGAAGAGAGGAGGGAACGCCAAGAGATGGAGGCGAGGATGGAGGCAGAGCGGGAGGCCCGCCTGGCAGATCAGGAGAGGATGGCGGTGATGTTTCAATACATGCAGAGCCTTGGCGCCACACAGGGTTTCGCTCTGCCACCTCCATTGTTCCCTACAATTTACCCTGCACTGTTCCATACTCCTGTAAGTATCAAAATTGTAGTTAGATGTTGGTAATGCATCTGGTATAACACATGCAATCTCTTCTCTGTGCAGGGCCAATCTGGGGCGGCATCCAACAACCCTCATGGATCGCCCGGCCCATCGCTGCACCACACCAGCCGCCCACCTCGATGAGAGTTATGTTCTTAGTGTTGTGACTTCAGAACTTGTGTTGAATACTTATGTTTGTGTTGGATACTTATGTCAGAGCTTGACACTTATGAGACTTATGGTCTTAATACTAATGTTTGTGTTGAGAACTTGGATATTTATGTTTGTGTTGGATATTTATGTCTGTGATGATATTTGTGATGTATATATGTGATGTATATGTGGTATCTTTTGTTTCTTTGGATGGAATAGAAAAAACAAATAAAATAGTGTATACTGGTCACTTTGTCGAGTGTTACACTCGGCAAAGAGGTGCTTTGCCGAGTGTCAGGGCCATAGCACTCGGCAAAGAACCAATACTTGGTCACTGGTATAGCTTCTTTGCCGAGTTTTGTGGCCCTGGCACTCGGCAAAGAGGTAACTTCTTTGTCGAGTGTATTAGGAGACACTCGGCAAAGGTAACTTCTTTGCCGAGTGTCACCTAGAACACTCGGCAAAGGCGCCATCTCCGTCACCCCAGCGCCGTGACAGCCGCTTTTCTTTGCCGAGTACCTACTGGCACTTGGCAAAGTCTTTGCCGAGTGCCCGATAAAAAGTACTCGGCAAAGAGGCCTTTGTCGATGTGCTGTTTGCCGAGCCCTCTTTGCTGAGTGCGACACTTGGCAAAGTCTTTGTCGAGTGTTTTTCAGGGTTTGCCGAGTGCTTTAGGCACTCGGCAAAGCGCCCGATTCCGGTAGTGCATGTTAGCCATCGATGATGCTGCTTGGACAAAATAACATGTACTCACACACTTACTGTGTAGTATTTTGATTGAGACGTGCGTGAATCATAACATGCATCCTAATAAGGCTGTTCGTAGTAGACTGTGCATATGACCATACAAGATACTATTTTGCACAACCGATTGTGTTATTTACAGAGTAAAGTTTGAAATAGGAGATGTGATAAGAAAGGGTGACGACGACGATACTTAGCCAATGCAATACTAATTCTCTTGCAATGTGATGACGGTGCAAATCATCAAAGGATCAGACATTGACACTACCGGAATCAACTTCTTTGTCGAGTGTCTGAAGCACTCGGCAAAGCGTGGAAAACACTCGGCAAAAATTCTGGTCTGCTCCTGAAATCGACCGTAACTTGTGCTAAGTAACATGAATATCATTTATGCATTCACAGTTTTCCATTTTTCGAGTGACTTGTAGTTCAAATCTGAATTATCAGAGGAAATTCAATGAAACGAACAAAATCTAATAGTTATAGCAAACACTTGTATAATTGTGCCAAAAATGGAACATGTAAGTCTACACTGTGGAAACAAACCACAAAAAGTTTTGGCTGGAAAAAGAAAAAAATAGAAATATACTTTGGCGAGTGTCGGCTGGACCGACACTCGACAATTTTTTTAAAAAAATATTAAAATAATTTGTGCCGAGTGCTTGTCAGTGGGCACTCGGCACATCGCTCTTTGCCGAGTGTCGCCTGACACTCGGCAACACAACATCTTTGTCAAGTGTCAGCGCCTGGCGCTCGGCAAAGATAACAGTCATCAGCTATAGACGACTGCATATGATCCTTTGCCGAGCGTCACCCTTCGCCGAGTGTCTGGCTATGCCGAGTTTGTACCCTCGGTAAAGGCCATCGGTACCGAGAGTCTTCCTTTGTCGAGGGTGGCACTCGACAATGCTCTTAGCAAATGGCAAAGAGACAGATTATGGTAGTGAGAGAAGGCAATAGAGACTCGATCTATGATTCTCCATGGGGCATTTCCCTATCACGGGATATAAATAAGGGCAATTTAATCTCCATGAGAATGAGAAGGTCAACCATAATGTTGAGCTGAAGTGGACAAAGACCGGTTAATCCCTCGTGTTTTGTATCAGGATTATGTATATATGTTAAGGTCACAAAT